>NC_084972.1:11076022-11396022 GCF_963691925.1 Scomber scombrus
TATTATCAGCTGGTAAATATTTGGTGCCACTGTCCATGTAGGCAATAAACTTTACTGTTTCGGTGAAAATGCTTGATCTCAGAATTGTCAGGAACAACATGTTTTAGTAAACACAGCTCTGGCACTTGGTGGGTGTTACTGGTCCATTGGTTATTAAAAGATACAGAAAGAAAAGAAAAAGGATTTGTTGCAGGATTGTGAAGAAAACTGAGTAGTTTTATTGTCAGATGTCAGATGTTGAGGTTGACAGAAAATGTTTTTCTGCTGCACAATGAGGGCGGTGTGATCAGTTTTCTCTTCACACTGAGGTCTACTCCTTCACGCCTGAGATTGTCTCATGAGCTGTCTGTTCTGAATTAATGGCATCTTCACTCAGCCATGACAGAGGCAGTACTTTATGTATTTCAAAACCAGTCAGATACACTACAGCAGTAGCATCTTAATCACAATCGTTTGCTTTTTTTAGTGCAATGAAAGGCGTCTCTTTATTTGTAGTTAAATCTAATAAACCTTGCTCTTGACACTTTTTCTTCAACTTAATTTCAGTAAATTAATTAGTTTGGTCATTCTTTTCATTTTGTGCTGAAAAATCCAGACATGACGTATTAAAAAAAATAAAAAAACCTCTACCTTAGCTACACTAGCAAACTTTTAATTAACCAGTTATTCAGTCTTTGAAGTCCTTTGAGCCTGCTCCACGTGTCCTCGTCTACTTTTATAAATTCAACTTTTTCAACTTTTCCATATTTTTTGCAAAACTAGCAGCTGGTGGGCAGATGTCAAGCAGAGAAAATGGATTGAGAATAAGGATGAATAATATTTTTCAGTCTAATCAACATAGTATGGTTCACCACTAGAGAAATCCAAGGTGAATCTTATGGGCATCTTAATTTTCTCAAATGAGTCAGAATAAAAGCTTCATAAGTCTTCATCTGCTCTGAGAGTGACATCCTCATCATTAGTGGATAATAGATTCCTTTGAACATATATTATTTCAGAGAACTGAAGGTGATACTGTTAGTGCTGTAGTCTGGCCCTTGGCCATCACAAATTGGGCAAATGCTAGGAGGGCTACCTGACTATGGGCTTCTCAGGGTGTTCCATTGCATGTGATAAAAAATAATAATAATCACAAATAATAATAATTATGACTGTGATGATTTTGATTCAAAAAGTTATTCTTTGTGTGCAGCCCAAAACATTTGAGATCGGCCCGATTAAATAAACTCATGATCCCCTCGATGTAGCCAGTGGCAAGGTCAGGTGAGGGCAGAAACCAGAAACTGAGTGGCTATGAAGAAACTGAATGATTGAATAAATGAAAAAAATGAAGAAAACAAAGTAAGCTCTATTGGCTGCAGTTGAAAAATGTGCAAAAATAACAGATTTATTCTCAAAACATGCCACTGATGAGGCCTCTGCAGGTGTAGTTATGGTCACCGATTGTGCTGCTTCAGCTAGCAGCGCTAACATTAGCATGGTGACACGGACACACAACTTGTGGCAGAGCCAGGCCAGGGAGACAATCAAGACGACAAGGGAAACAAATAAAAGGAAGAGACTGAATAATCAGACTTTAATGACTTGAATGACAACACCATTTTTTGAAAAAAGCTCAGGTACATGGACTTATGAGGATTTGATTTACTGTCCCTGAGTCTCCACACCACGCCATTCAGGTGGTTCCAAATCAGAGCCAGCCCACTCCTAAACCCAAAATGCCAAAGCTGAATCTTTTCTTTTGTAGGTAAAATTGCCTTTTGCTTTTTCCACTGTTTTCTGTATAGTAAAGTAAGACCAGCCCTTCTTTTCCTTTTCCCATGCATTCTGCCAGATTTCTTTGACATGTTTATGATTGAAGTGTATACTGACAGTCTTGATTGTAGGGCGATTTCTACTCTGTCCTCATGAGCAGCATTCTTTGCCAAGTAATCTGCTTCCTAGTTTCCCTCCACACCCATGTGTGCTGTTACCCAAATAAAACCAAACTCACACCCTGCCTTGTGAATTCTGTATAATGTTTTTTAGTATATAATGCCTGGACTTAGATTTGATTTACATTATTGTAATTAAAGCTGCTGCTGAATAACTTTGTATGACTGAGTTGTGTGGTTTATTGTCCTCTACCCACCAAAGTGCCCATAATATTGCCAATATCTCTGCTGTGAATACAGACATCTGATCTGAAATGATATGTCTGTTTTTAATCTTTAAATCAGGAATGGTTTCTCCAAATTCCACGTTGTCACTCTCTGGATCCTTTGATCCATCTGTATAAATTTGTTGCAAATGAGACATAACTTGTTATTACTGAGTATGCATAAATCAACTTCAAGTTCTCGGATTAGCCATGATGGTACAACTGACCAAAAGACTGGAGGGCACACATTAATATTAATAATACCAATTTCCTCCACCTTAGAATTTACATTCTTTCTTGCTCTACTCTTGTAAAGTAGAGCTGAGTGGCAGCATTTGCTCTACTCCTGGAGAGTCCAATCGGCACCTTCCAGCTGGGTAGTATGTGATGTTGAACTGGACACCTCGTGCTACCCAGCCGGGTGGTGTGTAATGTCCAATTGGGTCGCTCTCTGTGCTGTTGACTCGGTCCCATATGAATAACTGGACATCGCATGCTACCTGGTCCGATGGTGCACTGTCCACTGGGAGCACAGGATGACGGTATAAGTGGTGTCTGATAACTGGACAGGTGGTGTGCAGTTTGGGTGGAGTTATGAATAAAACAGCCATAAACAGGTGTCCTGACTCTTAGCAGGAAACAGAAACAGCACAAGCAAAACGGAAGTCGTTTTGGCCAATATGCCATTATTGGATGTTGACATTTCTTAAAATAAAATAAATAAAAATAAATAAATTTACAACTCCTATATTACCTATGCTGAGTTGCTGGTTGTGGACAGAGATTTCAAGAGACTAACAGAGACAGGGGAAGGGAAGTGCACAAGGTATGAAGAGAAATGAAAGACAGTGAGAGCTGAGAGCCTGTGAAACAAAAAGGAGCAACAAGGGAGTAGACTACAAGATACTCTGGCTTTGTCTGCTTAGTTCCAAAGACACAGTGCTGCATTTCCTGCCAAAGCACTGAAAAATGCATGTGCAGCCAGTCATGCGCTAGGATAAAGGTTAATCTAGTATTTGAACCAAGAGTAGAAGAACAAAAGAGAACAAGTACAATAAATCCACAGAGAGCTTTCTTACAGGTCTTGCAGAGAAGAACATGTCATCTAAAGAGTACAGGTAAACCTAGTTTTGCCTCAACACGAGGACCAATTTGGGTCCTGTACCTCGTATTTTGAAATGAGTACTGGATCATTCCACTTTTACATCTAAGAGGAGGACACTGTTTTAATGATTCTTGTACAGTAAGAATATTTAGTCCATGTTGGGATCCTGTAGGATGCCAACTACGGTGATGAGCTACGGCACACACAGAACCAGCTTAATGATATCTGAAAGTTAAACCCAAAGTAATCTGGCTAACCTACTAACAATATTTCATGAGACAGGTCCCAGACTACTACATCTGCAACAGAAATTCTGCATTGATACATAAAACTAAACTCACCTTCCAAATACTTTCATAAGAAAAGAGGCTGACAGAGCTCCCAGAAGACCTCCGATAGCAAATATGGACACTGTGAGAGACCAGAGGAGGGTGGCTGTCTCTGCTGCAACAGGCTCCCCGTATCTCTCAATCCATGTTTTATTGTAGAAATCTCTAATGTACTGCAACAGAAGAGGAACACATGAAAAAGAGACTGTTCAAATGTTCAAATGTATCATATTCATTTGCACAATCAAATCAAATTTTCATTCTTCAGAAGACAGCCGTATGAGTAATCAACAGATGCACTTATCAAGGACCCTCAAACTATGTTTCTCAAATTACAGATACTTGACAATATTGTTGACTATAAAAGTGATCAGTCTGTGTGTGTGTGTGTGTGTGTGTGTGTGTGTGTGTGTGTGTGTGTGTGTGTGTGTGTGTGTGTGTGTGTGTGTGTGTGTGTGTGTATACAGTATATATATACTGTATACAGTATATATATACTGTATACATACACACACTATATATATCTATATATATATATATATATAGATATATATATAGATATATATAGATATATAGATATATAGATATATAGATATATACATATACATATGAAAGGAAGGTGGTGTGTACAATAAAACCAGTGCTTTTGTTTAAAGATTTTCCAGTTATTTATTGATTTTGTTTTATTTAGATTTTATTTATGCTGCTCTGCTTTGGATGAGTATGAAGCGTGGAATATAATGAAGTACTTGGTGTCTTGGTGATCTAGAAGGGTCGGCATAATAGGCTTTGGCTTCAGCATACACCTTTTCGATCGTATTTAAGAGGATTTGTTGGCTGTTTTTGTTAAATATGTTTTTTGGTATGAATTGAAGTTTGATAACATTTACATTTAAATACTTTTTTTTATTTTATTAATATACTACTTGCATAGGCTGACAATTTATAAATGTTATCTGGCAACACCAGAGAGCAAACTTGGCAGGATACATATGGAAAATGAACTGACGCATGCTACAGAAAATCAGTGACTGACAATATTGTCAATAACATTGACATTACTGACGATGTCAGTTCCAACACAGAACCACTTTTAATTTTTTAATTTTTAATTTTGCATGTGGGACTGCTGTTTTAAATGTCTTTTATGGCATTTCAATGCCATGAAATGAAATGTCATGAATTATCTCACTATCAAAGAAAGTGAAAATGGTATCCATGTACACCGAGTGACAAAAGGCCTTTCTTGGCTTGACTTGCTGAGAGTAAACATGTTGTGAGCAGAGGTGGCTGTGGTACCAGAGGAGTTTCCATTGTTTTCTATGGCTCAGGAGTGGTATGGCTATCTTTGACAGCATCGTAGAAAACAGCTTTTAGGTCCAAGTTTATTTATCATTATACTAAGAAGTTTGATGTGACATTGATGTGACTAATTGAGAAGAAAAGAAGTGGGGGTCCCAGATTACACTAGGTTCCACTGGGCTTTCATCAACCCCTCTCTCTATTTTCATATGAGTTCAGTCTACCATCTCACATGGAAAAGATTCATTATTACCCAAGTTTTGATTTCATCGCTCCCTGCAAACACACACCATGCTCAGTCATTAACGCTCTTCTTCCCTGTGTGCTAAAGCAATCAGAAAATGTCTACAAATATTCACTTAAGGCACATTAGATGGAAAACCGATTTCACGGGTCATCAGAGAACGCGTTTACGGTAAATGCACTGTACTGTAGTAACCTGTTTACTAAAAGACATGCATGCAGCTGTTCAGAAACCATGGTTTACATTATTTTAAAAGTATTTTAGGTATAAAAACTACACTGTTTCCTGTTTTGTTTTGTTTTTGTTGTTTTTGTTGTTGTTGTGTGTCTGTGTAATGCAAACAACTCAATGTGTGTGTGTCATAAGATACTTGGGGGATAAAAGCTGTGTCCCCAATTGGAAAAAGGCAAATTTTTGGGTCAGTGGTTAAAATTAGGGTTAGCGTCTGATTAGCATTAGGCAAGATGGTTAGGGTTAGGGTAAGTCTCCAGAAAATTAATGTAAGTCTATGTAATGTCCCCAAAAGTGACCATGGTCTGATGTGTGTGTGTGTGTGTGTGTGTGTGTGTGTGTGTGTGTGTGTGTGTGTGTGTGTGTGTGTGTGTGTGTGTGTGTGTGTGTGTGTATGTTTTCGGTGTGTATTTTACTGATAATCAACTGTTCAGCTACTTTGTCTTTATTTCAGTTTTTATAGAGGATTCCTCTGCAGGAACTTTCCCAGGGGACCAAGAATGTTGGACTTTCAATTATTTATTATTTTGATGCATCACTTCTTTCTCTGTGTAATGATGTTAGCTTTCATCCATCTGTGTTTCAGTCACAGCAATACTTTCCATTTTTGCAGACTTTGTCATGCATATGTTAAAAAGCCAATTGGAAACCTGGTTACACACATATATATGTTTACACACACATATATATGTGTGTGTAAACATATATATGTGTGTATGTGCATGCCCAAGAAAGTGGCTCTAGGAGAAATTTAACTGGGTTACCCTGATTACAGAAACCAGGTTTCACCCGATTTCTTATGTGAATCTGACTGTAACCAGCGATGCCTGGAGGCTAGATTTCCATCACATTACCAATGATTGAGAGGGGAGAAAAGAATGATGAGTAGGTGAATAGCAAGTGTCAGTTTTGCCTTCTTTTTCTGTGTTTTGTCAGTGAAGAAGATTGCCATCTGAAAACATATAAAGTCTCAAAGATCTTAAAAGCCACAAGAATTATTAGAATTTTCATGTGCATGCATTTTTTATAATTTGAATATTTCTTTGCACTCAGCAATGCGCATTGCAGCTACACAACATTTCACAGGCAAGGTTGGAGGTACACCTGCTGTGCCTGGGGAAAACTGTATATACTGGACCATGTTTATATGCTATATGTACATTTTTACATATGTACATCAGGCTTTAGTCATGTGTCATTAAACTGTTTAAATTTTTTAAACCTGTTCTTTAGTCTTACTTTTATGTTAAAGTGGTTCAGGCTCTTATTCAGACAGCTGAACAGATTCATGGAAGTGGCTAATTTATTTTGTATGAATTTTGTAAAGACAGCTGGAGCAGTAGTGGACCCCTGCAGGGCAAGAGTGGAGCCAGCACCAGCTTCATAATCAGTGTTCCTGCTGAGAAGAAGCTTTGAACGGGCATGAACAAGAAGGAACAGCTAAACATACAAATGAACTGGAGAATTAGCCGTATGTGCAGCAGCACAGTGACTAACCAGGATTACTGAAAGAAATACCTCCCTAATTCCTGGATGTAGATACATGAATTGTGCAAGGACAAATCTGCAGGATTAGATTCATGAGCAGGTTTTGAGGGGTTCAGGCTAGGATGCCAGGGTCAAAAGAAAAGGGTATCTCTTAGGAAGGGGGGCATATTAGTACAGACGTGTTGGTTGATAAAGGTTCTCTTTCATTAACCTGTATTTTCTGTCATTCACTTACTGCTGAAGATGGGTTGAGGATAAAGAGTGTGTACTGGGTGTAATGATTGCATAAATTGTATTGTGCTGTAGTCTTCTGCACCACAAATACTGTATAGCACAGCATTAAGGCAACCCTGATGCTATAGATCACACAATTACCAATTAGACTGACAGATCAGAGCTGTCTGGTTTCCTCACTTTCATCCCCATCTTTCCTACTGACTTCACCTCACCAATCAAGGGCAGCATTTTGACTTCTGGTTTGTTCAGACCTAATTAAAAGACGAACCCCGCTGTTCTATGACAGCATTGTTCTCTCACGGCTTCGGTTAACGAATGTTTTTTTTAAAGCTTTTCGTCACTGTAACTAATTCAGTACATGAAAGCAGCAGGCCTGACGACAGGTTGTAAGCATGGGAATCACTACAATTACAATGTAGTATGATTATATTTTTAGCTCAATAAATCATACATTGTAAAAGCATCCAGTGTAACTTCTGTTACTGGAGCCATGGCACAGTGTAAGAATGAAGAATTTCCATAGTGTTGATCTTACTCCAAGTGCTGACAACTTGTTCACCAGTGTTTGAGGGATGATGGTATAGAAGGCTGAAGTCCAGGAAGAGCAATCTCACATAAGACTTCTTTTTGTCCAAGTGAGTTAGACCCAGATGAACACCAGATGAGATGGCATTGGCGGTGGAGCAGTTCTTCCTGTATGCATACTGGTGGGGGTCTACTGTCACATCAGTGGTCTGTTGTATGTTTGCCATTATTATGGTGAGCCTGGAGGTGGGATTGTTTTTGGACTCCACAGAATGAACATAGAAGGAATTTAGGCATCAGGTAGAGGCGAGTTTGTGGGACACTCTGCCTCCTTTTTGTTGTAGCATTGGAGGAGAAGTGACCTTGAATTTTGAGAGCATAGGTGGATTTTGCCCTCTTTATACCTGCCACCAGCTATCTCCTTTCTGCTCTGAGTGCCAGAGCATCACCGGACCTGAACGCAGAGTCCCAGGCTCTCAGCAGGGAGCGTACCTCTACATTCATCCAGGCTTTCTGGTAAGGATGGATAGTGATTGATGCTGCTTCTCCGAATATCTGCCAGTCAGTGTATTCAAAACAGTCCTGAAACATAGGAGCAGCGTCACTGGGCCACACAGTTATGGTCTTTTGTGCTGGTTTCCTGGACTTTAACACAGGGCGGTAGGCAGGGACCAGTATGATGGAGATGTGATCAGAGAGGCCGGGATGGGGCGTGGGATGGCTTTGTATGTCCCCTTTCTGTTTGTGTACACACAATCAAGTGTGTTCTGTCTACGGGTGGCCATAATGATGTACTGATTGAAGTTAGTTAGGATATTTTGCAGATGAACATGGTTAAAGTCACCTGCAATCACATACAGTGCTTCTGGGTGTTTGTTTTGTAGTGAGCCGATGTAGTGACGCAGCCGGCATTTAACCGTCAGGTGTTCCACTGCCTCAGAGCAGTGGCTGCTAACAGTATCGCCGTCTATGGAGATGGCAGCAGGATTCCCCAGACTCTCCACCAACACCTGTCTACACTACAATTGCCACTATTTCAAAGGACTTGCCAGAACTTGTCATTTGTAAGTGTAAGACTGACTGTGGATGTCGGGGCTCATGTTCCCACAGTGGTGCAGACATCTAAATAGAAAATCATCTTAGTGATGTATTTACACTAAACTATTAGTCTTCATCAATAGAACATTGTAGGTATGGCATTGCCTACTTTTAAACTGTGAACATAGTTATGAACTTCTTGTCTCACTAATCAGTTCCTTTGCATCCATAATATACATATTCAACACTTTAAGTTGTTATTTATTAAATTATTATTAAGTTGTGAATGGACTGTGTGTTTTGGCATGCGTTTTTTAATAAAGAAATTGCATACTTTACCTCCAATTGTCATGGTAAGGAAAACATTATTGTTTTTTAGTCTTGGAACCTATTTTATTGGACTGCTTGACCCCAAAAATGTACACTTTGATACCAAATTTGTCATTATAGCTATAACAGAAGCAAAGATATGGGCCTCTCAAGTATGGTCGGTGGCCATTTTTTTAAAAAGGTGCGTATTTTACATACAAAATGTGATCTCACTTGTGTCTTAGGATAAATGTATTTCTATGGCCCTAAGGTACTTCCATACCAAAGGGGACCTTTGCATCATGACTTGAAGCCAAAAGTCACTTAACCTCCCTACTACTAACCAGAGTAGGCTACAGTTTGTGCACCAACCTCTGTTGATATGTAGAGTCCATCACCTCTAGTTTAACCTGACAGATGATTACGGTCTGCCCGAAAGAGAAGCAGCCTGTCGAGTGGGAAAACTGAGTCCGGCATGTTATTGTTTAACCAGGTTTCCATCAGAACAAAAGCACAACAGTTCCTCAACACACGGCGGCTCAGTCTCAAATGTAATAGGTCCATTGTATTATCCAGTGCACGAACATTGGCCAGAAAGAGTGATGGAATAGCTGGTCTACCTTAGCATTTAGTTTGGTCAGCAGGCCGGCCTCTTGCCTCAATTCTGCTTCTTTGCACACTGCCTCTGCTTGCCTCTGAACCTACGCCAGTCAGCTGTTCTCAGGAGCTACGGTTAAACAAGCGCTGCTCTGAGCTCCGGTGGGAGTGAAGTCGGCATGTTGTTGTTTATGTCCAGAAGTGCAGCTGAACTGTACCTAATCGGCTTGGAAGAGTTTTCAGCACACTTGCACTCATAAACGCTATGATTAAAATTGGGTTTAAAGATAACACCGGGAGCTAGAGAAGCCACTGCATTATTATGCACCGCCACTGCCAAGGTTTTAAGAATTACTGTATCAATAAGAGCTTCAGATCAAAACAGTGACATCAATTAAGGTCTAAGCTCTAAGTAAAAACTAAAATTCACTTTCTGCATTCCCTGTACTTATACTGACAGCTGCAGAGCTAAGGGTTATAATGTATGAATACTAATTCAATAACCCATTGGGCATTCAATTACCATAAAACAAACACAAGGCCAGATTGAAAAATGTAACCTGTTTTCTCATTCAAAAATTGCACTACTTAACTGGGCCGATACATAAAAAATACAATTTCAGTTTCACAAATCAAAGAGTATTTACAGACTGTGAAAATATCTAGTCTTGTCCAAACAATGCTAAGTACACATAATTGCCTTTCTCCTGATGTTTCTTGTCATTTATCTAACAAAAGGCCCTGCATTAACAACAAGCAGCCAACTAACATAATCGTATTCTCTTTGATTAGATTTCCCTCTTCTCCATTTTGAGACTACAGATCGCAATGAAAATGGGAATCAATCAAACCCTGGCAGCTTGTGTATTTGTATAAAATGAAACTTTTGGAAGTGATTATGATGCTACTTTTGAGATTAAAAGATCCCTCTCTGTGTCTCTGTGTATTAATGAGAGATGAAAGTCATATTGAACAACAAAGTGTTAGCATTACTGAGCTGGCTGACAGGTATATACTGTATATACTCTAATATACTATGACAGACACACAAACAAAGTGTCCAGTAATTAACAGACAAGATTGTAAAACCTATAGAATTACAGTAAATGTGGAGTATGTTTACTATAACTGTGACAGTGTCTATAAATTGACTGCATGCATTTTGGACAATCCATTTAGAAATTAGAACTCAATATTCTCATTCAGGCGTAACTTTATTAAAACCTGGTTCTGAGGCAACATGTAAATGAATGTTTATTGATTTCTAGTGATGCTAAAAGACAGAGAGAACATGAACAATCAATCGAAACCACCACACAGTTTGACTCACCAGAGCAGGCGCATTGACCACAGAGAGGTTGTACCCATAAAGGAAAGATGACCCCAGGGCACCGAAGAAGGCTGCGCTCAACAGACAGGCTGTGACTGGCTGTTAATGAGAGAGCACACGAATGAACACAGACTTTTGTACTAGTCATACAAACACACGTTACAGGTCTTGTCAGTGGCAGTCACATTGATTTTGATCAACATAAAGGTCAGACCAAAACCGAGTGAATTCAACAGAGGATGTTTCATATAGCGCCAGGTATCTGGGCCAGGCAACAGGGTTATTCTCTTCAATTTTCCCTTGAGCATGTCACTGCTTAAACAACAAATACTAACCACACAATGACACACAAGTTCACTGTGATGTGTGCATGCTGTTTGACATAGGACGAGGGCAGAAGTAGTGGTGGAAAATAATTATGGAGGATGAATTGCATGAATAATGAGCATATATGTTACATATATATTACCGATCGTTTAGAAAGAGTGAGTAAAATTGCAAACACGTACTGTAGTTCTATCATTAGATTAAAAGGATGCTATGAATAGGTAATGCAGGCACCAAAAAATAATAATAACAAGACTAAAAGCATGACGCCCCACTAGCAGTTAATTAAAACCCATAAAACAAATGAGCCGTGCACAACAAAAAATACATTATTAAAAAATTCTCATAGAGATTTTGCTGCACAGAGAGCATCACCTCTTGAGGGAATCAAATCATAAAGCTTGTCCTGCGAGTGGCTCAACAGAAAAGGACACAGTGTCATGAAATTTTAAACATTAATCCCCCTGAGAACACTGTGCCAATTACATTATGAGACATTCTGTATGAAACGTGGGCATTTAAGGCCAGAGGATGGTGAACAGTGTTGAGAATGGAGAGGGCTCATACATGGGGAGCATGTTCTGTATGAGTTGTGATTTTTATGGCAATTTTTCAATTAAATTTGAATGTTTTATGTACAGGTTGAAATTTTGGCCTGAGTGTTATGACAGAATAAAGGTTAGGGGCTCAATCAAATACACTGAGAATCATCTTCTGGGGACTATGAACCTCCCAATTCCAGGGCAATATAGACAATAGTTTTTGTATCTTGCTAGGGACGACAGTGTTGGACCACTGGACCACATTTTAAACCTTTCTAAACCAAGCAGTTTTAAATTAAGCTCCAATAGTCAAGTCATTGTAGAGTGTATTTATAGAAAATGTTTCTATAATCCCATTTTCATTTATTCATATTTTTATATTTGTATTCATGATATTTCCTTTTTAAAATCAGATTCTCAAGTATACTTTATAAAATCTATGTCAATTCAGGTGGATTTACAGATTTTTGTTTTGTTTTGTTTGTTCTTCTTTTGTTTGTGTTTTGGAAAAAAGGAAACTAATTCAAGGCACAATTTACCTCACATAACTTGTGAAACAACCAAAAAATCCCACACACTGTTTATCACTTGAACTGGCTGTATTGACAGTCTGCAGGATTCTTTTTGTTCTTTCACAGTTTAAAAACTTTAAATGTTTTACTTGTATTTTGGAGTAATTGGTGATGTAAGATGTCAATAGAGATTCATAATTATGACCGTAATCATTATGAACAGTCTGTTCTTGGTCCAGTCAAGAAGCAATCAACACACTGCTGTGTAACTAAGGAAGAAGAACATTTGTATGTATCTATACCCTGCACCAACAGACCACAGGCTGAAGAAATAGCCTGGAGGCACAGACACAGGAGGGTGATTAGTGGGAGCGTTGAAGGAGAACAGACGGTACAGTAGGTCGAGGCTAAGGCTACAGAAGTAGAGGATGAAGACAAGGATACGGACAAGGGCTCATAATGATGAGCACTTGATGTTATCTGTAAAATAATAATAAGTGATTCATTATAAAATGGATAGTTCCGGTCCTTGATTATGATTGGCTGAGCTGCATTCAAAGCAGATGTAAAATACCATAAGCACACACCTGTGACCACATTACAACAGTATTACTGTGCCAAGCAAATTGTTTCAAACTGTTGTTAATTTTGATTTAATGGGTGGGTTAAGCACAGATGAGAGGTGGAAAGAGATGGACAGAATGGAGAAGAATTGAAGACAGAAACATGCTGAAATTAGTGAGAGAGACTCTGAAAAGTCAAGACATAAGGCCGGACCGTTAAACAGACGATGTGATCTGCTCACTGTTTTCAGACCTGGTGAAAGATTTTACTATTGTTTTTAAAGTTGCAATACACCAAATTCAGCCACTAGATGTTGCACTATAGCTCACACAACTCAGATCAAACTGTCAAACTAGGCAGTGCTGATATAAATCAAGATTTTGTTAGTGCATTGCCTATTTCCCAACTCAAATGTTTTCAAACACATATTTTGAACTGTTTAGCTGCAATTGGTGAAAGTTTGTGATGAATCTTGGAAACAGACATGGAGGACACTGAGGGACTCTCATGTACTAACATGCACATGTGGCCAGTGCAGCTACCAAAACAAAGAACAGAGAAGCTCAGATAACAACACACAAAGGTAGTGTGGCTTCATTCTCTGCTCTGGTCGCCATTACTTCACTATATCTTTACATAGCAAATGGTTGTTTTCTGACATCTAGTGAGGCTGAATATAATTTACTGCAATCAATCACCAGAATGGAGATAAACAAGGCTCTCCATCAGTTTTATGCCACTGTGAAAAACCGAAAAGGTACTTAGTGCTTATTGGTAACAAGGCAAAGCAGAGCAAAACCAAATGAAAAAACATAAGCCAAACAACAAAAGTGTTAGAAAGAGCTGCTGCAGGGAACAGCAGGGTGTCTGTATTTATTTATAACAGTGAGAAAACTTAGTTAGCGTCTAGAAAGTAGTACTGTGTCGGCGGTGTGTTAAATCAATGTTGTTCCTGCCAATATAACTTTATTCCATGAAGAGCTTAAAAGGTAACACTCACTGATAATAGCATGCTTACATTATGCACTTGTAATATGTCTCCCAGTAGTGCTTGGCCCCAGTAAAGTCCATCTTCCCTATTTGCATATATTACCACATAAACAGGCCAATGCAACAGCATACCCTTTACCACACCAGCTTTGCATAATAATGAATTCCCAGGAGTCGGCTTAAAGCAGGATCTTATAGACTTTGAAAAAGGAATGAGTGTGTACGTCAGAAGTACAAACAACAAGACTACGGAGCTGTTATTGGCAGTCTCAAAGGCACTATGGCTCACTAAGGCTCAGGCAATAAAAAGTGCTTGACAGTCCACAGAGTGACTAAACCACACGGAGCATCACTCCCTTGCTTCTATAAATATAAACAGTTGATGACCTGGTAGGGCACCTCTTCCTCCTTTTAAGGGTCACATGGCATAAAAAAAGATGTGGAAATGTGTACTCACTGGTTGCTAAACCAAGCACATAGATTGGTGGACTGAGTGCACAGTTAAGAAAGCCTTCGAAAACTCAGAGGTCTCACATTATGGCCAGTTAAAGTAAAGAGCCTAAAGTAGACACTACACAATTCCTTTGATTATTCATGCACATATTATTTAGCATTATACTCCTCCTGGTCAGTATTTTCTCCCACTATCACACAATTTCTACTGGTTCATAATAAACCATCAAAGCCAGCTACACACTGTGTAATGGTGATGACTTTTTGAAACTTAAGTGGACAATGTATATTTCCCGTTTGATTACTGTACAAATTTATGTGCGATTTGTCTTCACTTGTTAAAGCACACATTACTACACATGCACAGTTTTGAAGTTGATTTGCATGGCTTAATAATAAATGTTTGCACACTGTCATTAACAGGACACAGATATCCAAGTGCTTATTTTGTTCCCTTAATCCTCATCCTCCCAACATATTTAACATGGACTACTGACTGGGGTCCCTAGGGACCCTTAGAATAAACTTCTGTAAGAAAAACCATCATAGCAACAAGTAAACATCATTATAAAATTAATATCTTTTTTTTAAGATACTATTATTTTAGGAAAATTACAGTTAATTTGCAAATTGTGTAAAATGAAAATATATCCTTTTCTTCAATACAAATAGCAGCTTGTGCAAACCACAAAGCTTTCAAAATAGTGTGCGATCACCCCCCTCTCTCTCCTGTTTCCTGTCCGTCTACTGTTAAAATAGAGCCGCCTGTGCTGAAAAAAATCTTTAAAAAATAAAAAATAATAAAAATAGTGTGCGAAAAGCCAAGAAAAGCTGTGTAATACTTTAAATAAGTCCCATGGCAAACTCAATAAATAGTTTCATCTATTAAAACTGCATAGGCGGAATTGGGTGCTTTTGACTGGGGTCCCCCATGATACCATTACATACCAATACATTAGTATTTTTTAAATGTATTAATTAAAACAGAAACAGAAAATAAAGCAGAGTATTTTTTGTGTCTTAAACATGGCTGGAGGGGGTCTTTAAGCAATCCATGCATATGGATTTCCATACATTTTTCCTTCTATCATGTAAACCCAAGGGAGGCTCCATGCAAACCAATAGAGAAGTCACTTTCTTGAAAGAGACACCACAGGCAAAGGAGGAAGTGTCTTTAAACATCTTTACTGAAATAAGTGGTGACAAATGGATATGACACACAATTTATTTGAAATAACGATTCATCAGTGGTAGTGAGGTTACATTATATTTGTTCGAGTTACACCACTTTGGATTTTTCTTAGAACATTCTCCCTTTTCCTTATAATGTTTTATATAATGTAATACGTTTTATCAGTTTTCGTAGTTGCTTTTATGACACACAGAAAGGCATTTCTAAGTATGGGGTGAGGATGAGTGCTTGTTGAATACAGTGGTTCACCAGTGAGATATTAAGATACAATTGGACATTTCAGAGACCCTTTCTCATTATTATATTAGCAACATGGAAAAAAGGAAATATTGTCAAGGGAAAATGTAAAATTGATGACATATCAAACATTTACTGCGATGGAGAAAATAAAGATTAAAAAAGAGCCAGCAAAAGATAAAAGGCAGGGTACGATGAATGAATGATTCATTTATTGTATCAACTCTTTGTAGATCAAGGGGAAATTTTATTTTGTCATCAATGTACCATTGAGTTATTTAAGTCACTGTATTATAAATATTATTATGTAGTATTCATGTGTCATTATATTTTTTCACTTATGGGACAGCTTCCTTGTGATATTTGTTACTCCTAAGGCTCCTGTAATGAGATGAAATATCTACATTTCTACATACTAACAAACACACACACACACAGCTTTCATCTCACATTTCTAACATAGTCACACTTTATATATTTCATATCCCTATCCATGGTATTCATCACATTCTTACTGCTGGAAAACATAGGCAACCTGTTTGATAATGTTTTTCAGATTTGATTTGTATAAATAAATATTAATATTAATATTGCACTTCAGGTTTGGGGAAAATTGCCCCTATTAGGCACTTAAAAAATGTAACTACAAAAGTAGGATAGAATTTCATTTGGTGTTTTATTGAGTTGATGAAAATCCAACTTTAATAGCTGATAGATAGCTCTGTCCTAAAAAGAAAAGCGCTAACCAGTGGAAATTCCTCTGACTTTAGTTCTTAATACCAGATAACTTCAAGTACATGTGCAGAAAAACGGAAAATTAAGGTGTGAGGGAACAACGGTATAGTCTCTACTAACAGAGTTAATCGTAGGTATGAATTTGTTTTAGTGAATGTAACTCACTATGCAAGTTTGAAATAACAGGGCTTAACAGTTACATTTCAAACTGACAGATGTGCGGACGAGATTAGAATACTAATGAAAGTCAAAGCATTGGGCACCACTTACACCAACAATAATACTTTGCCTTTATTGCAGAGTCAGCCAAATTGTGTGGAGTAGGAGAGGGGGAAGTAACTGAACAGATGAAGCTGTTTGAAAATAATGCCACGGGGACCTTGTTCTGCTGGCACAGCTGAAACCTGTCATCCAGGATCGTACTTTGGGAGATAAGGCTCTGGCTCTGTTATCTTTAAGGAGTGGTTTATTGTTGGGTAGGGAGCTGTCAATAAAACTAGCACAGCTTGGGCGGCAGGATTAAAACACTAGTTGTAACACTAACGTTAGTTGTGAGGGATTGGGGCTAAGAAAATCTTCATTAATAATCATTCGTATGAACTAATACAATGAGTAATAAACATATTTCTTGAAGGTGATTTTCTCTAGCCACAGTATAAATAAATCAACTTTGAGGTATATGGCCATATGGTGAAAGGAGATCCTTTTCACTTTTTTAATTCATCAAAACATAGATCAACACATATGTCTTTTTCTTCTTACTTCTAATTTAAATCTAATTTCGGTGGGATTTTAGCTTAGTCATTCATCAAAGAAGGCCTCTGTTTGAGCAGCTGTCAGAGCCTCAAGCAACGGCAGGATTTTTGGAAAACAGAACAGAAAATGTGTGTCATGTTTAAATTACAAAGGTCATGTACTGAGGTGCAGTATCTCCACAAATACATCCTGTCCAAGCCTGACCTCATAGATGACATAATAAGCAAATAACAATTACATGGCAAAAAATCTGTGACCTATCCCTCTATCCCCCTCAAACTTCAAAAACTACAAAATATTACATCATTTAGTGCATGTAGAGGCAGCAAGATACAGACTTGGCCCTAGTTTTTTCAAATAGTTAATTACACTAACCGTGGCAGAGTTTCCCTTCTTGTGGTCTGCCGGGTCGTCATTCTGTAGTTTGCCCATCTTCATTTATCAGCAACCTTAAATGAGAAGATCATATCACACAGTGTTAGCCATCCAGCTCATACAGAATAGCCATGGGCAGAAAATACATATTTCACAACAAAGAGAGGGGAAGTGGAATTTATTATAGAAACTACTGAGTGAGACAAATGCTGAAAAGGAAATGACAGTGGCTCTGGCGTGCTGGCAAGCAATACGGACACCAGCACATGAGCACACAGGATTACAGATCAGAACTTGGTCACAAGTTTAGGATTTACTCATGAAACAGGAAACAACATTAAATCAGTTTTCCAAGTTGCAAAAACGTTGCCTTACACGACATGACATCTTACCAGCAGAGGAACCTTGACTATAGTTTGAAGCATTAGATTTCTGCACAATTATTCAACAACATAAAGAAACAATGGTCTGGGTTTGTATTGCACGACAGTATTGAATTCCACAATGGTGGCAAAGTGCACTAGACAATAAATGGAAAGACTGAGCCTGCCACCTAGTGGTCATAAACCCAGAAACACGCAGAAAAACTGCTCTTTTACAAAAAATTGTATGAAGACTGGTAGTGTCCAACTTAGTGTACAAGTATATACCAAAGGCAGAATTCCTACTTAACAAAGTTGCACTGTAAGATTTAACTCAAGCTAAGTTCACTTTCTTATTGACAAACAGAAACCAAGATCCAGAAGAAAGGCTTTTATACATAATTGACAGAAGTCAGTCAGTGTCCTATAGTACTGCAGATTTTCCCTCCTACCGCACAGTTAATTACATTTAATAGCGTTCGCTCAGCTTCCGGAATGTAAATTAGTCTCTGATTGGATGACTAGAAGGAAAAAAACCAGCAGGACTGCGTCCTGGGGAGCAAGATTGAGAGCCACAAGCTGCGGAGGGAATTCATGAAATTAACGGAAGATGCATGATTGATCAAATAGTGGTCATCAAACCTTGCTTTACTAAAACCTTATGATTAAACAAGTTTTTTCTGATTTACTGTAAGATCAGTTGAACTCCAATCACTAATCTGGAAATCTGTGTTGAGTTCACTTTTTTCCATTGATGCTGAGATTGGATCTTTTATTTATTTGAAGGTTGTGTGTCCAAGGCGTTCAGGGGCTCTTTTCCAGCCTTGATTGCTGTAAAACCACAGTGCCATTGGACAACAGTGTCAATATTTTACCAACACACAAGAAATCCATTCACAGTTTGTCTTCATAATTTGTGGCAATTTTGTGACTACTAAAGCCCCATTATCAACTTACTGATGATCAACTTTATTTATGTCCTTGGCAATAGTTGTTTTACAAAAGAAAATCATAACTCAATGTCTATTTACTACATGGAGAACTTTCTGCATGACAACTGAACACTGTGAATTTAATCTGTAGCTCACACATTGGGTACAATATACATCTAATACAATAAGTATTTGATAAGGAATGAGACAAAATGCATACAAAATACTCAGAGGAAGTGGCTGTATATCAAAGCTGCATCTTCTTCAATTCGAGCTATTTTAGCACTATAACTGCTGTTGATGAACTACTGTAAAATAGTTGTCTAATGTGACAGTATCAGCGAACATTACCTGCAGCAGAAGAAAAGGCTTGTTCAAGTTCATCAGAAGAGTCAGCTTGTCTTGCTGTCTGTGTAACATGCAGTACCCAAAACCTTTTTTGGTTATTTATCAGGAGCTACGGGCATTGACTTTAGGGTACCTCCCTCTCATCACTGTGATCAGACCATGACCCCAGATGTTACTTAAACAATCTATACACGCACAGGAAGGCTGCAGGACTTGCATATGGAATACATAGTGAACTGTGTACTCACTCGGGCTATTGGTTAATAACCAAATTTCTCTATGCATACAGGGTTCCCACACATTTTTACCAATGAATTTTCAAGACCTTTCCATAACTGTATCTATAATATGTTACCCCCATTTCTATTGCTTTATTTAAGTAGTTGAGAATAGGCAGGTCTGTATATCTATCATAGGGCTCAATAATGAGGCTCAAGTGCCAAACACTAATATTTTCCCCTCTTATGTATGTTAATGGGGTGGACAAAATATTAGCAACACTTTTCAATTACATGGACTCTAGTACACCACCACTATGACCTCAATGATAAAAACACCAAGTAGAATGATCACCTTTCTGACAATGTCAACAAAAACTGAAAATGTATAAGCTTTGTAAACATATAATTTATGGCAGAGCTGCTGTTTTGGATTGTAAGATTCTTCATTACAGTTTTCGAAAGTATGTTTTGCATCCGCTCTACAATGTTCTGGGTGGTTTCCGTCCCCTAGGATCTCCAAAGCGTTTATACCAGGTTTTCACCTGCCCCCCATTCCAAAATCTGGACGTGCAGGACCATCTGTTTGAGTGGGAGAGCTTTGTTGAGGCTTTCTTCCAACATCATTATATAACCAGCCTGTCTGGTCACCTCTGACAACAAACGATTTGAAGTGGGGCACAAATCAAAATGTGGTGGACTTTGTTTCCCCACAACTAAATTTGCTTATTTGACTATTGGCTATTCCGCTGTGGGTAAACATGTCTCTGAAAATGTCACTACACGTGCTGTAAGAATAATGTGAGTCCTTCGTTTTCAGTGCCTACATCACTTCAGCTGACAGCAGATCATTGGGTGCAGCAATGGACTGGTTGAGCATCAGTTGAAGTTGTCTCAACGCTATACCAATGCTTGTTCTGCTGGCTTCAGCAGGCATGAAATATGTGCTGACGCTGGAAGTCTGTTGGGTGGCTTTTTGGTTCCTCTTAAAGCCTTTTCATTTAGCATGGCTGACAGTGCCGCTTCCCTCATGTTGCCAATGTCAAATGTTCTGGTGCAGAGCCTGCATCCAGTGCTGCTGGGGACTCCCTCTCTCTTGAGCCAACTTTATATTTATGTTTGAAAGCCATACAGTATTAAACACACTTTCCAGGCATTTTTGTGGATAAGAACGTTCACGCAGATAACGTTTTTGACAGGCAAAAGAATATAATGTAACATCTCCTGCAGGTCAGCATCACAAGGCAGGTCACTCAACTGGTCACTAAATGTGACAGTTTAAAGAATATATATAACACCTACTGCACAACATACATGTTTTGGGATGACATTTTAAACAATAGCCCAAAACAATGTATATTCAAAACTTCCCCAAAACATTCTGTAAATTCCAAACCTTTTCCTGGCCTGGAAAACTGTTTTTCTAATTCCATTTTCCATGAATTTTATGACAATGGGAACCCTGTTAAACTGTTTGCTGTAATGCTTCATGATGCTACACTTATGATTGGCCAAAGCAAGCTAAACGACATGCAGCTGGCTCCCAACTTTAATTAAGCACAACTAAATCTTATTATTAAGTTATTAATGCTTCTGTTGGTGGTTTGTTACATTAGTCATGGTTGTAAATACAGCAGCAAAAAGACCTATAATGTTTATAATAAGTTGAAAGTTGTGCAAATGTTTTCCCATCTATAACTTTATAACTCTTCAACTGGATAGATCAAACACATTTGAACAACAGAAACTGGTAGAACGATAAGATGATAAGATGATGACACAAGATACTGAAATTATTGGAGAGGGGAATATGTCCACAGTAGATCATATATCGACTTATTATTGAATCAATCCTTCTAAGACTACTTCTTCTGCTCGGAGAATGGAAACAATATCCACCAATTATATATTAACAGTAAAACTCTATTACTGTCATGCTTCACTACCCCAAAAAAACATGTTGAAAAAAGCAAGGCGCTTGAAAAAATCTTAGAATCAGTTTGTTGCATGAGCTCTCCATAACAACAGACAACAACAAAACAATGCTACATACATCCTGCTGTATATATAAGACTATGTATGAAGAAGAAAAAAGTGAGAAAAAAATAGCCATAAGTAGGAGCAGTGTCCACTTTACTAAACTTAAGATAATGACGTGGGCAACTGCTGAGGAAATTGCCTTTAGGTATGAAGTACAGTCAGCCTGGTAAAATCCTAACAGACCATGACATGGAAGATAATGTTAAAAAATAAACAGCAGTAGTTCAATCCACAGTCTCTAAACTAATAGCAGACTGAGTGGGAATACTCACCCATATACAAGCTGTGTATCCAATGCTTAGAGGTAGTCTACTGAACTAACAGGACTAGACATGGCTGTAATAGTAACACTGACAAATTATTAACTTTGATGACTTCCAACCTCCCAACCTCCCTCTCCCTATCTCTCTTTTTATCATGACAATCTGAGGTCAACTACTGGATCAATAGAGAAAAATGAACTCCATGTTTATCAGTGGCAGTTGGTGACTCAAAAGATTTGGGAGGACAGGAGAAAAACTGTAGCCTCAATTATTTTGCAGTTGCTGGCTACTTATTACTACTTTCTGTTCAAATACAGGCAGTGCAGAGGGGCCTTTAGAGGGGCAGGTGCTTTAAGCTAAAAAGGGGCATGTGAAACAATATATTAAAACTCCATATGTCACAGGATATGTGTGTAGTTTCTCTGTCTCTCCCTCTCTATCACTCCTCCCAGTACATGAGTGTGTGTGTGTGTGTGTGTGTGTGTGTGTGTGTGTGTGTGTGTGTGTGTGTGTGTGTGTGTGTGTGTGCGTGTGTGTGTGTGTGTGTGTGTGTGTGTGTGTGTGTGTGTGTGTGTGTGTGTGTGTGTGTGTGCGTGTGTGTATGTATGTGTGTGTGTGTGTGTGTGTGTGTGTGTGTGTGTGTGTGTGTGTGTGTGGCTGGTGATTAGCAATGAAAGGCAGTGGCAGTTCTAGACCAGTTTTAATGGAGGGGACAGGTTTGGGCCAGCTTTTTGTTAGAGGGGCACATACAACCTCAGTACAAAATCATCAAAAGAAATCTGTCATTTTATTATTAATGCAGACTCTTCGTTCGGGCGGCCACAAGGGGGTCCAGACTCAGAGTTACATGGACACTGGCCCCTGTTGGCCACTCCCTAGAACCGCCCCTGTGAAAGGGTTAATAAGAAGCACTTGGGAAGAAGGGATGTGAATGGTGGATGGTGCGGGCAGTGCAGGTTTTTTCGCCCTCCTGGTATTGGTGTTCCTCAGCGGAGGTGTGCAGGGAGACAGCTGTGCAGGGCTGATGGCTTGGCGAACAGTTAGGAAGAGTTCCGATGTTACATTTTGAATATTTAGCTCACTTTCTCGCATTTAGCTAATTTTTCTTTCATTTGAGACAGAAATTCATGTAAAACAATGTAATTGTTAAAAATGCGTATATGTAAAAAAATAAATCCAACTGTTACATCTAAATGTTAAATCTAAATGTTAAATTTAAACCTAAATGTTCAATCTAAATGTTATATCTAAATATAAACATTAAAACTAAATGTTAAATCTAAATCTAAACGTTATATCTAAATCTAAATGTTATATCTAAATGTTAAATCCAAATCTAAATGTTAAATCCAAATCTAAATGTAAAATCCAAATCTAACTGTTGAATCTAAATCTAAATGTTATATCTAAATATAAACATTAAAACTAAATGTTCAATCTAAATCTAACGGTTATATCTAAATTTAAATGTTATATCTAAATGTTAAATCCAAATCTAAATTTAAAATCCAGATCTAAAAGTTGAATCTAAATCTAAATGTTATATCTAAATCTAAATGTTAAATCCAAATCTAAATGTTGAATCTAAATCCAAATGTTAAATCCAAATCTAAATGTTTAAAAGATTATCTAAAGATTATTTTAATTGACCGAGTGCAAATGTGAGGATATTCTGGCTGTGCCGTTTAGACTGATTGGAAGTACATATAAGAGACAGGAGTCAGCCTGCTAGACTGCGAAGGTACAAGAGAAGCTGCCTTGAACTGAGATCAGGACTGCACCATCTTGATGTGCTGGTAGCACTAATTTTAAGGACTCCAGGCTTGGACTCTTTTAAGCACTTTTTTATTAATTGTTTTTAAACCATTAAATTGTATTGTTTGAATATATTTTGACTGGTGTGCTGAATGAGCTGTTCAGTAAGACAGCGTGAGGATTCAAACCGGGGTTTCGCCCCCGTCATACATAAACTAACATAATTTATAGCATAACTTCTTGAATTATAGCAAACCATATTCAAACTCTTGCAACAAATTGCATCATACTATACAATTGCCTCCTACCTGATGAAATTAAATAAGGGGACAATTTTACATGCTAATAAAACAATTTGCTTTCAAAAACAAAAACCCCTGAGTAGTGAAAAGGCTGCTCCTTTAAAGACATACTTCTAACCAAAGAAGCATTCATTTTAGTCCTGAAGTGTTTCTGATCATTTTAGTTAAATAAAATTAAATGTTTTAGTATTATTCTATTGTAAGAATAGATTTGTTTTTATCAACAAAAAAAAAAATATCACATACTTTACACGTGTTATGCATTTTCTTAGTATACAAGAATACAGTGTATAAAGTACCACAAAACTTATAATCAGGTACAGGTACAGATCATTAGATACCAGAAAGACTGAACAATAAACATATACAGATGGAAAAATGTAGATTCACATCAAAAAGTATTAATGCATGTATCAAATACATGACTTACACAATAATCAATATGCACAACATACAAAATAATAGCCTAAAAAACTGACTGTTAGTACTGAAAAAGTCCTAGTTCTTTTTACTTTAAGCTATTCAGTATACAGCTCAGCTTTAAGATTAACAAGAATGAGGAAACTGTCACAAGGTTTCACACTGCTTGACTTGGTAATGAAAAGAGTCTCTTTTTCAAACAGGATAGATGAAGATAGTGTCCTCCTGCCATGAGTCTCTATAGGCTAGGGGTAGATACTTGTTTCAGAGACTCTTTCATAGTATCTTTGCAGCTCTGTATGCTCTGTTATTAACCTTACAGTGAACTTCAAACTTTTGTGGCCAAAACAGACCTACATAATTAAGGGTCATTATCATGTGATAGAAATAATATCCTGGTGCTTACCTTGAATAGTATACAAGACATACATAATCTCAGTGAGGAGTTGAAATTGTCCACTTCCATATAAATGCCATGGTGTAAGTCTTCGTTGTTTTATGGTAGGAGAAACAGAAAATTGCCCTTCCAGCGTATTGTGATCCATTGTTGTGCTGCATTCCTTGACACAAGCATGAGGAATGCCCCAATCATTAACACATTGGCCAAAGTCCAGAAAAGATGTCCCCAGATCATATGGTTCTTAGATGAGAGTGACACCGGCTCTCGCAGTAACATTCATACCCAGTTGATTGTGATCCCACAGAAATAAGCAGCGATTGATTCTACTTTCCTGTTCAATGGTTATCAAGCTCCAGAAATTGAGGACTTTTCTGCTTCTGGTGGAGTCATTGTGAACAAAGTGTAGCTTGTTGTATGGAAGCAGCACAATAGTTTGGTCTTCAGTCCCCCCAAGAAACTTTCCTCGGGCAACATCTTCCCTGATCAATGGCTGCTTTATTCTTTCTTGGCTTCACATTTATCATATTATTGATACTGATGTCTGGCAGCTATCTATAATCACAAACCGTATGAAAACTGCATGAAAGAGTACATACAGTACATAAAGAGAAGTCAAAAACATGACATAGTGTAAGTACACTAGTTAGAGCATGTGTCTGGTGGATGGAGAAACTATGTGAACTGTGCGGAAGACACATTAAGGTCAAGACCTGCCATGAGAAAAATATATGGTCAAGTAATTAAACTCAGGCTTGTAAGCTTAACACGCCCTTTGGGGCAGCTGTTCTCAGCCTGGAGTCAAGGTAACAGAAGTATTAGGTTTCCCAGGGTGAGGGTAGACCTTTCAGTGGGAAAAATAACAGGTTGTGCCAAACCTTTCAAAGTAGTTGAAATGAGAAAAACATTTTCCTCCATGTGTGATATGTTACATTATTTGCTATATTTTTACAACACTTTTACAAAGTTTGTCTCCAAACTCCAGACTATACTTTAACACTTTCTAGCTTGGGGGGAAAAACAGCAGACTTTATCCTGGACTGTATATTATCCTCATTAGGTCTTCTTGATGTGCTTTGATAAATAAGTGGGCATTTAAAGCCTCTCATGTTGATCTGCCAACATTACAAAGTTATTTCCATTGATGATGTATTAGATGTGTTATATCTCAGAGAGCTTTTTTTTTGCTGTGGTGAATAGTCTTTCAAAGACTTGTCAGCTGCTGTGTTTAAAATGTACTTTCCCACTGTGTCAGTGGCTTAGTATCACCTAGGTGCCACAGAGAACCATTTGCACTGCTCTGACTCTCTTGTAAATGCATGGGAAAATGAAAAGTACCCAAAATGTTTCCAATAACATAAGCAATCATTTTGTAAAAAATAGTAAGATAAAACAGAACTCACCAACCACTCTTAGGACTCTCACTGTCCAAAGTAAGGCTAAAGTTATCTAAATAGTCGCACATACCACCATGAAGGTGTTTGATTAAAAAAACATGTAGGCAAGTCTCATTGACCATGGATTTTCCAGTTACTTTTATAACCCTGCCATTCTCTAATAGATCAACTCATAAAAAGCATGGTGGTGAGGCTAAAATGGGGATGATTTTCTTATTGCTGATCTTTTAAAGTTGGCATTTTGTGTTACATGACATTTTCACCTCAATTTGATCTAAACATAACATCAAGAAAAATACTACTCTGCATTTCCATTTAGGGTAATATGAATGTGTATGTTCCACTTACCTCTTTTCTGACAGGTTGTTCCAAGAAACCCAGACAAGCTATTATTTATTCCAGCATGAAAGATGTGTTTCAGTCAGATTGTTCAGTTTTCTATTGCGTTACTATGTAGCCAACAGGCTTATCATTGTTTGACCCACTAACCTGTAGCTGTACAGAGGGAGGGATCAATCTTCTGTCTTAACTGGAAAATTGTGCGTAAGCATTGTGTGAGAAATTCAACCCCTCTGATATTTGTTTTAGCTATTTTTCAGATATTTCATCCACCTCTGTTTTCCCTGAAGCAGCATGACTGGAAAGAACTTGGGCTTTAGAAGATTCTCTTTGGTCATTCCCACGTGACAGGACTGTGACTGTTTAGTGTTCATTGACATTTATGCTGGGCTGGTTCCTTTATATTCAAGTTCAAGAGCAGAAATGAACAAATTAATGTTTATTTATTGTTGAGTTCCTGTGTCCTCTTAGTTTTGTGCCTCCCTGATTAGATCATAAGTCACTGGCAAGGTGTTTTAATGTTGACATTGCAGCCAGTTATCTACAAAACAGTTGTAAATTCAAGTTTGTGTTGTAATTTACCTTCAGTTAAACAAGTGGTAAGTGATGTAAGGTGAATTAACTGGCACAGCAGAAACATTTCTTAGCACTAGCTTTACAGTCTCCTCATACAGCACATAAAATATAAAGATTTGTGACTTACAACTACTAAGTTCAACTTACGGTTTAATTAGCTTGCTGTCATAATATATTAACTAATACTGGCTCTTATCCCAAATGTTTTCTTCAAGATAAAATATTGGCACCATTAAACTTTTTTTTTTTGAGATCTTAGTTTCCTTCAACAGTCTCACAGCAGTTCAATGAAATACACACAAAACAATTTAATGTAGTAGATTCGTGTACATGGACACAAATTTTCCTTTTTTTTTCGTGACACTGAAACTAATGTATTTCAATTGGAAATATCTTTTGTGCCTGCACTAAGTTTGACTGACACACACCATCTATGACGTCTAATGTACACATTTCCACATCTGTCCAGAAAACTTTTATGGTGTGTGTGTGCGTGTTTGTGTGCTCTCTCCACAGAGCAGAGACAATGAACCAGATGAAATACTCAAGTTACTACTAGTACTCAAGAGCATTATATGTAAATAAGGTCTGGTCTGTAGCAGCATCGCTCCATGACTATGTGAAACAGGGAAAAGTATATTGTATGCCAGAAAGGATACAGATATCAGTCCATATAGTGTAAACTGAGTAATACAGTAAACTGGAATACAGGACCAATATTGTAATAGACTAATACATAAATGTAACTTACTTGTACATAATCATAGCGAAGTGCCTACACTGTTGATGTTGTTTAATATTGTGTTGTCAGTGATGATGTGCTGTTGCAGTTGATGGAAATGTATGCTGTTGTAATGTTCAACATCTAAGATCTCCTTGTTATGAAATGCTTTAAAATCAGAGCTACAGTGTATAGGCTGGTCCCTCTGACCAACCTCCTGTACACTCAACCCATGCTTAATTACATGGTTGACAGGAGCTGTGACATCTGACCTCATCTGTGATAACTCTCATTTCTTCTGACTTGTCCTTCAGCCTCTCATCTTCTGTTTCAGAGGACACTATCTTCAGCCTCTCCTCCTATTACTTGTCTTCCTAGTTCTCAACGTCCTCTAACTCTCTCCAGAATTGTTCCTCTGATAACTTAAGATCCAGATGTCCAATGACTAAAATCTGTCATCTGGTTAAAAGATATAGTTGAAAACAAGAAATATCTCAAAAATGAAAAAGTGTGGCTTATAACTGGATAAATGTTCATTTATGGTAGCTTGTGGTGGGCAAACTCAACACCTGAGGTGACCAAATGAAACGGACCATTATTTTTATTCAAAATATAGATTTGTCTGGGTTTGAACATTGTTATTGTGTTTTCACTGATTAAAGATTAATCTGAGCAAGAGCATAAATGTTAATTTGTTTCCCCTCTAACAGTTGGCATCATATTTCTCACCTGAAATGCTTTTCAAGGCTGTCAAAAATCTGAGGGAGTAGTACAGCCCCAGATACTCAAATACAAAATATTTCGAAGACTACCCTCTTAAAGGATACTTTTCCCCCAATCATGTTTCCTTTATTTAGACAGTTTACAATGAAGCGAGACAAAAATGAAAAAGGACAATGTGACAATGCCTCATGGTCAATAAGGTACATCAGTTACATAATGGCAAATTTACTAATGTAGTCACAGGAAAGTCCTTGAAAACAGTATTTTATTTATTTTTGGTTTAGAAAAGGCTTTCTCACCTGCTCCTCTCAGTCTTGTCTCATCTGGGAACACCTACAGTTCAGTGGTTTTTACAGTATGTTATAGTCAGTGTGCACCTGAATGCTGCGACACTGTTTTGAAGATTGCAATTTAACAATTTGCACATAAATGCGTTTGACAAGCCGAAACAGTGCAAATCAGCACAAACAGGAAAATGCATAAAAAGTTTTTTATTATTATCATTATTATTAATGAATCACTTCCACTTTGGAAGCTGATGCATGAAGACATGAAAAAAAAGTGAGACAAGAAAAGTGGGCCCAAACAAAAAGCACAGCAACAATACAGGACCTTCAATTGAATCGACAGCATCTTGATTGTATATGAATTTTGTTCTTTCAGTTCCTATTAATGCTCCCCAGTCCAACAGTAAGTGCTCACAGAAAGTACACCTAAGAAAGCAAAAGCAAAGACACCCACCCCCTTAAAACCTTGAAAATAAAAAGTGACAGGCAACAACAGTTAGGACTAGTTACTTCTCATTTCAGGAATGTAACCAAAAGATTTCATTTCTTTCAAACATCATTTTGTTGATTTAAAAAAACAACTAACTTTTGGTTCATCCGTTAAGTTAGGGTGCATTGAGCCCAACCACAGACAAGGATTTCAGTTTAAAGGCTATCGCCTATGGAATGTTGAGCTTACAAATATGTTTCTGGGTCCATAACGCTCAAAGAGATGTAAAAGCACTCATGGTTACATTGTATACTTCAACATTTTGTCTCAGTGTCTTTCGTTTAAGTTAGTGATTTGCAACAAAGAGACAGATCTTGGATAATTTTATGGGAGCTTTTCCCAGCCTTGACCATTTACAATTCAGATGTTTACAGACAGCATAGAACACCGTTTAGAGAGTGAAAATACAGTAAAAAAAAAAAAAGAAAAAAAAAGAAAGAAAGACTGATTTCTACAGTAGTCCTTGTCCCTGGAGATGTGGATGTTCGTCTGCAAGCAGCTCATTCTGAAACAGTCCACTGCTTGATGCTGCCGTCGTGGGAGGTGGTGACTACAGTGTGCTCATCTATCCAGGCCAGGCCGCTGACATGGTGCAACCTGTGAGCGTCTGCAAACATCAAAGCATGGAACAACAATGTCAAAAGAGTTTCTGAGTGTTAAAAAAACATTAAGGATGTTTGTACCTGTGATTTTAGCTTATAAATATCTAAGAAAAACTAGAGATACGATTTATGGTTATTTTCATTATTTATTAATCTGCCAAATATCAAAGTGAAAAACAGTAAAAAAAATTGCACACATCTGTAAATGCATTAGGTTGAGTGAATGTACATGTGCACGTTTGCGGCCTACCTGGAAGCTTAATCCTCTTGTCAGGATCATTAACCGTCCAGATAAACACCATCATGTCCATCCCACCAGTCGCAAAGTGCTCATTATCAGGTGACCAGGCCATGGTCACTGGTTTTGCATGGTGTCCGTAGAACTCATTTTTGACCTGGGAAAATAAAAAGAGTGACAGCTAATTATAAAAAAAAGAGGCGATGACTATTTTATATTCTATAGGCACTGGATATTAAACAAACAAAAAGGATGTATAGGACAGACAAATGCTTACAGAGTAGCCATCTGCCACAATAAAGACTGTGGCAACTTTCTTGTCATCTATGGTAGCCAGATAGGCTCCATCATTGGAGTAGGCCATGTCCGTGATCGCCCCTTTAGCCTCCATGGTTTTACCCTCGTCCTTCAGAGTGTTGCCCTGAATAGAGTACAGACGAATGATCCCATCCTATAGAAGAAAAAAAAAAACAATATAAGAATTAATCTCAAATCTAATGACAGCAGGGTATGATGAAGACTGTGCAGCACTGTGTCCTGTCACATAAATTAATCATTATTACACACCAGGACATGCTGATGATACATTTATCCCTGAACTCAAAATCATTTTTCAAGATCAAAGCTGGCTGAACTTGTGTAGCGAAATAATCTCTGTTCATAGATGTCGACACTTACTGCTCCCCCCACTGCAGCAGTGGAGCCCCCGGGGTGGATAACTCCGACCTCTGGCTCATAGCCGAGATTATCCAATGTGAAGACTTTCTTCTTATCCTTCAGCAAGACAACCTGGGAAATATAAAATATAAATATATAAAAAACATCACAAATGCGTTCAAAGGGGAGATCTTGCCTGGGCTAAGTGGTGATGATAAAGTCAAAGAGATTACCTGTCCAATGCACACAGCCAGTGACAGCCCTCCTGCTGCTGCTGACACACTTTTAGGCTGGAAATCCATCTTCACCACATCAGAGGCACTAAAAAACAAAAAACAAACATGTTAGATGAGTGTCCACCTCTAAATGTTGCAGTTTAAGCTCACTTCTGATACACAGATTGGTGCTGCTGTAAGAGAAGTCTACAAAGGCCGACACTTATTAAGGATACAATACATAAATACATGTTCCATATATAAAAAAAACAAAAAACAGAAGCATTCATGCATTGATGGTTAAACTACCACTGCAATAGTGCTAAGACAATTTTGGGGCAGATCTCTAGTGACAAAATAAAGGTCTACTTCTACAGATCTACATGACAGTGCATTAAGCTCAGGCACATCCACTCATTACCAACTGTCATAACAAAAATCTAATCCTAAACTTAATCTGCTTTCTACCAGGCAGCTGCCCTGCCCACATCCACCTTCATTATCAGACAAAATGCAGAACATCATTATAATCTCCACTAAATTCATCTCATAGCTGTCATCTGTACAGTGTAACTGTAAAGACCCTTACCTGTACTCCTTCTTGCCGATGTTGATGTAGCGCAGTGTATCATCCATGCTGCACGTCACCAGCTCGTTGTCATTGTCAGTCACCATTTTGCTCACCTGGTTGCTGTGGCCCTTTCCCGAGAAGCAATCGTTCTCCCCAGTTTCTGCATCCCAGTAATGTGAGGCAAATGTTAAGAAAAAACACACACACACACACACACGTCAGTATTGAGTCACCTGAACTATCACTACCTGTACACTTTAATGCATCAAAAGTATATACCACCCATTTCATTTTTAATAAGATTCAATTCTGTTATTTCAAACTTTCTGAGAGGTTCTGAATCCATTGTAAGAGTGGGATTGTTCAGCCCCCATTTAAAAAGCCAAAAATGAGCCAGATTGTTGGAGCAATCTGAGAACAGTCTTCTTCAAATCTCTGTTTCCTCTCTTAAAGGAATGCCCATTATGAATCAATGCACTATTTCAGAGAATTCAGTGGGGCTTCAAGACCTTCCATATCTTAGAAAGTGCACAGCAGCATTTAGCTGCCAATGATGGTAAACTCCCTGTTTTAGCTCTTTTAGATCTGTGTTCAATATGTTGAATACACCATTCTTCTACAACAACCTAGTGTCAGCAATACAAGCCTGATAAAATTATATATAGAGATAGTAAAACAAAGACAAATTTCTTAAGTGGGGAATTCTGTTGAGCTAATCAAAAATAAATACACCTCTGCAACAGGCAAATATCTGTAGAGAGCTGGGATATTATCATTTTTAAATTGCACATGTCAACATATTTGAGAGATTAAAAAAACAATAATCTAGATACAGTATGGTTTACAGAGTGACCTTTGCAGTCACTTATTGGCACCACTTCAGCAATGAAAGGATATTGATGTGTCCATCGTGACTTCCCGAGTAGATGTAGGTTCGGCCTTCATTTTTGTGAACCGTCAGACATTGGATGGATTTGCTGTGACCCTGTAAAGTGCACAAGTACATGTTTTATAGAATATCAACACATACTCATGACAGACATATCTCTAAGAAATTTTGGCAGCGTATTAGTTCCAGTAAAAGCCTCATGACTTTTTTTAAAAGATGCTTTTGCAAGAACTTAATGTACAGTGACTGGAATTTTCTGTCCTACTGCTTTCGGCCTGGCAAATGATATATGTCAGTGCATCAAATCTAGTCTTATAGCTGGTTCAGTTCACTTCAAGCTGATATTTTGAGTAGCAGTAGGTGTCATTTTACACCATCCAATTTCTGACAAATGTGTATGCCAGTCAGAAGCTTCTATTCTCTGGTGAAAGGTTGCATTATCTACCAAAGTCACATGCCACAGATGTTTGCACAAATCCACTAAAAATGACTTGACAGACAAAGAGCTAAGAGCTTTATCAGAAATGTACCACTCCTGACACAAAACATACGGAACATATATGCATTGAAATATACAAATGTGGTAATATTTATAAATGTGTACAATGATAGTATAGAGCTTGCTGAGATTCATACATGTGTGTGACAATTTAGAGATAAACACAGTCAATAACTTTAGAATGTGTATCCACTTTTTTAAAAGTTATAATTGGAAAATAGTCCCACAAGTGAGTATAAATCTGAAAGCATAAAATTCTCAAAAAGCTAGAAGCTTGTGTGTGAGTTGAGTGAAATAAAAGCTACTTAAGAGCTAATACCACATTTGATCAGTGACAAGGAACTATTGATAATATCCAAGAATAAGATCCTTAACATCTCAAGAGCCAGACCTTGATGGTGCGGATGGGCCGGTCAGGGTTGTTCTTGTCCAGGTAGTTAATGAATCCTGACAAGGAGATGCTGAGGAGGTGGTCATTCTGCCACAGGCATCCCAGCTGCTGGTCTGTCACTTCAGTGCCCAGGTTGAAGGTGGTAACAGCTGTACCTGCACCAACATCCCAGAGCTTGACAGTCTTGTCCCCTGAGGCAGAGATCAGTTGGGAGCTGTCAGGGCTCCAGCTGATCTGGAGGGTGGAAAGTTGGGATGGAGAAAAAAAAGGTTATGATATTAATATGTGTGTAATGTTAAGTTGTGCATTTTGTTTGTAAAGAGGCCTTGTAGATATTTATTCAACATCAGACACACCAGTGTTATGTAGGAAAAAAGTGTTCCCAATAGCTCAAAACTTAAATAGGGAAAGAAGCAATTTTGTGTTCACATGCTTTAGCCTGATTCCATGCCACATCTGATTATAGCTGCTGAAAAATAAACCCTCACACCCAACCAAGTTATTGTGCCAGAGTAAGACCATGAGCATTGTAGTTATGACTTCTGTAATTCAAACCAAGACAGACTGGTCAAATTTGATACTGCATTCTGTATATGTTTTGACATGAAAGAGCTCAAGAAACCCTACTTACAGCATAGATTCCTCCTTTGTGGGCCTTCTCCCCACCCAGTGAGCTAACACGCTCCCCATTTGTTCCATCATAGACGAAAATCTGAGGAAATAATATTCGTTAAGAACATTAGTAACATTTTTTGTGTGAATTTGTTCCTTACAAAACTGCCACTTTAAGCTGAGGGATCCTTAGATTCAATTCATGTTATTCTGGTAAATGTCAAGGTGTTATACTTAAGGCAACATTATGCAACTATTGTAACAATAGCATGGTACCCTCATTGCTCAGATATCAAAAGGAATGAAATGCACCAGCTTCCTGTAATTACCTCTGGTGGCAGCAGAGATCGCTGTTGCTGCTGCTCAGCAGAAGTTCCATAGTCTTGCTTTAAGATTGTCGTGGTGAAAGTAATCTTGATATAAAATTTGCATGAGCACATGCCCACACCTGACAATCCAAAACTCACCTGGCCATCAGCACCTGCTGTGGCAAACCGACTTCCGTCTGGAGAGAAACGGACACAGTTGACGAACTGGCTGTGGTCCTTTTGTAGTCACCAGGGAGAAAGGAAGAAAGAGGAAAAATTATCCTTACAGACATATTTGTTCACATTAATAAACACAGCATTACATTTTATCTAGGACATTCCCCGTCAGTCATTCACCATGGTTGATAACACATAACATTAATCATGCTGGACAAACTAAACTAAAATATTGATAATTCTCTGCCATCCTCTTCAGGGATTAGAAACTTTTTATTATTTCTCATTTAAAAAGATGAAAGATCATCATGGGTGACTACAATTGAGGTTTAACAACAAAAAGTCAACTTGAGAAAATTATAATTTTCTAGAAAAAACACCATACTGCACTTTTTTTTTTACACCATTTTCTCACACTATTTATTTCCCATTTGTATGCTTGTTTATGTTGTCTGTCTTATTGGTTCATTTTTATTGACTAATCAGCACTGTTTTCAGATATAGCACTCCTTATCTCGTTGTATGTTCTTGTACAATGACAATAAAGGCTTTCTATTCTATTTGCAAGAATAGTTGTAATTAAAACCAGCCCATAGCAGATATACTAAGTAGCGGATATATACTCTCACTACTGGTTAGAGTCAGGAAGGTTTGTTGCTGCTGCCCCAAAACAATGTTGTTCCTGAGAAGAAACATTTCATAAGCAGGACTCCAGCCTGGAATAATCTAATTTGACAGCCACACATTCAGCACTATACAGCCTACTCCATCCACCTGAGGAGTTGTCTGAGAAGTGTTCATGAGTATGAAGACATGAAAACAGGACATGAGACTGCACTTGCTGCTCTCAGCTCCTCTCAAAACCAAATACAGACTAAAATAGAATTGTACATTAAAAAATGCAAATCATTTAGCCTTAAGATGTAAGAGCATTTTGAGCTCACATATCTACTCTACTGCTACTTCTATGAGACTATTACAAGCCAGGCCATCATTAAAGAACTTAATCTTGACTTTTATACAGAGAAATCAATTCCAGACTGGATCCTAAAAATAAGCCTCCAAGGATTTTCTAAAAGAAGACAGAAATGAAGATTTAGTGTTTACAAAGTGGTAGAGGCAAGTAGTTCTATTTGGGATGTGGCTCAAACATTCTTCAAGAATTTATGGGGGAAGTGGGTTATGTAATATGGAAACAGACAAACAAGGCCACACTGTCAGACCACCAGGGTGTGACAGACTCTAGATGACCAGTGGGCATAAACATTAGACCGCTGGTTTAAAGTGATGGAAAAAGTCTTAACGCTACTGCTATATGTGCAGTTGCTGAGGGCTACTATTTTGTTATGACTAAGACTCCACGTTGAAGATGATATTTAGCCTTTGGTTGGTCTGTTGGATTGTATTCCTCTAGTTAAAAGCAAAGCCTTTCCTTTTTCTCCCCCCCAAGACAGGGTTTATCAGAATCAAATTGCTTCCATCTGATTTGTTTATACACAAGTTCCCCTTTTAGAAGCCTGGAGAAGAAAAGCTAATGTTAATCTTTCCAACTCACACGCAATGTGAACTTGAACTTGAAGGGAGGGCCCTCGAAGAAGGAACCACAGGTGTCATCACTGGCAGCGGCAAGACGGTACGGGCGTTTCTGACGTATGTCTACACTGTTGATTAACTTGGAGTGGCCGGAAACTTCTCCCACTGAGGACCCAGAGTCCCACAGGAACACTGCCCCAAACCTACAGATAGAGATCAACACACATACATTTGTTTTGTGTGAGGTCTGAGAGGTGAACAGAAATAACAAAAACATCTTTTTCCCTATAAAAGCAAGTCTACAAGTCTCCCAGGATTAAACTAAAAACAGAAATTAGACCACATTCTGTACAGCTTTACATTTACAGTCAAACACACTGAAATCATGTTTATGCTATGTGTTTTTTTCATTATTTTATTTATGGAAAGTTGGCCTACATAATAAGCGTTATTTAAAATGACACCAAAATGCCATCTTAGCATGTCAAACTAAAATATGTAAAGCAAACAATGGTGTGCGGGGAGCTTCTCTTGAACCTGACTCATGCTGGTTTAAGTTACATGATACTAACTTCTTGCTTTTCTTCAACATAGTTTCAGTCAGTCTAATATAACCACCACTCCACCCCCCAAATACTCACTTCTCTCGTCCGTCACCAACAACAGCAATCCTCTTGCTATCCTCTGTCCATGCGATGTCCTTGACCCTGCCTGAAATAGGGGTGTACTCGTACTTGAGCAGATGCTCCTTCTGGGTGGTGTCCCAGATACGGATCTTTCCTGACGCATCTAAAAGGGTTTTAAAACAATCGTTTATTTTAGTAGATCATAAACATTACTATGATAACAACAACTACAGTATATGCACATGTGTTCATATGTGGCTTGTTTACCTCCAGATGCAATGTAGAATCCACTGGGAGCATACTTGGCAACAGTAACCTGATGAGCATGTTCAGTGTAAATGTCTGCTATAGCCGGGTTCTGTAAAGGCAGGAAACATGAGACATTAGCAGGTCTGATAGTGTCTGATAAATGCTACAAAAGGTGGTGCCTTTCTAAAGGAGTACAAAGAAAACAAATCTGCTGTTTTTTTTTGTTTTTTTATAACTTGGACCTTATTTTCATAGTTTTGACCATTGTTCCTGTTGTTTATCATATCATTTTATATATACATAAGGAGAGGGGGCCCTAACATGGAGCCCAACATGTTACACCACCATGTTTCTTCTTTCTTTTCATGTTTTTAGCCAAGAACGTTGGCTACTGTTTTTCACAGGTTTCACAGCCATTGGAGGTTCTCCCACACACTTAGAAAGAGGAGGTTAGGGAAGGGGAATTCAGTTGGTTGCAATCGGCAGCCTAACCGCTAGGAATGTGCAGAGAGGCTAGTATTTGTATCTGTATTTGTTGAGGCAGCAAAATGATTTGTATGTGTATTGGAATAAAATAAAATAAAAATCCTGTTTTTGTTCTTACTACACTGCTAATTTTACGATATTGAAGTGTTCTTAAATAAAGTTTTTTTGCGAAGGTGGGTTCCTACACGAGGCCTCGAACCTCACACTTCTAGACCACAGACATCTGCTCTGACCACAACAGCTCAGCTCCTCCAGATAGAGATCTGCAGCCATTTATAAACTCCTGACACAGAGACAGACCGCTACATTACGAGTCCCAACGTGCACACTGTTATTTTTTTTGTTCTGAGAAAAATTATTTATCAATTAATTTTTTGAGAGAAATACCTGTATGAAATACATATTCATAAATACATATTCATAAAACCTACTCTTTGTGCCTTTCCGCACACTGTATTCGAATGCGACTTCAGAGTTCCTCACTGCTAGACGTGTTCCCCAAAGTGTTGAGAATGTTTTACATTTTACGGAACTGCTTCCTAGTTAAAGACTTAATATTAGCTGAGAACTGTGTTTTTGCTGACCTCCAGTGTTTGAGGATCTCATGTTGCTGCTGTACTCAGAATGTGTTCAATACACTGCGACCTCACCCACAGGTGTGGTTACAGGTGCAACAGAGGACGCTTACCATTTGGCCATTCCAGTGTGTCATGTGCTATTTAGTGGCAAGGATAGAGAAACCTGTTATAATGGAGTGCAGGTGGGTGGTAGTGGAGACGCTGCTGTTATGCTGCTTGTTCAAGATCAGTTGTACTAAATACAGAATGTACAAAAATCTATTTTAAAACCATCATTGCAGCCAGACTTTGATTTCAACTCTGGACAGCTTTGAAATGTTGGCAGAGAAAGTACACTTAGTACCATTTCCTTTTGGATTTAGCATGACAAGTCCTGATTAATACATGTGACTAATCTCCAATGTTTTGCCATTAAGTTAGGGAACATGGTATTTTGTTAAATTGCCAGAAAAGCCGTCAAATCAGGATGGCATAAGCAGCATGTGCCAAACTGAAATTATACAACATCACATCTAACTGGTACAAAGCAGCGCTGTGCCCGTCGGGTTTTAGAACACACCTATGACCACACCAAGCACTGGTTTTAAGTGTGGCCAGAGGCGCAACAAACATAAAACTTTCAAACAAGTAGTCAGTGAAGTTATTTTGAGGTGGTGTTAAGTTACTGCTGATTCGGTGTAATCAAAGCAATACGCTGTAATTAGTGAGTAAAATGTTATCTTGATAAATTTTAATAATGGCAGAAACTATGAAAATAAGACCCATATTGTTAAAAAACCAAACATTTAAAACACTTTGAAATGTAACAATGAAAGTAAAAATTACTTCAATGTTCCTGATGATGACACACTTCCCATTAGTATACAGGAAGTTGTTGCCTTTGGGATCGCCACCAATCACTTTCGCAACTCCCCTCTCCATCTGCGGGAGACTGGCGAATACATGTTCTGAAAGCAGACAGGTGGACAGATAATTCTGAAGCATTAAACTAGCAAACATTTACTTTAATTAGAAAATACAGAAAATTGTTTACATCCAAGTAATACCACCCTATACACCTATTTAGGTGTACAGTGCCTGCCCTTTTTTTTTTTTAACTTGTTCTGCATATGCTGATATCTCCTTACCCAACAGTTGCATATTAAATATATGACCAGACTTGATCAGCATCAGTTACTTCAAAATTAGTCATAGAACTATTACTCATAAGTTATCTAAGGGCTTGATGTGTTTAACATGGCCTCACTGATTTTTCCAGACACTTTTACCACACCACCAGGTCTGTCCCTATTGGTCAGCTCAGTGTTCAGACCTATTTAATAAAGTCATGTATAAATTATCCACAAGAAGTTTATTTTCTCCCAAATAAGAGATGGCATAAGGTATGGCTATAACTTATGTGTATAATAACCTATTAGAGTTAAAAATAAACAAATTCAAGAGAGATATAAACGTATTATGCTTTCCGGTATGCACTTCCTGAAACTGTCCAGAAAGGCTGATTTTGCTTTCTATACTGCAGACACATCATTTGACTTCTTAAGTTGTGAAGTGAACCAATGAAAATCTGATTTGTTATTTAGACATAGATAGATGTAGATATACATAAATGCAAATTCACAACCCAAAGGCTCTTTTATCTGTTTTGCATACAGCATGTGAGCAGTACTTAAAAACAAATCACTTTAGATCTACACTGATTGTAAACCTAATAATGCTAGTAGACTTCAGTTCCCTCCACCAGCTCAACTTTTTAAAAGAAATTGCTGCCAAAACTCTTCATTTTGAGCTCTCCCTGCAGCCACAGATTGGGATTTCCTTATGTCAGAGGTACCTAATCTCCCTAAACTGACACAAATTAAACCATGTATGAAAGGATATGAAACTCATGACCAGAACAGACATACACTCTCTGTCCCTGTGTTACTAATGGATGAAATTAGAAATGATAGTAAATGCTTCCCCTTTTTTCTGCGGACCCCCAGATACCCTCTCAGGGACCTCTGGGGGTCCACGGACCTCACTTTGAGAACCACTGCTTTGAAGCTACTTCCTCACAGTCATGCAGACTGCCTGGACATGTCATAACAACAACGCGATGTGAGCACAACTATTTCCTCTGACTGACGTTAGCTCAACTCATAGCTAGCCCAAGCTAACTTTAATGAACATCCTGTAACAGGCTGCATTTCGAGACACATCATCTCCTCAACCAACCGAGGCTCATCACACACATGGCAACACTGACCCTGACACCATTAGTGCTCATCCCGAGATTTTGTCTTTGATGTGTGCGATGAAATGTCAACATTAATGCAGCAATGGGCGAGGCTAGCTAGCTTGGTGCTAACTGTCTGACTAGCTCGAGCTGCTCCAAAATGACGCAAGAAATGAAGAGATTCACTGCATTTTCTGCTCAGTCGTTGTTATTACAAATTAAAAGACTTACTCAGTTCAAGCGGCATTTTCCCTGCTGGTCACTTGCTTAACGTTACTCTTCCAAAATGAATGAAACCGTGGAGACAGTGAAGCTTCCCCGGCTGTGCACTCCCTGATCACACAAACACGGAAGCAAGTGGAGCTCTCTTCTGCCTGGCTTTGTCCATATATAGTAAACTCAGATACTACGCTGCGCCTGTCAACCACTAGCCATGCACCCCTGCTTTATGGGAGTATTTCGCCCTGAACGACGCCTTTCAGGCTCCAGGCTGTTCAACCACCCCTTCAATCTCCACCAATCACATGGTGGTATGTGTAGCGTAAGACCATGAATAGCGTTGTGGCCCCAATCCAGTTTGTAACTTCAGTACTCTGCACATTACTGCACGATTTGGTCATGTAGGATATGAAATATTTGATCTGTTATCTAGGAGTGGGTTGGGTCTTCAAAGGCATCATTGTGATTCCACAGATGTCTACTGTCTGCCCACAATCGTAAATGTTTGCCCAGTATTTTGTCTTTCCATGCAGACAGTACAGCCTCTCTGTTGGATTATCAGTCATTATGATCTTTCTTGGTGAACTATGTTTGTACATACAATGAATTTGACTGGTTTACTGGTTCTCTGTATACTCTTCACACAGGTGAAACAGAGTGTGAACCATAAACAGGAAAGGACAAGTGCTGAGATAACTTTTTTAAATGACATTACTTTATATGTATATAGTAGGTGGTTATGTACAGAATATATACAGTAGGCTATATACAGTATGATTATGACAATACTTGAAATAAGCTACTTTAAACAAATGTTTTGACTTTTCCTTCCTAGCTTTAAAAAAAGAAGTGTGACCTAATAAATAAAATATGAATTTCACTTATAAGAAAAAATTATTAATTTACAAAGCTTGAACTATTTCATAATCCTGGTAGCCTGAAATGACATATTTTATTTGGGTTTTTTGTTTTAGAAAATAATTAAAAGTCACATTAATATATGTATACCTCTAAATATAACTGATTATAAAAGTTTTCAATTTTGGTGTATGTCTTACAGGTCAAACATGGACATCTTCTCTGACATCTATCTTTGTTTGGATAAGGAAATAGAGCCTCAGCATAGGAAATGAATGTTTTCAGCCTTTTGATCCTGCAAGAGATTGAATATTTTATCACGGAAATGCCTTCAAAGCATTTTTTTTTAAAAGCACTTAGCTTTTAAAAACATTATAGGATAGTTACCTCAGAAAAATGGATGCTTAGCTCTATAATTAAATGTACTGGAGTTACTGCAGGGTCAGCAAAACCGAGTGAAGGAGGGGAACAACCTGCAGGGCAAGACCCAGGGCAAAATCTCTACAGTTAAATAAATGCGCCACTTCAGCCCCTAAAGAAAATTATGCTGGCATGAATAACTAAATTAAATGCCCAACAAGGAAAACGGGAACCATTTAACAAGTGCAAGGAGGTGCCCCACTCTGATCTACAGTTATATATCTTTGATAGTGATTTGAAAATGTGCTCCAGCAGACAGCATCACTGGCCTGGAATAGGACTGGGAATCCCCTGACCTATATAGGTTGGACCTGTTTGGGAGGATGGGTCACAGTAGCAGCAAATATAGTCATGTTACAACAATACAGACTTGTAAAGATGACATTACAAGCAGTCACACAGACAGATTCATGAATGAAAGTAAAAACGTGAAAATAGGCATCCTAAGCTCGACACTGCTAAACATTTTGGGGCCCCCTGAGCTCAGCTCAACAACAGCTCTAACACAATAAATACCTGTAATCCTTGGCATGTTGCAGGGGCCCTGATAAGCTTTTGGCCCACTGAATTATTCAAAGAGAAGTGAACATGAAAGCTTAACAAAAATAGCATTTATTGCAACATTATTGCATTGGATTACATAATAATGTTTCCTGTTCTGTAAAGCCTTAAATTATTTGCTTATTCTTCACCATACACCACATTTGAACCACAAGTAGTAGTGGATCCATTAATATCTTATTTGTTATTAATAAATTGGTGAATTAATGTTTCAGACAGCAGAGAGGGTGTATTCTTCAGGTTTTACACTATTTATTGATGTAGAACGAATATTCAAAGCCACAGTCAGAGTGGTTTAATTAACTATTACATTCATCAAACAACAGGGACAAAATTAATTCAGCATTGACTGAAGTCAACAAACAAAACAAACTGGTATGCGAATTGGATACAATCTTTATAAAAACAAGTCTTTGCAGTTGTCTCAGCAGCTAGAAACTTTGAATGTGTGTATTTTCCACAATTGCCGTTTGCTTGTTTTATTGTCCTTATTTGTAGTGCAGAAGCTGCATCTCCATCTCTTTGGGCCCATGTGTCTGCTGACTGTGGGACTACAGCTTGATCAGGGCTTGATTTGGACTTAACTGCTGCTGTAGCTGCCCTAAATTCCTTACCCCATTCTTCACCAGACATTTTTGTCTTTTCTTTTAATGCCAGCCTTTCTTCATTGACAATTTGCCATCCTCATAGAACCACCTTTTTAACCTCAATGTAGCTCATCATAAGACCTTTGAAGGTGATCTCATACCCAGGAAATGAACTCCATACAACTGGTTCTTACTAATGTGAAATACATTTGTCGGGCCATTCTTGTACAATACCTAACCTGCAAATCCAAACACTTTGCCAGAGCCAAACATTTTTTTCTTTCTAAAGAAATTGGAACAGTAACATCCAAACAGGTCCTGAACATGTCACAAAGAATGTCTCTGGAATCCTCTTCCAGTGGTGGAATTACTCAGACTTCCATAAGTAGGCAAAAATATGCATGACGTATCAAAAGTAGGGTTTAACGTACTCCTAATGTAGAATGGCCCCTTTCAGAGAGTTAGACTGATGCATTAATGTGTAAAAATGTCTAATTTTGCATGGCAAGAGTCACTCACTTTGATGTGATTCCTCACCACAGGCCTACCTTTCTCATCTCAGAACTCAGTTTCAGCCCAAGATGAAACATATTTCAGACTTATGATGATTGTGATTAGGATTATGTAAATTCAAGCTTTTAATGTCCGTAGCAGACAGACTGTCCCGGTGGAGAAGGTATTATTACCTGCCATACATATTCTGTCCACTTGATGGCACTATTGAGGTTTATCGGCTACAGCAGCCCTGCAGCGTAGAAGAAGTAGTGTAGTTGTTGCTGGCTGCATGTCTGTGACTATGGCGGCCGCCTTGAGAGGAAGCTTAGTAACATTGGTCAAGGTGAGTACACTAACAAGCTCGGTAAGAGAGAAGAAACAAGTCGCTTTAGTTGAACTATATTTAGGCGAACTCAAACAGCATATTATTAAAATGTGGCTCAATGACTTTGTGCCACCTATGTGTTGTTGCTAACCATGAGTCGCCTCGTTCATTGACACATCATTTGAATAGACCTCGTCATGTTGAGATAATAAGTGATCCACGGAGTATTTTAGTAGCTCCATTTCTTTTCCTAAGCTGGTCTAAGAGCAGAAATCACGTTAATGTTTGTTTATGATTAAAGGTTTGTCAGACAAGACAGTCATAGTCTTAGCTGAAGCAACGTTAGCTAGCTAACCGGTAACCTCCATGTCCTCAAGCAGCCATCAGATAACAGCAGCATATAACTGTCTGTCTTTAAAACAGCTCTTCAGCTAATAGGTTGATTTGTCTCTTCAGATAAGACACTAGTGAACTGATCATTTAGTTTTAGTTGCCTGTCGTCTCCATTGTTCTTACCCGCCAATAATATGGTTAAATGTCAGTGGGAGATTATCACTTCAGTTTTCACTGTAAAACTGCAGGTGTGTTTTTGTGTTGTCATTTTAAGAGGTGACATTTCTGGCATTAACTTTAAGTTTATATTTTAGCACATTTGTTCCCTGTAGCATCCAGTTTGTCCCCTGCTTATAAACCCCTCTCTGCTCAGTGTCTCATCATCATTCATTAAACATATCTACAGATAATACTATACACACATCCATATTTGCCCTCACTATTATGTGATCATCAAAGTTATGTGTTTCTTCATGGATAAAACGTCTTATAACTTTACATTATATCGACATATACAGTACCACTCACACCTGCCCATTCAATTGGATGAGAAAGTTTGTCCACTGTTACTGTATATTTGAAAATTTTCTGGAAAATCAAGTTGAGAAACTATTTATGGATAAAATAATCTGAAATGAAAGTCTGATTTTCTTTAATCTGGCAAATGAAATATCCAACAATATAGTATAATCATATAACAATCCAATAATGCCTCAATGCAGCGTTTCTCTTTGATTTGTAACATTGCCTATAATGGCCTAATACAGATATGAATGGGTTGACTGATATTTGCTCATCACGCTCAGTATTTGTCTTATATGTTGGCCAATTAACTAACAAAAAATTAAATTGCAGCACAGAGATAGCAAAGATATGTTTGACGTAGTGTAGAAACATGTCGACATTAGCGTTGAGGGAAACAAGACTTTCTGAAACACTGAATCAGTATGAAGCAATGTAATTGAAAATCAAATGTTTTGAGGTGTTTCAAACAGTCGAAACGGGGGAACTTCAGCTGGGCAACTATTGGTATTGCACTTTTATAGCTGAGTCACATTTGAGACCTAGATGAAATAATAACTTTGTAATGGTTGAAATGGTTAGTTAGATAAGTGGTCTTACTGTTTACATTGTTATTTTGTTCAATAAAGTCTATATTATTAAAACAGATTACTTTTAGATATTATGGCAGATTGAGAAGCTCACCCCATATCTAAATCCAGCGCCACACCTCTCTGTTCACCAGAGAGCACAGACCAGTTATTTTTTTAACTGTAAAATGTCCTGCCCTGTACATGTATTGGTCACAGTTTTCAGTAATGATAAAAAATGAATCAAAACAATTCTTATCAAAAGTGTTTTATGTAAAAATATACATTGTCCAATCTATTGAATAAACAAAAAAAGAAATATCATTATTAGTATTGGCCTCAAAAATCCAGTATCGCTCTGTAGATACCATGGTACAGAATCTGACGTAGCCAGATTTCTACTCAGTTTTCAGTTTATTAGGTTCACCTAGCTAGATAGGTGATTATGCTGCTAAACTGTATTCCATTATACCAAGATGTGTTTCTAATACTGAGTCCGCCCACACTGACATAAATGGGTGTAGCTATGTGGACCTAATACACTGTCAACGAACTGTATATTAACTCTTTGTACACAATGTGATATTGTCCAGCCCTCATTGTGTCTGTGTCCACTTTTCTGTCCTCAGGGCCTGAGTGGCCCCCGGTGGCAGCAACTGGCCTCCCGACCACTGAGTGTTTCTGCTGCTCTCTGTGGACCAGAGGCCCCGCCTGCTCGTGCAGATGCAACCTTTAAGGTCACAATGGTTCCAGGGGACGGAGTGGGACCTGAGCTGATGACTGCTGTCAAGGATGTCTTTAAGGTACATTTTACAGCTGGAATCATCACTGCCTTTTTTCCTTTTTAAAAGAATTACAGAGCAAAATATCTGGGACAAAGAAAGTACACAAAAGTAAAGTCATTTTTTCTACAGAGCATCCTTACTGGAGGAATTTTTGACAATGTATTCCTGCCCCACTCATGATTCACTTTAGGCCTTTTTGTTACCCATAAATAAATACAGCACAACAGAAATATGCCAGATGAGACAGTTGCTTATGCTTATGCTGATATAATGAGCATTATGATGGATGTTTTTGTAGTGTGTCTTTGTGTGTGTCTTTTGTTACAGTACTTTTGTACAGTAAAAGGTTTACAATAGAAATTCTGCACATGCGGGAAAAACATGCAAAATACTATCATCTAAATGTTTAATTTATTTAAACTTAAACTGAGGTCGACTTCTTTTTCGCCTTGTCTACAGGCAGGAGATGTCCCCGTCGAATTTGAGGAGTTCCACCTGAGTGAAGTGCAGAACATGGCCAGTGAGGAGAAACTGGACCAAGTGTTGACCTCTATGAAGGTCAACAAAGTGGCCATGAAAGGTAGCTTTACTTAATCTTTTCTTGTCCTTTCATTGTCTTCCTCCATTTAAAAAATAAAAATCAGTCTAATATGAGTTATGAAAACTGAGTGGCCTATTGCATACATCAAAATAATCTACAGCTTTACTTGGAAAATCCTTGTTTAGTTACTTTACAGCCTTTATTATATGGCTGAAATAGAAATTCTGTAATCAGGTTTTTCTGCATCTCAACCTAATTAATCTTGCCATATTCTTCATTAATGTGGCTGATTACACGTTGTACATTTAAACATGCACTAGTTTTTTTTCAAACACCCTTAGTTCTCTCCTTCTTTTAGCAATTTTCTCACCAGTCACACTGCCGTTTACATGCTTCAGATGCTCTGCTAGTTACTTTAGCTTAGCAATTAGTGATGGCTTCCCTTAGCTATTTCCCATCCTCCTTTAGTGATGATGGTACATGGAATAATACAGTATATTTACTGTGTTGGTGGTGGGGCTCCCCAGCATGGAAACCTAGTTGTTAAGTACTGTAGTTAGCCAGCCCCCGGTACAGGTATCCAGTGCAGGTGTCAATCAAAACGTGATCTGCCACACCTACACAGTCTTGAGAAATGGTCTAAAGTGCAAAATGAGCTGTTTTTGGAACTAGGTTTTTTTTTAAATCCGTTATGAATGTTTATTTTTACTCAGATTTTTGTGCATGCTTAATGAAACACTCAACTTTGATATCACATATGCATCTTTACTATTTCAAGCCGAATTTCCAGAGGCTTTAAAAAGGATGGAATGGATCTAACATATATGTTTCTGACATGTTTGGTTATCCAGGAAAGATTCACACGCCCATGGAGTTCAAAGGGGAGCTGGCTTCATATGAGATGAGACTGAGGTAAAAACCAGACAACCAGTTGCGTGCGTGCGTGCGTGCGTGCGTGCGTGCGTGCGTGCGCGTGTATGTAATTTCATTCTATTTAAAAAAAAAAAAAAAAAAAAAAAGTAATTTTACCTCTGACTATTCCCCAGGCGTAAACTGGACCTGTTTGCTAATGTGGTTCATGTGAACAGCCTTCCGGGCTACAGCACTCGCCACAACAACCTGGACCTGGTCATCATCCGCGAACAGACTGAGGGGGAGTACAGCTCCCTGGAGCATGAGGTAAACATGACTCCTCCTCACGCTGCATTCAGGGGAGGAACAGTGGTTTTAAACCCACATGAAACGGAAAGAGTTCCCATAAACACCAGTAAACGGGCACCAAAACAACGATGAGTCACTCTGATGGAAGTGCAGAAGTGGTTTATGTTGTTTTGTGCTACATTTAGAGAGAGAAGAAAATGTTCTCTACTACTACTACTCCTCAGCTGTCAGTTTATTGTTAAAGTTTGCCTTCAATGTGGCCATTAACTATAACCTATCTGATAATAGATTTGTGATGCTGTTACCAATACTGATGGCTTTTAAAGAAAATGTGAACAATACCATTGTTTACATGTTCTGTGTAAATGGCGTCATTCATTACAATTAAGCTGAATCCGATCCATCAGACGTACTGCTGTAGATATTTCTCTCTAAAAATGGCCATGTTGACATGTATGTACCCTCTCTTTGCTCCTCCAGAGTGTGACCGGTGTGATCGAATGCTTGAAGATCATCACCAGGGAGAAGTCACGGCGCATTGCCAAGTTTGCCTTCGATTATGCCACCAAGAAGGGGCGAAGCAAGGTCACTGCTGTCCACAAGGCCAACATCATGTGAGAAAGTTGAAAAGCTAGCCTCTCTGCTATTTGTCTTCTTCTTCTTGCATTAACTCTGAGACTTGTGTTAATTTGGGTTATAATTTGCATCACACACGTAGCAACGCTTGTCCTCATCCCTTGTCTAATTACAGGAAATTAGCTGACGGCCTGTTTCTGCAGAGCTGTGCGGAGGTGGCAGAACTATACCCCAAAATCAAATATGAGAACATAATCATCGATAACTGTTGCATGCAGGTATATACAGCTTTTCATTCTACTGACTTCACTATGAATTATTCAGTGTTACATAATACATATTACACCTGATAGACCTGTATTCATGTTACTTGTTTACTGACTTGCTAACCACAGTCAATTAAGTTTTAGTTACACTCCATTTCTGCATTAAACTTGTTGTTGTCTGTTCTGCAGCTGGTTCAGAACCCATACCAGTTTGATGTGCTGGTGATGCCCAACCTGTATGGCAACATTATTGATAACCTGGCAGCAGGACTGGTGGGAGGAGCAGGTGTTGTTCCCGGGGAAAGCTACAGCGCAGAGTATGCAGTCTTTGAAACTGTAAGTCTCCGCTGACTTCCTAACACTGTGTTGTTTTTAAAAAAAATCTCTTTAAGCTGGCCACTTTGTTACATGTGCTTGTTTAATTAAAAATAAATGGCAGAACATGATAATGTTCTCTTCTCTCTTTCAGGGTGCTCGTCATCCCTTTGCACAAGCTGTAGGAAGGAACATTGCTAACCCCACAGCCATGCTGCTCAGTGCTGCTAACATGCTCAAGCACCTCAAGTGAGTCAATCTTTCAAGACCTTTTAATAAGAAGTACACATCATTAAACAGCATACCCGCTGATCCCCTGCACTGGTCCACTAGCCTCTCAGGCGTGAATGTGGAGATGTGCACAAGACAGTTTTGGCAACCTCTTTATTGTGACTGTATTGTGTTACAGCCTGGAATATCACTCCCATATGGTGTCAGATGCTGTCAAGAGGGTCATCAAACAGGGCAAGGTAAGTGAATGAATGTTTGTGTATATATGTGTGTGTGTGTGTTATTTGTTAGATCTATCTACTGTATGTGCAGTGGTGCATTCAGCCTATGAATGTTCAACCAGGTGATACTAACAGTATTAACATTTAACAACAAGAAGGAGTAGATTTTTATGTAATGATACAAGCAGAGCAAAATAAAACCAGTGGATCTGCAGAATGAAGATATGTGGAAGCAACAGGACATGCATACCTTAATGCTGTCAGCTCCTGCTTGTGAATTAACACCGCTCATCGATTTTTGTGGGTCAGTGTCTGCAGCTTCATACGGAGTGTCAAAATGCTGCGGGCACTTTAGGAAATGAAACGTACACTTAAGTGTTTGTGTTCATCCCTGAACGTTACCATTTCTTGACACACAAATGCCAATATCCAACAGCTGGTAAACTATACTTCAGTGTGTTAGAGTGCCTTTGATTACTTAGTTTCAAGATCTCTTCCTCACTCAGTATGCCTATAAATGTGCACGTTATCTGTATTTGTTACCAGGGAAACATATTTTTTTCCTCTTCAGCTAGACTGAGCTAACTGCCTTTTGCACCTGATCCCTGTTGACACTAACATACACTGACACAAATACCTGCATGACATCAGTCAACTTTCATCCCTCACATTGTGTTGAAATGCACAGTGAATTCAGCTCTATAGACTGCATTTCAGCAAAAGAAGTTTATTTTTCCCTTTTTCATTGCTTTTCTTTAAGCAGTGGCAAAAGTTGTTTGTTTTGGTTTTTTTTTTTTTTTGTTTGTTTTTTTAAAGAACTTTGTTTATTGATTTTTAATACACAAATTGACATTAATAAAGTGCATGTGAATGACAGTATCATATACAAGCAAAAGAGCAAAACAGCTGGTATTTTTGTTTTTGAGGCATGGAGAGATATCTGTGTGTATGTGAAAAATGATCATTTTTAAGGAATGTTGAAAGTGGAATTTGCCTGCTTGTTGTCTGAAGTGCCCTTCCTCTCCATTTTCCCCTTCTCCCTTTTAATACCCTCCTCTCCTCCACCCCTCCACCCCATTATCCTGTGTGTGTTTGTGTGTATCTGTGTGCGCGTCCCAGGTACGGACACGAGACCTTGGCGGGTACTGTACCACTAGCGACTTTGTGCGTGCCATTGTGGAGAACCTGCGTCACCGACCCGTTTACTAAGATGTTTGCTCCCCAGACACACTCCTTCCTGACATTTCCTTTAATCTGGACATTGATCTTAACATGAACTGGACGCATGTTAAGACACGTCTCCCCTTCACTGCTAAAAGACAGTTGTGCCGCACAGTTTCGACTTTTAAGTTGCATGTATTGTTCATACTGGGTTTACTAATGAATCCAACTGAATCAGTGGTACCTGTGCAGATCATGAGGCTACCTCTCTAGGGTTTAAATGTTAAAGCATGTTGCCCCTCTCCATGGAAACCCCTCTTCCCTCAGTTACTGTCCAAAACTGTTTAAAATCATGTTCACTCCTTTCATTTTCTCTCTTAACTCTGGATTATGTGTGCTAAGTTTGAATTCCTTTTCAGTATTTTTACTAATTTAGATCATCTGTGTCATTTTTTTTCCATTCTGGGAGATATTTCTACATGCACCTCTTTCTTTATTTCCCTTCTTTTTGCTTGTTGCTTGATAAACTTTAGATATCAGCTAAATCAGAGAATCTGCTTTTGCCTTGCGGTCTACCACCAACTTCCTCCTACTGTCACCTCATTTTTCACTTCATCCAATAGCCTCAACCAAAATGACAAACTGAAAACTGACTGCTTCTAGCTCATCATTTAACAACACTGCTACATCATGACTCAATAATATCAGAATATTTCTGACCTACAGATGTTATCAGACTCTGTTCAGCTGTGAAATATTTTATCTATCTGAATGCAAAATAATGTCTGTTACCGGGATATTAATAATAAATGTCACACAAGAAAGCAAAAATGATCCCGTGTCATCAAGATACAATGTTACTTTGTAGTGTGAATATTTTACATTTTAATACCATTTTGTAAAATTTTATAATTATTCTACAGTTTCTTAATATTGACAGAGTATCTCCTGGGTTGATGTTCTTAGAGCTAGTTGTCTATTCATCATTATTGGAGCAATGCCCAGTCTACTGACAACAAATTAATTGATTTAAGTCATGTTATTTTTCTAATTTAAACATGAATACCAAAGGATAAAGCACATTTCTTGTATAAACAAGTTTTATCTCAAGATGGTGGTGCTCACTTGTTCAAAACTGTTCATTCTTCTGGTGCTGTAAGAATTAAGACTCTGCTCTTTGTTCATCTGTCATGCCTCAATTTAACTGATTTCATGTGCAGCCAGTTTTTAACCCTAATAAAACATTAAAATAATGTAGTATATCATAACTTTATATTTATTTGTGTCTTTGACCAAATCAAAGCTTTAAAGCTTGTTATGGAAATTGTACAACACCAACAATGTAACAGTGTCGTCTGTTTGTTTGTTTTTCTTTTGTATTTGTGGGTTTTTTGTCTTTTTTGTTCATCCTATTAGTTTCCCCTTTGTTCACAATAAATCCTGTATCAACATGTCATACTTACATTAAAGCTGGTGTATGATTATGATAAAGATGTGGTATTAAATAAGATTCTGTTTTCTCTTCATAGAGAAACTTAAGTAATGTTACTATGGTGACATACTTGCTGAAATGACTCAGAAACTACATCTGAGAATTGTAATAATATTTACATACTTCATTTGAATGGTACGTTTTAATTAAAAGCCTCATGAAATGATGGGAATAAAAATAACTGAGAAAATGAAGAGAACGTAACTTAAACGGATGCTTTCTAATGAACACATCACTGCTCTTTGTGAGTCGTTCTGTGAGTGCAGTTTTCAAAGGCTCTCTAACATGCTCGTCACGATACTGTATGTGGACATGTGTTGCTGCAGCTGTGCATATAGTAACACACTGTCCTTATGTTTGCAACAGGTGCGCACCGGAGACCTGGGGGGTTATGCCTCAAGCGACGAGTTCACCCGGGCTGTCATTTCTAACCTGGCAGTCTAAGTATTGTATTTGCAAATCTGTCAGCTGCTACAACGCACACAGTCTTTTTTTTTCCTTTTCATTTACGTCTTGTTAACTTGATATCTCAACTGCACAATATATTCCAACATACAACCATACTCAGCTGTAATATTCACAGTGTTTTTTGCAGTTGAGTATAACACATCAAATACAAGTACAGAAATAAAAGTGTTCAAGATGCAAAGTCTTAAAATAAACCCAAAATATGTTTGAATCCTGTTACACATCAGCATTCACATTGTGCTCCCTGCTGTGATCCTGTAATTCCACTTAAATGTTTTATGTCTGGACATTAACAGCAGTCAAAACATGATGTATGTATATCTTCATATTATTTATTAAGTTTTAGCTACATTGCTTCTTCATTTATAATGAGACATGAATAATAAATAATAAGTGAGAAATTACATCTTGTGTGCAAAATCCTTGCATGAATGTTAATAGGAGAGTGATGCAGTATCTAGTGTTGATCATAGCTGCTGGTGGCTCAGTCACAGCATGAGGAACTCAAAACTCAGCCAAGACCCTATCTGTGTCTAACATATGGTAGTCAGGCGGACTGAAAAAGATCCGTAAAAATAAAACTATCAATATGAGAGTCTTGCTGTGTTAGTCATATGATGGACTGTTGCTTTATGTAGCTCCAGATCTGCTGAACCACAGAAAGGATAAAGTAAGAAGAAACTGAACAGAACACACAATGTTTGTACTGGTCTTGTACATCGTGGTAATAATCTGGGGCTGGGGATTTTTAAACTATATGCTCAGTGATGATATGTTTAGTTCAACCAACAGTCCAAATACAAAATGTATTCAGGTTATTATAATATTGAGAAAACCAGAAGGCATGAACACTGAAATGCTGCAAACCACTGAATTATTTGGCATGTTTGCTCCCTCAAAAAAGACAGCTCTTCAATTTAAATAACTGCCAATTATTTTGTTGTCAACTGATTGACTAATAAATTAATACACTAAATGTTTCAGCTCAAGTAATCCTGCCTCCTCAGTGTTTCAGATGTAGCAACATTTCACATACAAAAAACTTATATTGCACTGTTATATCGGACACAGTACTAATCACAGGCAATATGACTTTCCTGAACTTGTGGCTTGTGGACAAAAATGGGGCACCTGGTAGGAGCTTAAAAGTATTAAAACCTGCTTGGATTAAAATGCAGGAGCATTACCTTTTTAGTGCATTTGTGCTTTAGTGGTGCATATTTCCAGGCTAATTTGTAATTACAGAAATTACAACAGGTAACATTTGCTGCAAGTAATTGTCATATACCTACATAAGGATTTGGGGGCCCACATTTCCAGGTTGGTAATCCAGCCTTGGTTCCACTAACAATATTGATATAATAGTTGAACACATTGTCATAATGAACCACAAACTAGATATTTGGTTTCATATATAGCCCAACCTTCATCTGAGAGGCTCTGATTTTATTACAGAGCTGCATATATAGTTGTCCATACTGTGGCTGGGTCGATAAACTAGACAGGGGCAGTGAAATAGAGTCAGGGACCAACCATAGTACCCTTTGGAGTTCCCCGCACCGCTGCAGTGATTGTGTGGCACAATGTGGACAGTGCAGGCCTCCTCTCGGCCGGCAGGTGTCGCTGCGGGCTATGGAGAAACCGAGTGGAGAAGAGACGGGGCCTGGCCTGGGAATTTGCAGCTCGCTTCCCATTCTTCCGATGCAGACAGACACACAACATGGCGGACTAGAATAGTCGGCCGACGCGCCCGGATACAGCGGATAAACCGTGGGATATACCATCCAGGAAAGCCGAGAAAGTCCACTCTGAAGGGACGGTACGGTAGGGTGGACTAAGGATTGTTTTGGGGCCGCCGGTACTCGCTTGGATTCAGCGGATAAACTGACAGCGAAGTGTTGGCTTGGCCGTGTGTCCCAGACCGTGCTTCCCTCCTCTGCTATCACCCAGGTCCCCCCACCCCGCTCACACTCTCGGTTCCAGGGGTGTGGAGACAGGGGGCCGGGGTTGAAAAAAAAAACGTGGAAGGGGAAACAGAGCATTAATTCCCTACTTGGCTTTGACTTTTTTTTCTCGCCCTTTCGGGTTTCCTCTGGGCGCTACGGGAGTTGTGGTGAGTTTTTCTTGTTTTTGTTGCGCAAAAGCCTGAATCGCACTTGTTACAATGTCGCTGTACAAGCATGTTTCCTCTCGCTGCGTGTCACCCACAAACAAGCACTTTGTCCCCCCACATTGAGCCTCGCAGCCTGGCACATTACATGATGCCTTTTACAGCAGAGGAGCTTAACCCGGCCGTGTGTCAGGAGCAGGGCTGTGTACAGCAGTTGTGAACCTCTTTGTAATGCTCGGAACATTTCAGAAGTAGCTCGGAGGCAGGGAGGGAAATTTCGGCGAGGGGGGGCTCTCGAGAAAAAAAGGGGGGGGGGCTTAAAGATGAGTGTGACAACATTTTAAAAGTCAGACATTTGTAACTCGGTTTTGTTGTGATAAAACACACACACATACACACACGCTGTTGCGATGGCACTGGAACAAAGAGGGGGTCCAGGTCTGCCCTGCCTCACTGGAAAGTACACTTTATTGATCAACGCTTTGTTATTACACGTTCAGAGAGGGTGGGGAGCTAGCTAGCTGGCTGGGTGGATGGGTGGGTGTGGGTGGAGGAGCAGGGGGGCTTCATGCGACCCACAACAGGAATTAGGTCGCTTTAACATGACTAACACTACTAACATGAACATGTATGGTCTGTCAAATCACAGCTGCTGCTTTGTGTTGCTTCTTCTGCTCTCTGACTTAGTCTTCTGAGTGTGAATGTCCCCTTTACAACCTCTCCCAAAGTTTTTTTTTCTTTTGTAATGATTAATATTCTCCCCTCTCACTCTCTCTCTCTATGTTGGGTGTAACCGAGCATACCATTTCAATTTTGTGGGTGTTGAGGTTTTTTTTCTGTTTTACTTAGCCTGTAAGTTATGATTTCTCAGCTCTTTGGAACACAGATTATTCCTTTAATAGGACACCTACTTGTTAAGTATAATAATAAATGGTGGGAGTTAGATAAAGAATATTAATGAGTACACTGGTTGCTGCTTCAAACAGGAGTTTGGATGCTTTAAAGTGAGACTAGAGAGAAGCATCATCCAGGCTGAGGATGCAGTGGGGGAGCTTAGCTTGTCATATCTGAAAAGAGCCTCTGCTATGTCTGCCTGGAGCTTTGACTCATCACGTCTGGACTGAATCACTGAGCTGCAGCATATATCCACCATAACTCAGTCTGGTTTCCGCTCCACCAGGTCGTCATGTCACAATACGACTGTGTAAGTGCAAAATTCAAGCTGCGACTCCTGCAACCTGCTCGACTCGTCTCTCATAGAGCGGTCTGGCCTAACTTGACCTCTGTTTGTCAGGTCTGGACATGTCCACCTATGGTTGCCAAGCAGCTCCATCTCATGAAAGTCTGCCTCTGTCTTTAAAATGAAAAACACAAAAAAGTGTACTTTGGCAGTACGACACAGGAAGGCAGAGGTGTTATCATCTTGCTCGTTCTGTCCATATCTCCATTCTCCAGCCTATTTTAAGAAAATTTAGTTATTTCTGTCTTGGGACCCTGAAAGGGTTTTTAGCAGAGGAGTTTGAGTGATCCTCACACCACTTTTTTCATGATTGGCCTAGTTTCTAAAAATAAGAATAAAGTATAGCTCGAAATTGTCTTGTGGGAGCTTGCGCGTGAAGTTTTGATGGGCGGATCTTCGCCTTCTTGTCATGAAATTTCACAATTTCAGGGTGCTGCTGCTGACACAGTATTATGTGTTAGCTGTTTGGGTGCGGCAGGAGGTATATTTTTGTTTCCACCTGTAGGCCTACATATTTTACTCTGGACGGGCACTGTAATTCAGCCTCTGACAGGCTAAACACAGCTACATTTAGAGGATTACGGAGCATTATGGAGCCTGATTCAGCTTCATCTGATATGTCACTCGACCGTAATGACATTTATTTCGCAATACAGGAAATGAACCTGCGTGATGACTAACTTCCCAAATCAAATATCTTGTCTGACCGGGAAGACTTCACAGAACCATCCAGCTTTGATTTCTGTAGATGCGGAATATAGTAATTATGTAATCCCTTTAAATGATTGAGTAAATCTTTGTTTTACGTCCTTGTGATGTGGGCTGACTGATGTTTCCGGTTAGCCGCACATGTGATGGATGTGAATGATGGACTTAAAAGGCTTCGTGGGATAAGAAGTATTTAAGATGTGTGAAACGTTTCTTGTGGTTTTGTAAGCTCACCTCTGATTCAGGCCTTCCTCATCCATTGATTAGAGTTTATATAAGTGCAGCAGTGTTTTCCTGTAGGTTTCCATTAGGTGGGATCATGGCACTAAATGTTGGAGCTGTGGATGGAAGACAGGTGGGTTTTGTAGAAATGGTACATTAGCACTCCTCCACATAAAGGATTGCACTAGACTGCGCCTCTTGACCATAACTAAAGGCACATAAATTCTTTGATTGTTATACAGTCCGTCGTGGTAAATGTGACAGTTATGTTAAGGCAGCCACATTTCAGTGTTTTGTGGGCTTAAAATCCACAGAAAACCAGAATTATGAGCAAAATGTCACATTCATGCTTTTCAAACAATGGGTCTCGACTTTACAGTCGAGTTCAAACTTAGTTCAAATTCAAAACCAGTTGAGAACCAGAGTTATAAATATTTATGTTTGCCCTTGGCATCGGCCTTCGAGCCGACAAGACCTTTCTTGCCCCGCTGTGAAAAAATGTCCAGAGAGCATGTTAGCAAGCCTGAGTAGTCCTGTCTGTACACTGCGTAAGAATGGACGAGGAAGAAAGAGGGAACTGTCATCAGACTTCTGTGTCGTTAAGTCTCAGATGATTTTCTCTTCATCTTGGATGGGCTTCTTATCTTTCGGAGGAAGAGGAGGGGACGGGTGCTGTAGGATGGTCACGTCAGATATGGGAACCTTCAGTTTGGGTTCCCATTGTTAGAGAACCCAAATGACCAAAGCAAAGATGAAACAATGTGGCCGGGAAGTTTGGCCTTGCCGCCCGTCTGTGCTCCATTTAGAACTGAGTATCATTTTGGGACTTATGAATATTAGTGCCAAAACTATACTTAAGCATTGGTGCTATAACCAAAATGCATTTCAATACTATGCTTTTTCCTTATCTCCAGAAACACATATTTCCTTAAATAGAGAAAGCCAAATTCTCAAATATGAGATGTTGTGTAAGCAATGTTAGACAAAAACTTTTCCTAAATAAAATACTTCTGAAATAGCCAAAAGTTATGATTAAACTATAAACTTTCTAATCAAAGAATAAGTAAACAAGTCCACAAATCTAACCAGGCCGGCGTTCAGGCTTCTGGCAGTTTTCAATACTCTGCTAGAAATCCATTTGAGTGGCTGAGTTTCAGTTGGCATAACGTGATAGTGAGTCTGGTTTCATCGTGGCCCTTCAGCTGGCCGTTTGGCCCCACACCACGCTTCAAGGTCACAGTGGCTTCTGTGGGGAGGCCATGCTTTGCGCCTCCACATCCTCTGTGTCCAATGTGGGAAAGCTTGAGAGGCCCCTGGCATGCTCTGTGAGAAACCCCACAATGAAGCAGACGTAGAGCAGAGCTTCCCTGACTCACCACTTTCACTCATTGAAACAAGTGCATTTTCTTGATCCTTCATGCCTGACGGAACCAAATCATCATTACGGGCTTAATAACAGACACAGCGGTCACCCATGCCTGTATGATTAGCCAGAATAGTAATCCTATGCTTCTCTTCATCTTTTCATCAACTCACCAGCTTCATGAATGAAGCGAACAGGAACACAAACCACACCAGCAGGGAGTAGTATCCCTCAGAAAGGGAAGTCCAGAGGATTGTGGCTGTTGTATGTGGCACTGGGGACGTATAATCTGTGGTCTGTTCCAGAGTGAGAGTCCTAGCGGCCCTGGGTTAGGCCTACTTCAGTCTCCCGTGAAGAGAAGCATTCACAGTATTCCTGTTGCCCCAGTCCCCCCCCCCTCCCTCTCAAGACATAGAAACAGTATTAATATGCCATGAATGGAGACAGACAGACAACCATTATCTAGCGCTGCAGCCACTAGTGAAGCACAGGATGCCTTGTAGGAAGCCAGAGGGAAATATTTCTCTGCATGAATGGTGAAGTCCCCTTGACCACCACTACTGGTGTCATGTCAGCTCAGCCTGCAGGGTTTGTGTCTGCTGCAGCTCACTCAGCTTGCCTCGGGAAGATTGTCTGGGAATTATGAATGAGATTTGTTGGTTTTTCGGAATGAACAAAGTAGAGTTGTTGTGTTACGGCCACGTTGTTGTTGAGTTTCTGTGAAATCTAATCAACTTTAAAAACAGCAGCAACTCTGAAAGCTTCTAGTCTCAGGCTGAAGTATTTTCTGCACCTCAGAGGTCACTTTAAAAAAAAATCTGCCTCATGTCATCTTCAGCTATTCATGAATTCATGTCCGCACTTCCGGAAAAGATATTATTACTTCACCTGAGGTCACAAGTAAATACAAAAGCATCACTGAAACCCGGAGACTTGAGTGGGAACTCTGCTTATTAAATGACTACCTTGCATTGAACTTGCGTCTTAGCCTTTGGTTGTCATGGAGATGTAATTGGACTTCCTTTATATTCTACCTATAAGTGTTCCTTTCACTCTGTGAATGAAATGACATGGGAACAGCCCAGCTCTTTCACTACTGTGTGATTGCACTCCTATGAGGTCTGCAGTTGGCCACAGGCAGAGAGGCAACTGTCTTCATTAGTTGGTCGTGGTCGGGCTCACCACTTGCATGCACATTAAGCAGCGAGTTCTGCACAATGGTGTGGGCTTTGATTCAGGAAATAAGACAGCTTTTCAAGCTCATTGTGTTGTCTTACATGACTGGATATGAGGTGTTTGACAGAATGGTGGACATGAAGACTTTGCCTGGTTTGGACATGTTTAATCAAATACAATCAGATAAAATAGATTAGATTGAATTAAATAAACAATAATGACAAAGAAGCTTGATAAACATGTGTAACAACAGTTAAAGCAAGACTATACAACTTGTGAAGAAAGAAATAGTCATGATTGAGGTTGGATATACTAAGTGAATTTAATTATTAAGAATGATTAAGCAATAAAATACAACACATTCTTGTTTAATTTAATTCATTCAGGGTATTGATTTGGTTTGACCACTAGCGTATGATCACTGATGTAAGCAAACATTAGATAAATATTATGGTGTAAATGATATGACGGAGTCATTTTGCTCACTTACGACTTCAATCCTCTTGTGCTAGTTTTAAGCTGTATGTTAGCATTTACAATTACTCCATGAATGCCTATTTGCTATTGAGCTAAAGTAGCATAGCTTTGCTTTAAAACCAGATACACTCTAAATACACAAGTCAAGGTGAAATATTGTGTTTATATCATTGAGAGTTAAACACAAATTCATTTTTACTAGAGCTGTAGCTAACGATAATTTACGCAAGATAAAATGTCTCATTTTGTCCCAGCAAACAGTCCCCAACCCAAATATATTCAGTTAACTATCATGAAGGACTAAAGACAACAGTAAATATTCACATAAAAGATGAATTCATTCTCACAATAGTTGTTGTTCATTTTCTGTTGTGCGACTAATCGTTGCAACACTCATTTTAAACCATATTTCCAGGATACAGGATAAACATTTTTGCTTTAGTTTAATTTGGTTTATTCCTCATCATATCAGGCAGTATGGCCTGTTTTTAGTAACTAAAGTTAGTGAAAAGAATTAGTAAACAAGCCTAATAATCTGTAGAAGGCAGCTTTCAGTACATCTTGATACTTGATGCTTTTGGTTGTTACTCAACAGGTACTGAGGTTTAACGCCCAGGCCTGCTGTTATTCAATCCAGTTCTGTAGATTATGATACTGCAAGTAAAGCATATGATGATAATACCATTGGGAAATAAGGGGCGGGGGCATATTCACTTTTTATTTTTTATCAAAAGCAAAGAAGCTGTCCTAGCACATTGTTTTTTTTGTTGGTTTTATTTGTGTAGTGTGTTTCTTACTCCCTCCAGTCAAACTATTGATTTTTCTTCGGCCTGTCATCGTCTTTAAGAAAGCTGTGGCAGTCGTGTTCTCGGCCACAGGGCAGCTTATCCGAGCTGTGACAGCCGTACACAGCTTCCTCTAAGTGCTCTGCCTCGTCTGAAAAATATTCACATGGTTGCACAACACAAGCCCAAAAGTCAGGAGAGTGAGAGCTGCATGACTACCTTTTTGAGTACATTCATTCGCTAATAGATGGGCATGTACATGTTTCCTCCACAGGGAATAGCGTGATGAAACTGTCGGTAAGATATTTACTCTCCTTTTTTCACATTTGGCTGTGTCACCACATTGAGGAGGAGGTGGCTGGATCGACAGGAAACAGACTAAAGATGAAAAGTGCTTTATCAATTAAATCTGTTTATGAAACCTGAGATCAAATCAATAGAAGTAGGTAGCGGGCCATTTTCTTTGTTCTATTGAGAAGAAGAACATCCCGGTGTGCCGTAATAGGAAGATGTTCCTCAGCCAGTGTTGGAACATTATTCGAGCCTGTTGAGGACATGAAACGAGTGATTTCCCTGAATGTTCATGTCCTGTATAATTACGTAATTAGACAAATAAACAAATAATCAGGCGGCATTACACCAGCCTACAGTATTGTACCCTTTTAAAAGAGAGCCCTGACTGCACAAAACCTAAAAGTGGCACAAATAGAAGCACTTGCCCAATACCTCTTAAATTAATAATGTCCTCTACCAACACATAAGTCTCCTGCTGCTTCTCAGGAGACCAAAACACATTAAGATGCATGTCTTGGGAGTTGTGCTCTTGGGCACACAGTCTCTAGATAAAAACTCTGCAGCATCTTTAGAAGTGAAGGTTAGCAACAGGAGCGGCTCTATATCACTTTCACCATCACACGTCACTCCCCCCGGATGGCACGCAGAAAACGATGAGTCATGCTTCATTAAGAAAAAAAAATTCTTGTTGATGGTAAAAGTCTGTAGTGGCCTCCGTTTATCATGTTGAATTTAAGATGATGCATGCAGAGAAATATGATGTTTAGTGTTCATTCACAGCAACAGTACTAATCACTGAGCTGGGCTGTTACAGCTGAGTCACTCCTATTTAATGAGTGTTGAAGGGGAGGATAGTAGAGGTAAGGGTTAAGGGTTGTGATGTGGTTTTTGGGTTAGTGAGGGATTTTGTGTGTGAGCGTGTGTGTGTGACCAGACAGCAGCGGAAGGAAGCAACATGCGCTTTGATTTATGACTTAACTAAAGTCTGAACACGCTGCAGCTATATGTTTTCTTAGCTCACATCTGTTTCTCATTTGCAGAGTTGAGACATTTGATATAAGAATATTAAACACTATTAACAAGGAGGATATCAGTGCACCTGCATGTCATTAGAGACTTGTGAAAACATCCTTGCTGTGTTTCCTTTAAAAAAGGGGAAGAAAGGTTTGTGGTAAAAATTTTTAAAAATGCTTTGGTTTATAAGAGCTGTACAAAAAGTTCAAGCTGAAGTTTTCTTGTCAGTCAAGTTTTCATGTTTAAACATCTCACACTTGAGGGCATGAATCATTTTGGGAAACAGACATTTGCTGAGTAAATGGGTGAAGAGGGAGAGCAACAATTGGATTTGTAGGTTAATAGCATCCTCATTGACCACATAACTTGCTCATCATGCCCCATTTCAGGCTGCAGTCTAACAGCGCTGTGCTAAAACCCAAATGTAGTACTGCAATGAATGAACTCAGTTCACAACGCCAGCGGATTGGCAACTGGCACTATTAGTGCTTTTAGCGCCCAATTTATCCTCTGCCCACTGATGCAGTAATCCTTGATGTGAAGCATCAGTTCGTGTTTGGCTGGGTGCTGTGTTGGGGTATCTCTTTAAGCAGAGGCAGACGGGCCGGATTATTCCCGGGTCAGGACCATGGGATTAGGGCCCAGGGATTATCACAGCTCGGTCAGAGAGACAACAGCCTTGTTGGCCTCTGGGATTACATAAAAGACTGATAGTCATCCACAGCGACCACCCAGCCTTCACCATGCTTTCTCTGTGTAAAGTGTGTGTATCCTCTGACCCCCACCCACTCATCCCCATATCTGGGGGAAAAGAGTCTTAAATGCCTTACTATCACTGCAGGAATTTAAATGTGACACTACTTCAGTTTTGGTTATGTGGTTGGTGGATGTTGAATATCATCCACCAACCACCAACCACCAAATGTCCAATGAAACCTCATTGCAAAGAGTTAAGAAACACATAAAGGCTTGGTGACATGCTTGAAATCAATATAAGAATATTTTAAAAATGTTTCTCAGATATTACATATAATAAGGAAAATATAGTCAAAATGATCAATTTAATGAACTTGTTATGCAGCCAAAACTGATCAAAAGTGTAAAGCATAAGCTTCAAACTTATTTTGTTAGTTTTGAACTATAATTAACTCTTTTTTTTTTTTTTTTAAACAAGTCATTAGTTTGGATGACCAAATTATGAAAAATGATAGTCTGACAGGAACATAACATGACACACCTTGTAATTCACTGTGATCTTCGAGGAGCATTTTGCAAAGAAAACAAAAGCTACTTTAAAATATGACTTTGCCATACATGTGAAGTGAAACGCAAGAAAATAATGAGACCCTTGAAGTCACGCTATATGTCCTCTCTTTGGTTTCCAGAACCACGCTGTGCGAATGAGTGTCTGATGCCAACTTCGCTTCTTCAGGTAAACGGCTTTTAAACCACACAAACTAACATTGTGCAAGTATTTCATTTTCATGTCAGTGACAGGGTTAAGACTTTCCAAAACTGAGCATGCAGAATTTAGATAGGACATATTAACTTTGAACTTCCTGGTCTTCATATAAAGTTCAGGATCTTTTTTTTAAATGATATCAATAAGATTTTAAAGTATTTTTTTGACTGAAACCCTCCTGTCTCTTGTGTTGTGTATCCTCCATGTAGGGCAGAATGGGTGTGTGTCCCCTGCTCCTGCTGCTCGGTCTAGCCCTTGGGGCCACAGCCCAGGATCATGTCCCCGTGACAAGTAAGAACCACGTCCAAATAATGAAATCAAATGTCTTTACTTGCTCACCTTCGTAGGTTAAAAGGCTCACAGTGAAAAACTGTTCGGTCCTTTGCTTGACCTGTTCATGTCTTGACCTTTCCAGGTCATCCAAATATCACTGCCAAACCCACAGATCCCCCTTCCGCGCCCTTCCTCAATGTCACAGCCGCACACACACAAGCCCCCACAGTCCCACCCACAATGCCCGCAGCCATCCCGGCGGTGATGACAACAACAACAGCAACAACCGCCACCAACACCACCACCACCACCCTAAGCCCACCTGGTGCTGAAGACGTACAACCGGTGGATCCAAATAGCACCATGAGGCTGGTACCGCCTCCGCCACCTCCAGCTCCAACTGATGCCCCTCAGGCACCACCGAGCACAACGCCTCCACCAACTCCCACCAAGATGATAAATGGGAACAGTACCAGAACTCCGGTTCCGGATACTTCAACTCCAGACACTAGTATTGATACGAAGTACGGTATGGAGGAATCGGAGACCACCACAGCATTCACCACCGACACAAGCCCACAAGGTGAGTCATAATGTTATGAGTCATGAAGACAGTCTTTGAAGGTTAGATGTATTGAGAGGTTACCTGAGGGTTCATTCTGGATTTTTACAACTTGGGTTTCATTCCTAGTATCTGTCATTATTCTTCATTATTCATCAGTAGTAATAAAATTACAACCAGGAAATAAATGCTCACCACCAGGGCATCATTGCCTATGTTTCGGGGCATTTGGATGATTTCCAGGGCAATTTTTTTGTGCAGGTATGGAAGCCTAGGTTCCCTATATTTCCCCTAGGGGATCAATAAAGTTTCTATCTATCTATCTATCTAGCTGTTCCAAGTCATACTTTGAATACAGAGCAAAATCCAGACACACTTTGCAAAACGTATTAAGCCTTTGTTTAACTGTTTATTTTACAAGGGCATTTAAAAATCCTCCATCATCCCAGTTCCAAGTAATTTAACATATTTCAGGGACACTTTCCCCCAGAGCCCCAATCAATTTCTGACCGTACACATGGCTAAAAAGAAGTCTGATGGAGTCAGGAACAGTCAGACAATCACACGAGTTTTAAACAAACCCCCACCACCCAAGTTATCCAAGCATATTTGTATGTTAAAATGAAGGGGAATGGTAAAGTGATCAGTGTTTCCATTACAGTTACAGACCAACCCCCTGGTTTAACTCTCAAACTGCTTTCTTGACCCCTCAAGAATCATGCCTATTTCTCCATGGTCCAATACAGTTACTTTGGTGAGTGCAATGTTAACATAACAGATATAAATGATGGTCAAAACCACAACAATAAGACCAAAGTGGAGCGATTCGGTAGTCAAGTGGTTACAACGCATGCCACATAATCGCAGCGTCCCTGGTTCGGCTCCGGCAAGGGACCTTTGCTGCATGTCATTCCCCTCTCTCTCCCTCCTGTTTCCTGTCGGCCTCAATGCCATGTACTGACAAATAAAGCCAAAAACTACCCAAAATTAAATCGTGTTAAAAAAATTTAATAAACAGCATAGTTAATGTCCACCCTGAAACACTTACTACCATTATTCAGCACCTTTTAACAGCCGCACAGGGAGGTCCCAGCTCCTCCACCAGCAATAGCTTTAGAAGACCAGAATGCCATGAAGCAACATGGTCAGTTTTGATTAAAGGGGCAGTGACTCATTTTTTTTTTTATCTCCAATGGAAAAATGACTACATACCATGCCATGGGCTTTTTTTTTACTCTGACTCTCTGTACATAAAACCTACAGCTGAATATAAAAAGTCAGAGTTATTAAGAGAAGTGTGAGACATCATCAAGGCAGTGTTCAGACCCTGTGTGTTGTATCTGATCGATTCTGATTGCATCTTTATCCGCCTCCTGAAGGGCTTTTACCTTCTTGTTCCCGTTTAATTTTTATCTGCGGTAAAACTGCAGGTTGCAAGAGGAAAAAAATAGATTTGGTGACTCTGCAGTACCTGATTCACGTTCATTCCTTTCCAACCGTATCTGTATCCGCATTACGGTTGGAGCCTGTTGCATGCGGCTCTATCTATCAATCAAATTGTTTGTCACTGGCAGATTGCCTGATTTGTTCTTCCTTGGTTTGAGATGTCACTGCTTCATTTCTTTCTCAAAGCTTTTTCAATGCATTCAGGCCTGTATTTAGAGCTGGGTCTTGTCCATCGGATCACCCAGAACACATTTTAAAGGATAAGTTCACATTTTTTTCAAGTTGGTGTTAAAACAATAGTCAGGTATCCATATAAATATTGAAACAGTTTTTGCTTGCTGTAATCATTCCCCCTGTTCATTCTGACCATTAGAAGATCCCCTCCTAATGCACTTTCAGTGTAAGTGATGGGGCACAAATTCCATAGTCTGCGTTTTGTGCAACAGTGTATTCCAAAGTTTATCTGAAGGTTATATGAGGCTTCAGCTGTCTGGTCTAGTCAAATAAAGCGGATATCTTTTAAAAAATTAAAATGTTTTTAGGGCCAAATTCCCTCTTTTTGTTTTCCCTGTTGAGCCACACTGGACAAAAGTAACAAAAAAGGGAATATGATATCAAAAAAGGCTGAAAGTTCAAACAATATTTTCTTGATATGACTAACTGAGAAGACTAAAGCCTCATATAAGCTTCAGATAAACTTTTGAATACATTGTTACACTGTGGATTTTGTTCCACATCACTAACATTGAAAGCGTGTTACAGACGTCATCTTCAAAGAGTCAATATGAACAGGAGGAATGATTACAGCAAGGGAAACCTGTATCAATAATTATATGGGCACTTCACTGTTGTTTTAAGAGAGACTTGACTTGGAAAAATTGTGAACCAATCCTTTAAATCTACATGTTAACACAGCCTTTGTGAATTAGACGAAACAGCTCTAGGTGAACATATCAAGAAAGTTTCATTAGAATCACTCCTCAAATACACGAGCACAGATTGATGGCGTCCTGTATAATTCACTTCAGAGCGTCGGGCTGTTTTCTTTTGTTGTTCCATCTAGCTGGCGTGTTATTCATGTCGTCCACCGAAGCAGTGGCAACAGCTAAAAAGAGCGAGCATGTGAGCTTTCGCGGTCAAGAGTCGACCTTTAATATTTTAGATGGTTGAACATTTTTCTGCTTTTAGACCCCCCCACCCCTCCGCCCCCATTGTAGCTGTGCTGCAAATGTCCTGACGTGACATACCTGTATTTGACTAGTCATCCACAAGAATCCTAAAAACTAGGGATGCACCGAAATGAAAATTCTTGCCTGAAACCGAAAACCGAAAATGAGGAAACCAAGGCCGAAAACCGAAACACCGAAAGAAATTATTATGCCAATTATTAGTACAATTGCATTTATGGCTATGACTGTGTACTAACCTCACTAAAATCAAGGCATTGCAATTCAAAGAATAAATCAATTACAAAAGTATGAAAATATTTATTTAGCAATGACCTTACAACAATGCACAAGATAAATTTAATTTAAGTTAAAAATAACACTTAGTGTTACTCTTGGTGGAGTGTTGCGATCGGTATCGGTCTAATAAGCAGCAACACAGAGCTATAAGCACGCTTTACTCTCCCACACGCTGCATTTATAGTCACACAAACACACACACCTTCTACTGTGCTGTGCGCTTCTCCGTCTGTAAGCGGGTTCTCCGCATCCATCGCGGCCCGGATCATTTCTCGTGCGCGCTGCTTTAATCCCACATCCAAGTAATGATCTTTATAATGCGGATCAAGTACAGTCGCGATGAAGTGCAGAGGATCCAAATAGATCTCAGTGAAACGTGTGCTCACAGACTCTAAGAGTGTACTACACTTTAGTGCTGCAATTATACATTATATTATACGTCTGATACAGATGCATCAGAGGAGCTGATCTCTTTAGTTAGCTGTTTTGGCCGTGTTGTTTCGGTGATAAAAGTATTTCGGCTGAAAACCGAAAATGCGCTTTTGGGCCATTTTCGGCCGAAGATTTTCGGTGGCCGAATTTTCGTTGCATCCCTACTAAAAACTACCAAACTGGAAGACCTCGCCGAAAGCTGTTATTTTAAAAACAGGAGAATATTGAGAGCGCTTTAGTCCTTTCTAGTCAGGTGAAAAAGATCATATGTGCAAGAGTTTGCAGATAGTTGGAATGAAGTGCATTTCTGACTCTCTTCATTATTTGAAATGAACAGCATTCATGTTTAACACTTAACATTTTTAATACATTAAACCAAAATGAAAAATACTTCAATGGTTAATTCCAAATGTATTTCAGCTGTATGTAGCCGCTTTGAATTTTTATGCTGACCACGTTAGTAATATCTCTGTAACATGATCCATCCCGCCCCCCTCTCTTTTCTTTTACATTAATTATTCATTGGCATGTTTATAGAGAAATACACACAACACTATAAAATATCACTGACTGATTTGCAAAGATGGTTTTTATGATCAAGTATAATATTAGCAGGTTTGTTTGGAACATGAATTCAAGCTGTCTTTGTGCAGAACACCTGAGCAAGTAAGTTCCTGGACAACATAAAATGCAACAGATGGGCCTCCACTGCACTATATGGTGTGACTATTATATAACATAATCACTTTCATAGGTGTTACGTAATTGCTTCATCGTCTCCCTCTGGCCGTCTGTGGGCCTTGTGTGGAGAGCTGCGAGCAGTGTTAGATGGCATTAAATCTGTCAAGGCTGTGTCAGTACCACATGATATCCACAGCCTGTTGTGCTCTCGCTGCCTTCAATGTACACATTGTCCGAGGGAAAACACTGAGCAGTCCTTGGAATTGTGCGTGAAACTGCAACATAACTGGGCGGCGTTCCAAACTACTTCCTCCCCCCTATAAAGCGCATATGGAGCACGAAGTCAAATGATGCAGTCTTTGTTGCATATTTCGAATGTTAAGAGCGTTCTTGAATTTTGAGTCAACCCGTGGAACAGCTGATTTTGTTGTTGCATTGTCTCCACCATCACCAACAACAACAACAGTGCCATTTTTTATTTTTTTTCTAGAGGAATCTCTTCTTTTGTTGTGGTCTAATGTGTCTTACAGGCCAGTCATCAGCACACAAATGGCAGCCAGTGTTTTCTTTTACACCGAACCCCTGTTGTTGTCGAGGCAAAACTCCTGTCTTTTGTGCTAACTGCAGCAGTAAAAGGTCACAGGGAAGACTATAGGATTGCAGTAACTCACGCACATGATGGAAACATAGACAAATCGGTCAGCCATTACAATCCAGAGGAAGCACCACAAAGAATAGATGACTGGGTCTATGTAATGTCTAATCTGTAATGTTGACAGCATATGACAACAATTCTCAAGCCTTGTTTTTTTTTTTTTTAACCAGACAATCCTTAACAAAGGAAATGCATCACAGTAGGCCCTCCTGCTTTCTGCTTTTTGACATTTAGAAAGTGTTTTAACATGTACACTCTGAATAATTCATACAGAATTCACAGCAAATGTGCCTGTTTCGCTCTTTATTTTACAGTCATCCGCTGTCTGCTGTCATCTTGGGTATAACCAGTTATGGAAGCAGATAGTTGACCCCTCTCAGTTAAACTGTGATTTATCTGCTGACAGCACTCTCTCCAGTCACCATCTCTATTTGTTTTGTTTTTTTCTTCTTCAGAAAGCCAATAAAATATTAACACGGGCAACCATTATGGAAAGGACAGATACATGCTGGTGTTGAAAGTGGCATAGGTCACCTTTCGGCCTTTAAAAAAAAAATCTGCATCATGACATTTCTGTCAAACTGAAGATCTGAGTGGATATAAATGAAAACTGCACATTTGGGCTGCTGAACATCTATAACAGAATTCATGGCATTGGAGCTGCAACGTATCAGTCGATTGACAGAAAATGAATATGCAAAGATTTTAATAATTTAAGGGAATAGTTCAGTATTTTGATAAACATGCTTGTTTGCCTGTAGACATGTAGATAAGATCAGTACCACTCTTCATTCAGGCTAGCTGTCTTCCTCTGTTTCCAGTCTTTATGCTAATCTAAGCTAACTGATTGTAGCTTCTCATTCATCTTAAACACATGAGAGTGATCTTCTCACTTAACCCTCAAGAAAGCAATAAGGCACATTCCCTCAAATGTCCAACTATTCTCTTACTTATCTATAATCACTAGATGAATGTGGTTCTGGTTTTTGTACAATTTTAGGAACGTTTATAGAAATAAATCTTTCATAACTTCTTAACAAAACGTGGCATTAGGGATCTAATAAAATATTCACATGTAACTCACAACCCTGCAAGCTTACTTAACTTGAAATGGTGTAATTGGAGAATAATTGAGTAATGCAATGGAATTTGCCATCCGTTTCAAACACTGACTCATATCAAGTATTGAGACACCTTGTCATATTGATTTTCCCTCTTAGACATTGTGTGCTCCCTTTTTTGCAACAAATTTTACCCCCTCTCTCGCTTCTCTCTCTCACCAAGACAACAGCCAGTCTGATGACATGCCAATCATAGCAGTGATGGTGGCCCTGTCCTCCTTGCTGGTCATCATCTTCATCATCATCATCCTCTACATGCTAAGGTTGGTGAAATGCAGTGACGCGCTACCCACTATCCACAGACTTGCGGTGAAGGCCTAAGGTGCTGCTGTTGCCATGGCAACGACTGATTGACATTCTGCTGTGAGACTGTGTGTTTTTTGTGCCTGTTTGTTAATATGCTGTTTGATCTCTGTTGATTGACAGGTTTAAAAAGTACAAGCAGGCGGGAAGCCATTCAAACTCCTTCAGATTGACCAACGGCAGATCGGATGATACAGGTAAAACATCGACATGTGCGTCACTGTTTGTGTATGTGTCAGCAGATGTGATTGCATACTTACTGAGCGCCCATTAGTTTGTTTCGGATCACATTAGCAAATATGTACAGCCGGCTTGACCAAACTTGCCACTCTGAGCTGTTCCTGATAAGAGTTGATTGATCTTGCTCCCCAAAGTGATAACATTTCACTAGTTGACTGCTGGGAGAAGGCTTTTGTTCACTGTGATTACCTAACCATCAGAGCTGCAGTCAGCTCCCTCACATGTGGCAGCATAGAGTCACATCACCCTCTGGTGGGCGTCTTAAGGAAAGACAGCAAACGATGAAGTCAGTCTTACATGATGTAAGACAGTCCCCCTCTCTCATTTTCTTACCCTGTCTCTCATGTCTTTATCTCCACCTGTCTCACCCCTCCCGTTCCTTCCCTTCCCCTCCTCTCCTCACGTCTGCCTCCTCCCTTCCTGCCCGCCGGCGTAGAGCTCCAGAGCGTGCCACTATTGGCCCGTGCGCCCAGCACAAACAGGAAGTACCCGCCCCTTCCTGTTGACAAGCTGGAAGAAGAGATGAATCGTCGCATGGCTGATGACAACAAGCTCTTCAGGGAGGAGTTTAATGTATGGCACACTCGAGCACACACCCTCTGATAACACACTGAGAGTCTGAGAGTCGCCTTTGACCTGTATCTCTGTTGCCCACATCAGTGATTCCCAACCAGGGGGAAAATATTTGTGTTTAGGAGGCAAATAACTCTGCAAATTGGTGTGATGCTGACCTTTAGAAACAAAGTCTAGAGACACATAGAAAGTTTGGAGACAGATACACTTGCTCTTCGGTTCCGTTACCTAAATATATTTTTGTGTGTCTAGGCTCTGCCGGTTTGCCCCATCCAGGCATCGTGTGACGCTGCTTCCAAGGAAGAGAATAAAGAAAAGAACAGATACGTCAACATCCTGCCATGTGAGCAACAACTGAACCCCGACACTGTGACACCGGCTGACATTAACAAAGCAGCGCTCTTGTGAAGCTTTTACAACAATCCAGTATAATCATAGTAAACATCAAACATTAGACAGTCAGAGACAGTTTTCAAAGTGATATACTGAGTCATAATTTAGTGTTGGGATGGAAACATTTTGAAGTAGCATGTGTAATTAAAATTCCCTCTCTCACTGTGCTGCTCCTCTTATTATTTGCTTTTTCTCTTCATGTCTCTCTCTCTCCCCCTCAGATGATCACTCCAGGGTGCATCTCTCATCTCTGGAGGGAGTCCCCGACTCTGACTTCATCAATGCCTCCTTTATAAATGTTTGTATAATCGCAGCACAGTCCACAGAACAAACAATTGTGCTCTAACTTTAAAATCATGGACTCTTTTTTTTTTTTTTGTCTCATTGTGCCGCTCCTTTTGTCTTCTCTCATTAACAGGGTTACCAAGAGAAGAATAAGTTTATTGCAGCTCAAGGTAACATTTGCAGCCTGCGTTGTAACAGAAAACAACTGTGCTGCAGTTCATTTAATAAATGAACAACTTGATTTTGAACTCATTACTTGTGTTCTTGATATCTGTATCTGTCCTGGTGTCTCAGGGCCAAAGGAGGAAACAGTAAATGACTACTGGCGGATGATCTGGGAGCAGAACACAGCCACCATTGTCATGGTGACCAATCTGAAGGAGAGAAAGGAGGTAGGAGAGACAGGATGTCACCGGATTGATGACGATATTTGTTATATACTGTGTTTTTATGAGATCCAAAAGTAGCCTCCTTGCACAAAGGGCACATGTAAGCAGTCTGCATAGAGATTATGAAAGACTGGATAACTTTTTAAAAGCACACAGTGATTTGGTTTATGTTTAACATGTCTTAATTTGTGATGTTAAATGTTTATCTCTAGAGTTAGCTGACCAGAGCACACGTGAGACTCAGCACATACAGGGTTGATACATAGACCATGCCTCGTTCTTCAGATCATGATGTTGCCTTCATTTGTCTTTTGTTTCTCACTTTGCTCACAATATTTAATTTCCCAGAGCATCAGCATTGTTGGGTTATTGTTACTTCCTATAACCTAATTTTTATCTTTTTTATTATCTAATTTTCCAAACCTGGAATAAAAATGAGGCCATTATTCCCTTGTGTATAAAGCTTTGTGTGTGCACTCAGTGTCAAATCGCTCTGTGTTGCAGTGCAAGTGTGCCCAGTACTGGCCGGACCAGGGCTGTTGGACATACGGGAACATCCGCGTCTCTGTGGAAGACACAATGGTTCTAGTGGACTACACCATCCGCAAGTTCTGTATCCAACAGGTAACATTTCATTAGTGGATTAAATAGTTTAATTCAGGGTTAGATAATGTTATTTAAGTATAAGATTGGATGCTTAGTATGCCTTTTTATAGAGGGAACTCACTATGAACATATGAATTTTAAGTAGTTTTAGATACACAATAAAACCTGGTGTAATGTGTCTCTAAAGATCTTTAGAGAAATATTAAGCTACACACTGCGGACACCAAATAGGTTACATCCAGGGTATGAGTCTTATACGCTGTCACTTTAAGTTTAGTGACATTCTTTGACTGATGGCTTGGTCTATGACCTGGTTTCATTGTGTCTCAGGTGGGAGATGTGTCTGGGAAGAAGCCTCAGAGACTTGTGACCCAGTTCCACTTCACCAGCTGGCCAGACTTCGGGGTGCCCTTCACCCCCATTGGCATGCTCAAGTTCCTTAAGAAAGTCAAGAACTGCAACCCCCAGTACGCAGGGCCCATCGTGGTTCACTGCAGGTAAGTTTGTGGATGTTTACACTAATGTCTTCTTTGTTGTGTCAACTCACAAGAATGTCACAACTCACAAGAGTCACATTTCTCTCTACCCCTATGTTAGTGCGGGAGTGGGAAGGACAGGTACCTTCATTGTGATAGACGCTATGTTGGACATGATGAACTCTGAGAGAAAGGTGGATGTGTTCGGCTTCGTCACCAGGATCAGAGCTCAGCGCTGTCAGATGGTCCAGACTGATGTAAGTCCCATGTTGACATTTAGAAATATGCTGCAGTATTTGGCTTCTGTCACAGTTGAATCTGAGACATGTTTTCAGTGAACTCATCTTCCTTTACTCCATCTTGTTCTTTGTTTTCTCCCCCCTCTCCCACAGATGCAGTACGTGTTCATATTCCAGGCGTTGTTAGAGCACTACCTGTACGGAGACACAGAGCTGGAGGTGACCTCTCTGGAGTCCCACCTGGCAAAACTCTACGCCCCCTCACCTGGAGCTGGCTGCAGTGGTCTGGAGGCTGAATTCAAGGTACCAAAGAACCAGTTATTCTCTCTGATCCCTTAGTCATCATGCCCCCCTGTTTAAACTGTTAATAATTTAACAAAAAACATCATGAGTCTTAAGTTGGGATCTCACAATTTCCAGAAACTGACATCCATCAAGATCCAGAATGACAAGATGAGAACAGGCAACCTGCCCGCCAACATGAAGAAGAACAGAGTCCTGCAGATCATTCCATGTGAGTGATGCTTCTTAGTTATACAGTTTTATTGTCCCTACACACAGTGCTGAGTGCTGCGTTACACATAATGAAATTGCAGATGAATGGTCGCTCTGTTAAATTAAAGAAAGGCTGCATGCTTCTCCTTGTTCCTGACAGATGAGTTCAACAGAGTCATTATTCCAGTCAAGCGAGGAGAGGAGAACACCGACTACGTCAATGCCTCTTTCATTGATGTGAGTGCGAAAGTACCTGGATAAGAGTGGATCATTTCATTTCATTAATGCAGTCAATTGATCAGGTGTTTTAAGGCTTCCTTTATTTTAATCTCTATCCTTTCCTTCTGGACATTCTCTCCTCCCGCTGGTCACAGGGCTACCGTCAGAAGGACTCGTACATGGCCAGCCAGGGTCCCCTGCAGCACACCATAGAGGACTTCTGGAGGATGATCTGGGAATGGAGAAGCTGCTCTATAGTTATGCTCACTGAGCTGGAGGAGAGAGGGCAGGTACGTGTCTGTGTGGAGACACAAACACTAGTATTAGATATCAAGTCAATAACTGGCTAAAATAGAACATTGATAATCTATAATTTACTCTGTGCTAACTGGACGCTACCAGTCTTGGATAACATGTTGTCACAGTGACTTCATCTTCAGTGGTTATTTAACATATCTTGATGTCCGACCTCTAATTAAATGCATTTATATTTTCAGTCCAGTTGCAAAGTAAAAGTGGTAATAATAATAATCATACTGTAGTTATTCATTTATTTCTATAGTAGTCATCACTGTTTTGAAATGTGGAGATAAAATTGAATGTGTTGCATACACAATTATATGACATGATAGATTCCCAACATTCAGGATCTCAGCATGTGTTTAAATGTAATTTTGTGTCCATCTGCATTGTGCGTCCTGCAGGAAAAGTGCGCCCAGTATTGGCCCAGTGATGGAGTGGTGGTCCACGGGGATATCTCCATCGAGATTAAAAGGGAGGAGGAGAGCGAAAGCTACACAGTGCGTGACCTCCTGGTCACCAACAACAGGGTGAGAAAGGAGCTGATGAAACCAGCTGATGTTCCACATACAAACACACCGCAGGTTCATCATTATTGCGTGTGAACTTTATCCTAATCTCTTCTTTTTGCCGTCATCCATCTTCCCAGGAGAACAAGGCTCGAGCAGTGCGTCAGTTCCATTTCCACGGTTGGCCAGAGGTAGGCATCCCCACTGACGGTAAAGGCATGATCAACATAATCGCTGCAGTGCAGAAACAGCAGCAGCAGTCTGGCAACCACCCCATCACTGTACACTGCAGGTAAGACACACACACGCAAGCACATCATGATGCACATTCTTCACTCAGTATATTACTTTTTTAACCAGCATAAGAGAAAAATTGCACAACATAACATTAAAACCCTTTGAACTCTACAATAGAAATTGTTCACCAGCACCCATATTGGTATTTTTCCTTTTTGTGATGTCAATTCTTTCATTTCTTCAGATGTTTCATATTCATAAAATCTGTACAACCTAAGTTTAAAGGTTGTGCAAGTAAAAAAAAAAAAACATGTCTAAGAACACACCCCCCCCCCCCCCCCCCCCCCCAAAAAAAAAAAAAAAACAAACAAACTACTGATTCAATCCTGTTTCTCTCAATCTCTCCCTATTATTAACTATTCACCTGCCTCTCTGCTCTTCGGGCCACTTCACTGCGCCACCGCGCGTCATCACCACATTTTGCACATGATGTAACATAATGACGTCATCAGCTTGCCACCGGAGCGTACAACAAGATTATGCTTCCAGCTGCAAAACGATTAATGCTGTAACCATTATGGTTTCTATTTTAGATCAATTTAAACAGGATTATGCAAACAACAACCTCCCGCGGCCAGTTTCGGACTGGGAGGTCTGTTTTCATAGGGTTAAAACAATTACATTGATTTCTATATTACTGTTGCACATGGAACTACTTGTGGTAATCAAATGGGCGAGTGATGTCTGGGAAACTGTTGCGGCTATTAAATCACAGGAAAAAACAACTCAGATGAATTGTTCTCTTCTTCCCTGTGACATTTAACTGCTCTCAGAATTGTTCCTTTGTGTCTTCTCACAACAGAGTGTGTATGTTGTTCATGCCTACTGCAGTGTGCATATCGACATTTATATTTTTTCTTGTGTGTGCGTGTTTACTTACAGTGCTGGTGCTGGCCGGACAGGGACTTTTTGTGCATTGAGCACAGTCCTGGAGAGGGTGAAGGCAGAAGGCATCTTGGATGTTTTCCAGACAGTCAAGAGCCTCAGACTGCAGAGACCCCACATGGTGCAGACACTGGTGAGCAGCCATCTGAACCTGATTGTGCAATTACTTTTGATTATTCCATTGTCGTAGGGCCCAATAGGCAACTAGTTCATATTTGTCATGGTCGTGTTGGAAAATGTAAACATTTACTTGTGAAGTTTTACCCTTTCTTACCAAGCTAAGGATTTATTTACACTGATGTATTTTGTCAGCAGTGTAATATCAACATGAGATATTTAAAGTGTAAGACCACTGGCCTCAAGCCAAGCAGACACCAGTAATGTTTGTCATTTCATTTCCCGTCTGACACGGCCGCTCCTCCTGTCTCCTCTCCTACATCCTCAGGAGCAGTACGAGTTCTGCTACAAAGTGGTCCAGGAGTATATCGATGCCTTTTCTGACTACGCCAACTTCAAGTAGGGACCTGCCATGGATGGTTGTCCTTATACACTTAATACAAGCATATGCACACACCGGAACACACACACACACACCATGCAGAAAGCTGCATTTTCCCATCTGATGGATTTAAAAAATATAAGAAAAGACTCATCACAACTTGATCTGTGGATGGGATGAACTGCCCGGAGGAAAAGGGAACAGAGGTCTCAGCCCAGAGGACAGGGCAGTGCAGTTGGACAGAGAAATTAACTGAGATGCCTTCTTGAATATTTTGTAATATTGGTATTGTTAATACAGCTCTTCAACACTATTTGCCCTCCTCCCCCCATCCCCCCATCCCCCCATATGTATATATATACTTACTGTGTTGCATCTTATTACTTTGGTTTCAGACACAGTTTTGAGTTTGGCTGCATTTTCGGGTGGCACCTGTAATGTATTTTATTGGTATATATATATAAATATATAAATATATATGGATATAAATCTAATGCTTTTGAGGCTAATGTAAAAGGAATCCAGAATCAAAGTATTGATGTTTGGATTTTGTTTTTTGTTTTGTTTTTAACTTTTTAGGGACAGAGACTTAAAAAGTTTTAGGCTTTGCAGAAGCCACGCTGTAGCGCTGTGTGGTGGCAAAAAGACAAAGCCTGGACTGTTTTTCTCTGAGACGTTCATACAGTGCACATTCACACACATACACAAGCAGAGCCATTTTCTTTTTTTTTCACCACACTGAATAAGTAGCATCTCCTCGGCAAAGACATTTTTCAAGCCACTTATTTTCTCCCCTTTTTGAAGTTTCAGGCAGCAGGGGCTTTAAAGGTGAATCATGATCGGAGATGAGAATCTCTAGCGCATAGTCTCAGGTTGACACACGCAAACATATACAGTAAATACCAGGAGCTTTTCTGTTTGTTTGTTTCTTTTCTTCATTTTTTATTATATAGAGCATCTGTGTGTGCGTGTGTGTTTGAACTGGAGTATAAGCTGGCTGAGAAGACATGCTGTGTTTTCACATCACTGTCTTCTATCCACCAAGTGCCAAAGTCCTTCACTGACTTGGTTATGCAGTTCTGCCAACCACGTTCAGACATTGGGAACAACAAAGCTCTTTTTCCTGTATCTGGATCTGTAACCAACACATTCCTGGATTATGACATGAAATTGGGAAAATAGAAATTAAATATAGACTTCTTTTATTTTTCCCCGTACATTAATATAAGGAATGTTATTATTGGTCAAGTTTTTATGTTGAATCTTTAAACTGATTTTGTTTTTATTTGAAGGTCTGTTACAGCATTAACAGCAGTGTTAATCACATGGACAAGCCAAAACACAACATGATCACAAGTAACGCAATCACTGGAACATAGAAATCATCCAATGTTCTGCACCCAGCATATTTCTCTTTCTCTTGTTTACAGACGCGTCAGTATTTTCTTGTAGATTGTATCTCTGTATGGGTTTCCTGTGAGTCCACCGGACCGGTCACTTTTTTCTTTTTTTTTTATATCAGCCTCACATCACTACGCTGTAATGTCACACTTTGAAAGAATGATTCCCTTTTGTTTCCCACCATGAACACTGATGCAGAAGAATGTTGCTTTTTATTCGAATGCTGTTGCTAATATTTTCAAAAATGGATACATTGTTACTTTAATAGTGGAAGTGTGCCATGCGATGATTGCTCTGATTTTTTTTTTTTTTTTTTTCATGGCTGTCCTATGGGGACACCCAGACTTGAACTACAGTTGAGTTTTGTTTTTGTTTTAGTTTTTTTTCCCAAGATGAGGTCACAGATGAGGACATGCCCTTTATGATTGTAATGAAAGATAAATGATGTCAGTTAACCACAGGGCTTTAGGTCAGTCCTAATTTCCACTCAGTCAACTCAGGAGATGACTGATGCCGGGATCTGATTGAATTTATAAACTGAACAAATTCAGCTCGAGTTCATCTCTGCAGCTGACAAACATTCAAACAGTTTCAACTCTCACCAGATAAAGTGCTTCACCACCTGAAACAGAAGGTGAAACTGGTAGAGTTAACTCTTATCTGTGATTTCATTGAAAATGATTTTTAACAGATTTTAAATCCTGCAACACTAAAACTTACAATTCTTTTAGGAGTTTCTTAGCTGTTTCAGTATTTTTAACACATTATTCAACAGCCCCGTACGTATCACACTGACTCTGAATTACACTAACTGTCCCGCATTTGATTACTTTTAATAAAGAAAGGAGCACAATCAATTTTAATTTATTTATAGTGGACAAAGAAATCAGAAGTTGATGAATTTCAAGAGAGAGTGGTTGAGTCAATGTTGATTGTCTGAACAGTCATGCACTATTTGCACCAATAGCAAAGCCCTTAAAAATTACAGAACCAAATAAGAGAGGAGAGATTGACATTAGAGTATATTTACTTTGAACTCTTGAGAAGGTTTCAGGTCTCATAGCCTTCTATTAGCCCTTCCGTTGGGACTTAAAGTAGCAAATATTAAAATTGACCAATCACTGAAATTTGTTGCCTGTTTTTGCATTGTCATCGTCATTTCAGGGTTTTTTTTTGTTCCAAAGCATCACAAGTGCCCACTCTATTAGTTAGGTGCCGTTACGTTCTTCAATTATTTACTCTGTCACTTCTCGGGTCTTTAATAGAGGAGGGGGATGCGTAATTGTTTGGATATTCTGTCCATTGGCTTATGCTTCAATTTCATGGGTTTATTGTGTGTGTTTGGATCATGTGGTAACATTGTCTCACTGCAGTTTGACAGCAAAACATGACATTGTGCCAACCCAGGAGACCCATTATTTTGCTATAATAGTGAACTATTAAAGTGCCTCACTGGTAGGTTTTAAAAACAGATACATTTTCCTGACTTAGCCTTCAGTATGTGGTGAAACCGTCATCATCCTCAAGGCTGTGCTTTGCATTTCCCCAACTCTTGTGCGTTTTCCTAAACATCACCTGCAGAACAATGACAAATCCTTTTTGTATGATGAATGGAGAGGGCCAAAACCAAGACCAGGTCAATCATTCTTCCTTTCACATTCCCTCTAGTAGACAGATTAGATTGGCCACATTAGATTCCTTGTTGGTGCAGATCAACTAACATTGAGGTCGCTTTTTAAACTGAACCATCTTGATTCAATGGCTTCATTTCATTCCATATCACTTGAATGTGGGATCCATGACAAGTAATCCTTCATGGGCACCCACATATTCAACAAAAAATTTCATAAAATCATCTTTTTTGAATTATCACCAAGGGTATCTATGCGTCCCTGATACACTCCCCTTTATTCCAACCTGATAGTTGGGCTGGAGGAAAACTAGAGTCGATGTACCCTCTTCTTCTCTCTACCTTTGTGTCTTTTACGTCCCCTATGTCTCCTATCCAACTCCATTTATTGCTGTCCACTTGTTCCCCCCTTCCCCTTTTTCACTTTCTCATCAGACCATTTTTTCCCAGTGGTCACTGCCCACTCCCTTTTGTACATAATGTAAGGTTATTTATATTTCATTCCTGTCTGCTGCCTTGCTTATTTTATTTTCTTCTACCCCCCTTTCTTTTTTTTAAGAAAAAAAAAGATGTTTATTGAACTGTATCGGGACCATTTTGAAATGTATGAGATGTTTTGGCCATTTTTAATTTGGTATAATTGTCTTAAGCAAATCCTATTTTTTAATTTGCCTCTGTTTCTAGTGTTTTGTTATTCAACATTTGAATATATGTATATATAATTATATATATGATAAAATTATATATAATTATATAATGCCAAATGGCCTTTCTAAGCAAGATACCGTTCAAACCTAATAAAGTGCTTGAGATTTTATCTTTTGTCTGTATTTAATATGTAAAACTCAGAAGTGTTATTACTGTCATTATGTCAGATGCCCACACATGTTGTCTGTGCTCATTTGAAGTCAGGACAACCTGATGCTCATTACAGCTTTATCTCTCAATGAAGACTAATGGTACAGTGGTGCGGAATAATTGCCAATCATTCCTGAATGTTATAGATCAGCCAGTCCTCTTGAGTGTTGAATTCAATCAGTGTTTAACCCCTCAAACCCTAAATCAAATATTAATGTGCTTTTTGCACCAATCAATTATTAATTTTGAAATTATTGAATGTTGCTGTGGATATGTTTGTGTGAAATACATTTTAGGACAAATTACAATTACATTTAGTGATGTATGTAATATTGACGGAATCTGAAGTTTTGCAGTCTGAAACTCTACAGTTCCTTTGGGCTTTGTTATAGTTAGGGCCCGAGCGGCGACTGCAAGTCGCCTGGCGAGAGCCCTATTGAAATTGTAATGTTTATTATTATTAGGGCCCGAGCGGCGACTGCAAGTCGCCTGGCGAAAGCCCTATTGAAATTGTAATGTTTATTATTATTATTATTATTATTCTTCCGACATTTCGTGCCCCAATTTCGCCCCTTTCCCAAATGCGAAAATGCTTATACTTTTGCACGGACGTCCGGCCTCATCCGAAATTCGATATTTTTGGGTGGTCGCACATGGTCGACGCAGAATGGCGGAATAGCGCCCCCTACAAAGTCCAAAAATGCCCATAGGGAATTTTGCTAACTTTGTCCTATGCTCACAAAATTCGGTACACATATGTATTATACCCACATATGCAAAAAAGCCTCTTGACCTCATGACCTCAACCCAACAGGAAGTCGGCCATTTTGGTTTTGATTTTTCCCGCCTAAAATTAACTCCTCCCACAGCGTTCACCCGATCAAGTTCAAATTAGGTACGCAACATCTCCAGACCTAGCTGAGCTTAAGTTGTGCTCTGCGCATCCGTAGGTCAAAGGGCGTGTCTGCCAGGGCTCAACTAACTTTGGCGTGCTCGCCATGTACATACGAGGGGCTCTCACGGCCACATACTTCATCCAATCAGCTTCAAACTTGCTGGACATGATGATGGCTCCGCCCTGAACGTCCCGATATATTAACTTCCCACGTAACTCATAGCGCCCCCCGGTGGTAACAGGAAGTGAACTTAAATTCATGAAAAATACATAGTTGACCCCATCAACTTCATTCCACTTCTAAAACATGCAGAACCAGTTGGTGAAGCTACATTATGAACACTGTGAAGCTACGAGTAATGGCGTCCCTGTGGGGGCGTGGCTACCATCAATTCCTTGCCATGAAAATACGTTTGGCTTTTTGATGGCTTTATTGAACACGTATCATCATGAAAATTGATACACAGGTCCAGGGTGGAGACCTCTTCCATCTGATAGGGGTGTCGCTCATGTCGCCCCCTAGTGGAAACAGGAAGTGCCATTTTTTGCATCAACATTGTCCGATTTCCACGAAACTTCACATGTGTGATGAGGGACTGACCCTGAACACATCTGCATGCATCCCATTACTGCCCCCTGGTGGATGAACCATCAACTGCTCATAACTCCCTCATGCTTTGTCCCATTTCCACGAAACTTCACATGTGTGATGAGAGACTGACCCTGAACACACCTGCACGCATCCCATTACTGCCCCCTGGTGGATGAACCATCAAATGCTCATAACTCCCTCATGCTTTGTCCGATTCACTCCAAACTTCACATGAGTGATGAGGGGCCGCCCCTGAACGCACCACACCACATGTGCTGACTGCCCCCTGGTGGATGAACCATTAACTGCTCATAACTCCCTCATGCTTTGTCCAATTCACTCCAAACTTCACATGAGTGATGAGGGGCCGCCCCTGAACGCACCACACCACATTTGGTGACTGCCCCCTGGTGGATGAACCATTAACTGCTCATAACTCCCTCATGCTTTGTCCAATTCACTCCAAACTTCACATGAGTGATGAGGGGCCGCCCCTGAACGCACCACACCACATTTGGTGACTGCCCCCTGGTGGATGAACCATTAACTGCTCATAACTCCCTCATGCTTTGTCCAATTCACTCCAAACTTCACATGAGTGATGAGGGGCCGCCCCTGAACGCACCACACCACATTTGGTGACTGCCCCCTGGTGGATGAACCATTAACTGCTCATAACTCCTTCATGCTTTGTCCAATTCACTCCAAACTTCACATGACTGATGAGTGGCCGCCCTGAACACACCAGACCACCAGACCACTTCCAGGTTTTTTCTCACTTTCTGCTTCACGCCACAGCCCCGCCATGCCTCAGGCCCCGTGGTGGCATGGGTGAGCGAGGGCCCGCCATTGCCGCTTGCAGCTTTAATTATTATTATTATTATTATTATTATTATTATTATTATTCTTCCGACATTTCGTGCCCCAATTTCGCCCCTTTCCCAAATGCGAAAATGCTTATACTTTTGCACGGACGTCTGGCCTCATCCGAAATTCGATATTTTTGGGTGGTCGCACATGGTCGACGCAGAATGGCGGAATAGCGCCCCCTACAAAGTCCAAAAATGCCCATAGGGAATTTTGCTAACTTTGTCCTATGCTCACAAAATTCGGTACACATATGTATTATACCCACATATGCAAAAAAGCCTCTTGACCTCATGACCTCAACCCAACAGGAAGTCGGCCATTTTGGTTTTGATATTTCCCGCCTAAAATTAACTCCTCCCACAGCGTTCGCCCGATCAAGTTCAAATTAGGTACGCAACATCTCCAGACCTAACTGAGCTTAAGTTGTGCTCTGCGCATCCGTAGGTCAAAGGGCGTGTCTGCCAGGGCTCAACTAACTTTGGCGTGCTCGCCATGTACATACGAGTGGCTCTCACGCCCACATACTTCATCCAATCAGCTTCAAACTTGCTGGACATGATGATGGCTCCGCCCTGAACGTCCCGATATATTAACTTCCCATGTAACTCATAGCGCCCCCCGGTAGTAACAGGAAGTTAACTAAGATTCATTAAAATTACATACTTTGCCCCATCAACTTCATTCAGAACCAGTTGGTGAAGCTACATTATGAAGACTGTGAAGCTACGAGTAATGGCGTCCGTGTGGCGACGCGGCGACCATCAATTCCTCGCCATGAAAATACGTTTGGCTTTTTGATGGCTTTATTGAACTCGTATCATCATGAAAATTGGTACACAGGTCCAGGGTGCCGACCTCAACGTCTCCATTCGCTCATAGGCGATCTCACTCGTGTCGCCCCCTAGTGGAAACAGGAAGTGCCATATTTTACATCATCATTGTGCGATTTCCACAAAACTTCACATGTGTAATCACTGTCCCACCCTGAACGCAACCGCTTGTGTTTTGTTACACTCTACTGCCCCCTGGTGGATGAACCATCAACCTCTCATAACTCCATGCTTTATCCAATTCACTCCAAACTTCACATGACTGATGAGTGGCCGCCCTGAACACACCAGACCACACCAGACCACACCAGACCATATGTGTAACTACCTGTGACTGGATGAACGAAAATGAACGAAACATTGCATTTTTGGCCTCCTTCCAGGTTTTTTCTCACTTTCTGCTTCACGCCACAGCCCCGCCATGCCTCAGGCCCTGCGGTGGCATGGGTGAGCGAGGGCCCACCATCGGGGGGATATTCAGTAAAATTCTAAACACTGTGATACTAAAAATGGAGAAAAAAAACTCCATGTCAATAGAATGCTGTCTAAAAACCTACAAATGTGACAGGATCTCAAAATAATCAAGCCAAGGTGTCAGGCTGAAGCCCGGGTAGATGTGATGCTTTCAACTAAAACTACAATATAGCCATACTGTAATTGGAAACCAGTCAAACCTGCCTATAACTCACCAATAATTCATGCTTTGAACAACTATTTCTTTGTTTTCCTTCTTTTCCTTTCAGAGCAGCTCTAACTAAAACATTTTCCAGATGAAGCCACCCATCAGCAGCTTTTGAATTTGGAAATTTTCATTATTTAAGATTTCTGAGAGGGTAATTGCTCTCGCCTCACACTGACACGTGTGTCTGGGAGCAGGGATCATGTCTCATCAGTGACACATCCAGAGGGTCACTTTGCTTCATCCAGTCCCTGGTGACAAACAGTCCTGCGTCACCATGTTGGATCTTACAGATCAACTGAGTCAATGGCAGCAGGTCACGCTGCTCAGTCACTTCCTGAGTAAGAACTGGTTCTGCATCTAAAAGTCTGGAAAGGAAATTCCTGCCCTCCTCTAATTGAGAGGGATGCCATCTGTGGCCTGGTCAGGAATCCACAGTGTTTGTTCCCCTGCCATCTGATGTCCCTGTGTTTTCCCTGACTGAAGGGTCAACAGGGTCAGAGTGGGGATGTGTGATGGGTCACTGAGATCAAAACTGGTGCAAAAAGACAGGAAATTGGAGCTACCTATTGACAAGGACACACTGTAGTTTGATTTGTGTTTAAATACTAGATAACTGTCAGGCAGGGCCCAGCCTAGAGAGGACAGAAATTAACACATTAGTTTTGTGTTTGAACCCAAATATTTGGAAATATAATAAAAAGCTTCTCCCAAACAATTTTCTCATAGAACTATATATGCCATACATATTTTACACTTTTTGTCTCCAAGATTTTTTCCTAAGCTTATGCATCATGTTTCAGCAACACATCTGACTTGACTACATGGTTCAATCAGAGTGCCTGTATTTGGAAGAGTAGATTGGTGATGTATGTGAGCAGATGGGGGGTGTCAGTGATGTTTGCAGATGATAATTGGAACTGGCCAGGTCCTCTGCACCTCTTGTCCCCAAAGACTGTTAATTTCACCAGGGGAATAGAGGGCCCAGACGGGTCAGTGATGGGTGGGACACAAAGGGAACGATAATGGTAATGAGCACTGGGAGGGGGGCTCTTTAGACTGGTACATATATTGAGGAGGAGGAGGAGGAAGAGAATCTCTATAGTAATACACCTGTGAAACTGTGAGATACTTTAGCAACCGAGCAACTGAAGGACAAGCAGAGTGAGCCTCTGGAGGACCGTAAGACGAAATAAAGTCAGTTGAGACTAAGGTAAGGATATTTACTCACATTCATACAGTGCTTTACTGCACTCTGTCTATGACATAAATAATAAATACAGTGTATGTTGTTGGAGCTCCTCACTTAATAGATGGGGGCTGTTGATATTTGGGGACCAGTATTATTCAGTAGTTTTACATTCACTGTGACATTTATTTGTATGTTTAATTATCATCATCATAATCATTAATTACAGTTAAGCGAGTGTGAGAAGCTAGGAAAAAAAGGAACACCATATAATGAGGTTTTATGTAACAAAGATTTAGTAAATGCCATGAACGTGATGAGTTTATTAATTATGATGAAGTTTTAAAAGATACTTTATGCAAAATGCAACATGTTGCAGGAGGATATCAGAATTCTTATCATTATGTTCAAAATATTAAAAAGCATGTTTGTGTCTTAGCCAAAATCATAGCAACATTACCAGATATGTATGAACTTATTAACAATACTGTATATTTTATGTGTTTGAATTCAATATTTTTGATATTGTTTAGATTTCTTACATCAGACACTGAAGGATCAAAGATGATTGGTGTCATTAATTGAAGTCCTCTCTGGCTATAGGTAAAGAAGAAATATCATGTGTGTATCTCGGCTGGTTTTGCTGCTGGGGCTGCTTCTATGTGTGGGGGCTCAGCTGTCCAACGCCCAGCACTGGTCCCATGGTTGGTATCCAGGAGGCAAGAGGGAGCTGGACTCTTTTGGCACACCAGAGGTCAGGACCCAGTGTTTGTGTGTGCCAGTGTGCAACGTTTGGTCATTCACTGAGCATTTTCTGTTGAGAATGGAGATATTTGTAATCTCATTACTTTTTCCTCATATCTCCACTGTTTCTCAGATTTCAGAGGAGATCAAACTGTGCGAGGCAGGGGAATGCAGCTACTTGAGACCCCAGAGGAGGAGTTTTCTGAGAAACATTCTTGTAAGTCAAAAACAGAGACTAACAATACCCTGTTTAATGTAATTTCATTCCAGTGCAAACAATAGCTGCCTAATGCCTCATAGTAATACTAATTGATCTAGTAATGCCTTTTTTAGTACATAAATATCTGTCGATATAATGTCCTTGGTTGGTTTTAATAAAAAAATATTATAAATCATCTGTAGATGCCATCCTAATGACATAATATCTCACATATTTACTGGCTGGACATAAAAACAAAAAGTTTTACTAAAGCAGTAAGGCTTACTGCATTGAGTATATTGTGTGACTGACTCTCATGTTATACCAAATGGCTGTCTTCACAGTTGGATGCCTTAGCCAGAGAGCTTCAGAAGAGAAAGTGACAACTTTCCATCCGTCACTGCTTTTCTACTGAGTGACCTGGCCCTCCTCTTCAGTGTGTGTGTCTTGACTTGTAACAGCTTTATGTTGATCTGTCATATTTATTATATTTGTCAGTAAATTTGTACTTCAGCATTAGTCGGATTCTTCTTGTGGAAAACAAATGTTGAAAATATGTCCCATAATAAAGTAGTCTATTTTGATATTAATTTATTTTTTTATTCATTTTTGGTCTCCAGGGTTGTCTGTGGCATATGGTGTGAATATATTTCAAGGATGTACATAATGTAGAAGTATAAATAAAGTAATGCCACCTTTATCAGATAGAAATCATGGAAACTGACAGTTTCCTGAATTTAACAATATGACTTACTCAGATCAGTTTAATTCAAAGGTTATATTCAAATACAAAAGACCATATTTGTCTTTTATCCAATATCAAATAAAAACATATAAATATAAAGATGCATTTAAAATATGCATCTGCATCTTTAATCACTTTTAAAACCAATTTCAAAATATGATCATTTATTTATGAAAATGATTTTAAGGCACATATATGCAGTAGAGGGCGGCACTACTACATGTTTGGTTCAAACAGACAGAAGAACTTTAGTGCGCATGCGCCGAACAGATAGGGAAAACGATGGACGACAGAAGTGTCTGTACTCCGCATATTGCGGAGTCAGACGCTCAAAACATCACTATCAGTACCCCTATTGCGGCTTCTGCCACAGATGCTGACAAAGTAATAAACACTAAAATAGATAGTACCCAGGTTGAAGGTGAGTTTTGTCTAGAACGTGAAACTTCAGCCGTATTGCTCTATACCTGTCGAGCCAACGTTAGCTTTGTAGCTAACTGGCTAGCCACCTCAACTCGCTAGCTCTTTAGCTTACGACGCTAATGTCACTTACTAACGTTTGGAGTTACTTAACATTTAATACCGTCCGTGCGTGTAGGACTCGTGAAAGGTATAGCCCAATAAAACACAATTTTACTCCTTAGACCATCCTGATAGGGAAACCGTCAAAAATGAAGAGGTTGCTCGTTAATTCAGGCCTGGAAGTGGTTGGACGGCTGCTGCTGATTTTGCGAGCTAACTTGTGTTCACACTCAGCCCCCAGCCCGAACAGCGTTTAATCATAGAAATAATCTGGATACCACAAGTAGACCTATACAGCAGGTCGAGGTAATTAACATACCATTTAGTTAGTGACTGACCTAAATGTCAAACTTGTCTCAGGCAATATATTGTAACGTTGTCAGTATATACTAAATCAGTCAAAACAATTAACTGAAATTTAAAAAACAAAACAAAATCATTATTGGCTAAATCTGGAGTATAAAATGTAAAATTAAAAAAAAGATGCCGTACTCTCAGATTGACTGAGTATGAATGATCACAAACTTTACAGACATCAGCTGTCATTCAGTCAAAAATGTCCATCTGTCCCTTGTTTACCTGTAGAATAAAACTTATCAATATTGTGGATATAAAACATTTCCTCTTATTCAACATCTGTACACATACTTTGAGATACGCTATCTTCAGTCTGTTTTCTTTTTAACTGCTACTGTGATAATCATTTGGTAAGTACAATATTTGAAATGTATCCGCAGACATTTCAATCAATTTCAAAGCTTATATAGTTTTATATATAGTTTTTGTACTTGCAGATTAGATTAGGTTGCCCTATAGATAATTAGGTACAGATATTGTATTTGAGTGTATAATTGTATTGCAACATACAGTCGAGGTTGGCAAGTTAAACTTCTGCCAGCACACTATGTAGACTGGCAGTATTTAATATTCCTTACTTCCAATGCATTATTTTGCTTCCCTTCAGCTTTGCACTTGATTGTGCTACAATGGTTATTTTCAGTATTGATTAATATATCAGTTACTTTGTGACTAAGTCGTCAATCATTTAATCACAATGACAAAACCAGTAACAATTGATCATAGTAAATTATCAAATGAAAGATTTCTCATTTATTTTTTTGCTGATCAAAAACCCCTAAAATATTCATTTTAAAAAATGTGACTATATATGGACAAAAGGCAAGTGTTTATTTGCAGTCAAGACACTAAATTGAACATATTTATTTAAAAAATCAATAACTTAATAATTTAAACTGTTAACATTTTTAACAATATTTTTTTTGTTGATTGGCTAGCTGATTAATCAACTGATCATTTGAGTTTTAGATACAATTTTTCAGTGAGAGTTAGCATCAGGTCATAAAAGCATATTTATAAATCATGTCCTATCGTCAACTCAATACAGGATACAGTCTCAAACCATGAGCCACACCATGTCATTGTTCAGTAATTTAGACCAGTAGTAATTTATGGCAAAGTTGTTTTAACAGTAATAGCTCCTATTTACTGTCATTTTGACAGAATTTTAAAAATGAAACTGAACTCACTACACAAACTGTTTCTTAATTTTGGAAAATGAGCCACAGCAGTTCCAACTAAACATATGCTCAACAGGGAGAGGTAGATAACCATGGCCTACATTGTGCCACAATGTATTCAAGGATATAGTTTGTTTCATGGAAAAATACCAAATCCACCATGTACTCAACAACAAATTTGCTTCTTTAAAGGACATGAAGCATAACTTTGGTTCATAAATCAAACTGGTTCTCACCATTCCAGCTGAATTGGTGCAAAATATGTCCGTCTACTCTGAGCTTTCACAGGTCACATTCACAAAGTGCTTCATATTATTAGATTTACTTGTAACCAAGCCATATTAAAAATATATGTAATATTACCATTAAATGAACATCGTCAATACAACTTACTAAAATTCACAAGCCTGTTTTAAGTATAACATATTGTTGATACAGGAAACCACTTTGAGTAAGCTTTCAAATTCAACTGTGTTTGGCTGACTTTAAGTCTTACATGATTGTTTTGCCTGACGGTTGTAAAAAATTTTTTTGCATTGAATGTTGGATTTGGGTATTTTAGTAGGCTAGTGCATGTTTAAAGTGATCATGATCAGAGCACGATATACTTCTGAGGTCTCGTCAAAGTGGCTGACCTCCTTCCTGCCTTCAAAGGCTGCATGACGGCAGCAGTGCATTGAAACGTAAACATGCATCAGGTTCTGAGCAAGCAGTACGAGTGCAGTCAAGCATGAAGTCTGATTTTCTCACATGGTAGCAATTACGTACATGCAGCAAGTGTTTAGAGAAACACATTTTTATTTATTTTATTTAAGAATGCCACGTTTGCTGTCATCCTTAAAAATCCTATAGTTAGTTGATATATAAAATATTTTACAATGGTTAGTGTCTTTCTTAAAATGTGCTCAAAAGGGGGATCGTGAATCTTGTATCTGAATTATTGTGAAAGTCAATTGAACCTACACCTCTGATTTAGGATGAACCGCTACTCTTTCGGTACAGGAAGTTGTCTTTTAAGTATGTAATGAAGCTGTTGTCCTGTGCTCATCAGACTTTGTATTTTGGCCTATAAAATAATTTTGAGTATTTGGTGAGACCTTCCTTACATCCAGACAGTATTTAATATGCTGATTCAAATTTTGTCCCGACTAAAACTGTCTTTTATCAAAACCGTCCAATGTGACTTTTTTAGTACAGCTCTTTCACCGAATGTTAATTATGTAGTTTGTAGTTTTGTAGTTATGTATTATCTAATGTAGGTCATTGCATTATCTTGAGTTGCTTTGGTCAAAAGTATCTTCCAAATGAATGTAATGTTAGTACATAGCTTATTACTTGGTCATCATGCTTAATTAATATATAATCATCTCTGTCTCTGTTCATTGTGGCTTAATTGTAACAATATGTTATGCCACACAGCAGACCAGAGTGAAGAGGAGCTCCTGAAAGGTCTGTTGACTGATGACTACTGCCATGTGTGTGAGGCTGTGCTGCTGTTTGAATCTCAGCGCCTGTCCCACTATGAGGTTTGTGCAGTTTCCAAGACAATAGTCATGGAAATGTGATGCAGTTTTATTGAGACTACAAGGTCAGAGCCTTTATAATAAAATGTCCTCTATCCCCTAACTGCAGGGAAAGAAACATGCCCAGAAGCTAAAGGTGTACCTGCAATCCAAGAGAACTGAGAAGACGAACAAAGAGCCTACTGGACCCCAGGTTTGCATTTGTTTGAAGATTTTACTATTAACATATTTAGATGGCATCCATGTCTGTAACATCAACCAATGAATATAACAGTACAGTGAAATTAAACCATAATGCTCCAACCAGCCAGTGATCAGGATGCAAAAGGTAGTAACTGAAGTGCTGTTATAATATTCTTTTCATTACAACATGATCGTGTAAGAGAGAGGTGCACATAATAATACTAGTATAATTAATGGAAATGTAAGAATAATGGAGAGTTAATAGTGTAGTGGATGGATGCAGAGCACTGACTGCTGTAAGGAATGAAGGTGCCAAGTCCCAACTGTGAGTGCCAGCACAAACATTTTAAACTAAATAAAAGCAGACACAAGTAGCAATGGAGAGTAAATACAAAAGGAGTGATGTGATTGAACTTGGAATGATCTTATACGTCTTTATTATTTACTGCTTTATTTAATATCATTATTTTGTGTCAGAAAGCATAAATCTGTCTTGTGCATGATTTTTGCAGTGGATCATGATGGCTGATAAGGACCGTTTCTGTGAGATGTGTAACATGGTGTTTAGTTCTCCCGTTGTGGCAAAATCACATTACGAAGGCAAAGTCCACAACAAAAATCTCCATAAACAAGGTCCTCACCCCTCAGGCAAGTGTAGTGTATTTATAAATAAAAAGTTTTAGTGATCTAAGTGACAATATTTACAGATTAACACTACATATTAAAATAGAGTATGATTAATCTCAGTGCTCCAGCTCTGCTTACATTTAGAGGGTCAACCACAAATTCACTTAAATGAATAATTTCTCATTGCACTTACAGACAGGTACACAGAGGTGTGTACTTCACCAAGTCTGACTCAGGATTCTGGTAATGCTGACCAGCAATCTGCCTCAGAGGGTGATATGGAGCATCCTCTGGACCCAACACCCGCCGCAGCCAGCACAGAGGTGGATCTGAAGGACTCTAACAAGTACTGTGCCCTCTGTGTGGCCTCCTTCAATAATCCGCAAATGGCTCTGCAGCACTACAATGGACGCAAACATCAGAGGAACAAGGCTAGACAGGAGCTGCTCAAAGAGCTTGGAGATAATGTTCAACAAGGTAACACAGAAAGGGTTGTAATGCAAAGGGCTTCAGACCCTGCAGGGATCAAATTAAGATTTTATCAGTGGCACACCGTTATACTGAGCATATTAAGCTCAGTGGCAAAATTGATTTGAAAAAAAATAGTTGAGTTGCATTTTTCCTTTGTTAGACACACTTAAATATCACACACACATCTTAAATATAACTGAGATGCAATGCGGTAAATACTATCAATAGACGTTGGCAACCGAATGAAACACATAAAAAGGAAATAACAGATTAGTGCCCAGTAAACAAAAAAAGGAGATGAATTTGCTTCCAAGTCTCCTAAAACAACACGGAAACTCCCTTCAGCCATGAAGATTTTATTCCATCAGGGGTAGCAGGAATAGGTAGGAGATCAGCAGGTAGGTGTGAACTTGATAGCCCACTTGACAAGAGGCAGTCTTATTGTATTGTTAATTTATAACATTGCAGAGTTTAAGTTAGTCAGTGACTGTTTGCAGTTCTTACACAGTGACAGTATTTCCAGTTTATGTGTGCATCTACTGTGTCGTAATTAAATGAAAAACATACAAAGGCAGTTACGTAGCTTTTGCGCATTAATAATTTTTTTGGGGGGTTTTGTGACTTGAATTGTCCATGCTGCATTTAAATCAAACCAATTTTTAGTTGATTTAGAAACTTGCTAGACACTAACTAGAATGATAAGAAAGCCGTACTGTGTATTTGAGTGATTAAAATTCATTATTTCATATTGTATTCCTCATTCACCTCCTCACCCACCGTATGTTTGTCCGCAGCTGACTCCCTCATGTGTCAGATGTGTAGTGTGCAGTTTAACTCTGTGGAGATGTACCAGGCCCACATGCAGGGAAACAAGCATCAGATCAGGTAAGATCAAGAATTTGAGGACAAACACATGTCAACTGTTATATTTACACTCTCAATCTCTGCTACAATTCACTTCAATTTGATAAGATTAAAGCTGTAAGTAAAACAAGTCAGATTATCATTTTCATCTCAACTCTGCAGCTGAATGTAGCGTTTATGCACTTTTAGTTAATTGTTCTGGTTTTCAGCACACTGACCGTGGATGGTGTGATGCATACATAGATGGGCTGTTCCCACACTGAATATTGCAAACTCCATGTGAACATAAATGTTTTCCTGGCGGAGACTGTCTTGGATTTTTCTTTTTCAGTATTTAGTGTATGATCCACCTTTCCTATTGGCATATAAACTGCACCCTTAAATGGACATACTGCTGTGTGTCTGCTGCATGTAGATGTAGGGAATGATTTGATGACCTGTTAAGTTAAGGCAGTTGATAAACTGTTGTTTTTTTTTTTTTATAAGTTTCTGTATGTTTATGTTTCTGCTCTGATAATGTGGCTTTAGTTTGATTTCATTCATTGCTTGATCGAATAGTAACTAAATCCATGTTAATATGTTCTTGAACAGGGAGAAGAAGGTCATTGACCTCTGCAAATCTCAACAGAAAGCCAACAGCACATTTGCAGATGAACTGGCAGATTACATTCAGGTCCAGAAGGCTCGAGGAATCGTCCACAAGACCGGCCATGTTCCTTCATCTGCCGACGCTGAGACGGAGGATGAGGAAGACGAACAAGAAGAGTTAAACCAGGAGGATAGCGTACAACTGAACAAACCTATGCCCAGCCTTCCTCCCACCTCATACCCTCCTCCTCCTCCTCCTCCACTTCCTCCTCCTCTTCCTTTTCCTCCTCCTCACGCCGACCCTGGATGTTTCTACCCAGCTGAAGGGTGGCGTCTTCCATATCAGGGCCCACCGTGGCCGTCTTGGGGCTGGGACTCCAGCTGCCCTCCTCCAGTCCTCCCACACTCAAATTCTCCACAGTTCACTAGTTGGCCTGTAAAGAGAAAGAGGCGCAGAAAGCAGTCAAGCTCTTCCTCATATACAACCACCTCATCATCTTCCTCTTCCTCATATTCTTCCTCCTATAGCAGTAGCCCAAGTGACAGTGACAGCAGCGAACACAGGCGAAGAGAAAGGAGGAAGATTAGAAGATACAGAAGGAAGAGAGGCAGGAGGGCAAGAAATGAGGACTCGGATAAGGAAGAGAGGAGGGGGAAGCAACGGAGGAGAGTAAGAAATAATGACTCAGAGGAGAGAAGGAAAGACGATTATGGAGAGTCAGAAGAAAAGAGGATAAAAAAGCGAAAACATCACGGCAAGCAGAGAAGACGAGAAAAGAAATCCCGGGATGAGGAGTTTGAGGAGGAAGGAGGGGAAAGGGTGACTGACAATTTACAGCCAGAAGAAATGACAGAAAATAGAAAAGAGACTGAGGTGCGCATTCAGGCTGAAATTAATGTTGAGCAGCGGGAGGGCGAATGGGATGAGCCAGCCAAACCCAAATACAGGAGAGAGAAGAAGAAAGCGAAAGAGAAAGCAGACACAAGGACGGAGGAGGAGAAGCTTTGGGATGACTCCATTCTAGGCTGTTAAACTTAAGAGACCCAGTTTAAGTCTTTTTTCTGAACTGCTGACATTTAAGCAAAACATTTAAGTTATGATTAGCATGAAAATCTCAAAAATTGTATATTAAAATAATCATGATAGTATTTAACAAAGCTGTTTCCCCGGTCAGCCTCGGTAGCCCAACAGTGTTGTTCTCCATAGGTGTGCTAGCTGGCTAGCAATGTTTATGCATTCACCTTTTTTCAGTGTGTTTGAAGGAGTTTCTCACACATACCCACAACTATATCAGCTTTATTTTTCACTATGACACTTGATAATGTCTTTAAGTGAGTTCATGTGCACAGTTATTATTTGTTGGTTGTAATTTTTTTTAAATCTCATATTATTTTCTTGCCTATCATTTGAAATGATCAAGAAAAGAAGTCCTCTTGATCTCTTATCACACCAATAAGTTAAATTGTGTGTGATTATGTATTTGCACCTGTCAAGGATTTGTTAGATTGTGATACCTTTGGCAGCCTATGATTGGCGCTGTTGAGCTTCAGCCAGCGCATTAGTAAAGACAATAAAAGATAATTGTTTAAAGCTTAGCCATTTAATTTCCTTTGAAGCTGTTTGTGGTTTGACTCAGGCAGATAGACCGATGGGTGGAGGAGGGCTGTTAAAGAGGATGTAGAGAAACTCAACGTATGTCAGAAACAGGAGAGTGCTAAGACATTGCATATCATTGCATTTGTCTGTTTGTTGATGTGTGTATTTGTGTATTTGCACATCAAAACAGCACATTGGGGTCAGACAGGTGCAAAAGTTCAAACGGGGACAGCGCTTCACAAACTTAAAGATTCCTGTTCAGATGCAGTCAGTGATGAATTAAACACAAGCAGTTGAGGATTCTTCAAGATAACTAAACAGAGGCAGTTTGCGAACAAACAGGTGACATTGCCGGCCATGGTTGTAATAAAAAGTAGGGGAAATAGTTGTATTTGTTAATTCCAAGTATTCTCACAGTTCATAAGGATCTGCGGTAAACAATGATGGTGATACAGTAGTCCACGTACTAAAGGTGGCCAGACTTAAGCTGTTTGATCTCTTCGGAACTGCATCCTCAAACCAAAATTCATGTTTCATCACCTTTTAAAATTCTTTACGTTGTTCACAGATTTCATGAACCTGGATGCATTATCTAGTTTGACTTTGTGAAAATTGAGATTTCTAGAAAGAAGTTTTAAAATTCAGCTAGCTGAAGGCACTATGGGCTTTAAGAACAGACTGAAGTGGTGGTCTGGTATTTGTAAATGACTGACAGGATGATGCACAGACCTGTTGGAAAAGGAGAACAAAGATAACAAGAATGCTCATTAATATGAGGTGTAAATGCAAAGGTGTGTTTCGACCAGGAGTTATGATCAAATGTTAATACCAGATAAAGAAAGGTAGTAAAATTGCGGTTACATGGAAACAACTACATTGAAATAGTTGAAGCTTGTTAGCGTTTAAAAGTTAAATACACTGTAGATGAGATCCAAGAAAATTCAACATGTGACATAATATGAACATGGCTGATGAGAGGTGTAGAGAAGAGAAATGAGAGGCAAACAACTTCTCAGCGTTTGACTGAAGCGAGAGGCCAACAAAGGCTTCATAGTTCAGCAATGTGTAAAGCACAGCTGTAAAGCCCCCTGAGATCTCCTGTTTTCAAAGAATCCTGTGGTCTCTCTCCCTGTCGCGCTCGAATCTTCGACCCCCGTATTGCTATGTGGTGCCCACATCCTCTCACTTGAAGACCCCCACCAGACCTTTCTACACCCTAACCTTACACATACATACACACAACAATCCACAGACACCACTCGGGTGATTTTTAAGCTGTCTTCCGTTTTATTAAGTTAGGAGTAAATTCTGAGTTCCACGGATAATCAGACATTTGAACAGTCGGCTCTCATTTTATGAGAATGATTGCGTCAAAATGACATAAATGCCAATCAATGGGACATATTCCCTTTAATGTGGAATAAAGTACTTGAAATTAGGGTTTAATGTAAGTAAGATATCAACTGCAAGGAAATCTTAAGTGCGTCTTCGATACTTTCAAATGCAGTGAACCACCACGAGTCATTGCCACTCATAAATGGCAGTATCTCTCCGACAGTCTGTTAGTGTAATTTTGGTTTGATGAATAGATGTCACTGTACCTCATGTTGTCTGGAATATCCACCAAATACAACAAACCTGACTGATTATTGTGAAATGTAGTTCTGACTTGAGTATTTCATTAATTGAGGAATAGATTGTCAGCATCGGCTAACGTTTCGATAATCAGTCTGATAAGTCATTCAGCAAAAATGTCAAACATTCACTGGTTCACATCATTTTAAATTAACTAACTTTGGGTTTTTCACTGATATTTGGAAAACAAGTAATCAGGAGTCATCTAAGGCTCTGGAAAACTACATTGTTTCACTATTTTTCTAAACAATGAATTAACTGGCAAATGATTCAATCATGAAAACAACTATCAATTTACTTGTTCCAAATTCACGTTTCTGAAAATGAACCTTGGCGGTCATGTTTTCATGCAGCATGTCAGTAACTGCTGGACGAAAATCAACTTGCATGCCAATCAGTCCGTCACCCCTTCATCTTTACTCGAAGCAAATTGAAGACAATTTGCTACTTTTTACAGATGGGTGTCTTCATTTGATTTGTACACAAAGTATATTCTGAGTTTTTAGTAAATTTAGATAATGAATGTCAATATTTCTTTAAAGATTTAAGCATTCATACGACAAGACATGGGCTGAGGAAAGTCCACTGTCAGCTGGAAAACTTCAGAAAGGTTTCACTATTAAATTTATTTTATTCTATTCTTAACTGAAATAAATGGATCTTTTCACAAATTATAAATATTCTGAATTCATATGATTTACTTTATAAAATTGCCATATGCCAGTGTTTCGTCCTTAAGCATCATTGTGTTTGGCATTGATGTTTTGTTAATGTATATCATTGTACTCTTGAAACTGCACTAAATGCAAAGAAGTAAGTGAAGTAATGTGGAAAAAACTGAAGCAGCTGTATACACACACCAGTTGATATTTTACAAAAATCTACAGTATTGTGGATCAAGGTTTGTGTCACTGATCCCTAATTTCCAGTTAATAGTTGAAGTTGAGACTCCGTACATAGGTGTTCCCTTGCCATGCATTGCAGTGAGGCATGAAACTGTATGTAGGACTCTGCTGAGCTCTAGGTCATGCATCTGGGCAGAGATCGCAGCACTGCAAACTGCTGCTCTGTGAATTGCAACTTTTGTTATTGCTTGATATGTGGTATCATATCAGCTCTGATCAAACATCACCACATCTTTTCAGGTGTTTGTCATGAGCTTTGAGCTGTGTATTTCTGCTTTACCAATCTGCATCTCTCGAAGGTGTAAACAATTTTTAATTCTTGGTTGCTTTTTTGTAGGCAAGAAGGTGAGAATGGATGGGTTAGCTTTCTTTTAATGCTTTACATGGTACCCCCCTTTTCTGCATTGTGTGTGTGTTATGTGTAAGTCCTCTTTCTGATAGGCCCTGTGTGTGTCACATTGGGGTGTTACCCTGACGACTCAGGGCCCTGTAGGCTCAGTTCCTCCCATCATCTCGAACAGATAGAAATCAGGAAAAGAAACTATCAGCACTGTCCCGCAGCTACCACTCAAGAGACACACACGCACGAATACACACTGGTGACCGGGCAAAATGTTCTCACTTCCCCTGGCATGGACACTGTTGACAGTATCTCTGTGGACGTCAGGTGAGTATTTTTCTTTCACTGTTGCTTTTATAAGGCACCAGCGTTCTTGATATCCTCTCTCAATCGGGCCTGTAGCGAGGGATGTGTTATTGTCTACTGAAACTGAGGATTGTCTGATCTCAGTTTAACCTAAATTATGTCTACATTAATCAAATACAGTCCTAACCATGAGTTGAGCTAAAATGATGAATTCATTGTTGACAGCCCAACCGATGTGCAGTTACAATCAGCCAGGAATGACGCAGCATTTGGTTCATTTGTTAAAACTATGATTGTTAAAATGTCATGGAAGTTGTAATTACTGAAATTACTGTAATTTTACAATTGTACTATAGTACTGACATAAGTTATTGATATCAATATGTTATAATATGGTGTGGGTGGAAGCTATATTGATTTTTAAAAATATGAGGGTAACAACACACACACACAACCTGTTTGTGCTCGATAGTAAGTCCATATCATGTCTATTTACATGTTTTTAGAAATATTATATCTCTATCGATCTATTAAAATTAATCATTTTTAACAATATTGTGGTTCATTGGGTTTTAAGATATTTGGAATATTCTTTAACGTTACGCAATTTGTATTTCATACATGTTGGCAAGGACAAACAAATCTTCCAACAGACTTCAGATTTCAAATAGAGGCAGGCTTTGAGCTGCCGCTTACATTTAGATATTTCATAAGACCTGCGATTGCAACAGGTAAATGCTGAAATACCTGACTCCAACACTCCAAAACACAAAAAAAGCCATGTGAACTGACTCTAAAATTAGATGAAATAGCTCTTACATTGCATAAGTGTTTAAGTAGTCTCACTATATAGCAACTTCAACATATAGAAGTTTCAAAATGTCACCTTCATAGAGGTTTTTTCGACCTTATTTCCATTCTTGCAACCCTTTTGGTGGTAGTTTTAGTATTTCTATATCATACTGGCGGTTACGATTGCACTTTCTATTGCCTTGCTTGACGCATGATAACTGTGTGTTTAAATCATAGTTCGTCATAATTTATTTAAGTTGGAGAAACTGCGCACGCATTGTTGCTAAATACTAAACCTCAAATCTTTCTAAAGACCAGCTGACGGAGTAGCCCTTTTGACAAAAAAAACAGCATTTCTTGGAAGTTAGGCATCGAGTTTGTAGTTGTATTATAGCTCCAAATGTTAAAGGTAGACTACCCAGAGCTCGTGAGCACTATGGAGCTGTTCAGTGTACCACAAATGTGCCCCTCTATCTCCACTCACAGGTTTGTGTCAGATCCTGAAAAACGGACCCCTCAACGTTCTCTACCCCAAACTCGGCCAAACAGAGGCTATTTACTGTGACTGTGTCATCATCCCCTGTGACTCTGTCTACTGGTTCCGCATCATCTCCCAAGATAAGAAAGTAGAGTACATTGGCAGTTACAACAACGCTGACCGTGTTTACTATAAGGATATAAATAAAAGTTCACGGTTCACATTCAACAGAAGGGGCAGTTCGTCCTTTTCGCTACGCATCAGCAATGTGTCACAAGAGGACACAGCGATTTATTCTTGTGTTCTGAAGGACAGGAAAAACAACGAAATGTGGATACCTGGGACTCTTTTTCTACCAGGAGGTTTGTATCCTGAAATCTCAAATGTTTGAGACTTAAGTGTTAAATGTCAGGCAGCACTGTGAATTCATTTGATAGGTAGAGGACTGATTGATTTCAGGTGCTAAATGCAGATCTGAACCAAACCTCTGCATTTAAATCTGTTGCAGTAAGGCATTCAACACAATATGGAGTTCAAATGATTATATGCCACGATATTTGTAATGTAACTACCACGGCCCAAGTTTGAGTTCATCCAGGCAACTTTGTCTCACGTCTCCCTCTAGTCTTATGTGTTCTACAGTATTAATCTGCACTATCTACTACCCTTTAAAATGGGTTTATTTATATTATGCTTACTAATTGAAAAATCATCACAGTTTAAGATGTACTGTAATTCTCAGGACTGGAGTGCTATTAGTCCTGACAAAAAAAATAATTTGCTATTAAGTTTCTTATTAAGCCATGCATGCATGATAATTATAGTACATATGTTTCTTTGGACTGTGATTGAGCACTTCTTTTCCAGATCATGGATAAAGACAAAAAATTACATCCGATAGACACAAAAATTGAGTGTATCCTATTTATCTTGATACGTCTATAGTGTTTATTAATCAATACGTGAATATCTTTGAGCTGAAAAGGAAAAGTCTGACGAAAAACTGTCTGCTGGCCTAAGAGCACTCTACTAGAGAGAATCTGTTGCGGAGATCCTGGTCAGAATCATTTCTGACGCTATTTAATGTGCGCTTGGAAAGCAACAAGCTGGATGAACTCATTGCCAGAGCAGAATGATAGGGAGCAATCTCATCTGTATCACAAAGACGTGGCTGATGAAGTGTCCTCTATACTTGTGTTTTTTTGTTTGGTTGTTTAGTCTCAAATGTCTTTTGTCATCACATCCGTACTATATATTACCTTTTTTATAAGTTCTTGTGTTGCTTTCAACAAGTTATATTTTATTTTATAATGTTGACGGGTATTGCTTTAATTTCTCTTGAAAAGATTCTTTACATTCTTTACCTGACAGTGACCCCTCCAACTGTACCACCTGTGACGAAAGCTAAAAAAGTTGTAAAACCAAGCTGTAGATGCAAGAAGAGTTCTTCACAGGGTAAGTTATTGAGAATGTTTCATTACAGGAAAAAGAGCACTTGTATGTATACTGTATAGTGTGTTGCTCTGTGAACATATGCATTATATTGCGATGATGTGAAAGCAACAGAAGTTTTCTACAGCCATTGTGATAACAGGTTGTACTGATGGTATTCACAATCTAATTATTGATTAAAATAGGTGACCACAATGCAACAAGATATACATTTAAATAAAACCATGCACTATGTATGTGTGTTTGCTCCAGATGGCTGCGACTCACTGATTCTGTGGTCGTTGGTTGGATTAATTGCGGGCCTGGCTCTTGCGATCATCTGTACGCTGTATTACTTCAGCCGTAAGTACTCCTCCAGTTTAATGCACTAAATAATGTGAAGTCAGGTAAGGGAACGCACACTATTTGCAGAGGATCATTCAAAGCGATGCACCAAATTATTCTCAGGAATTGTCAAAACATTCACACAGCTGTCATGCTTTGAAATGTGTTTGAATGAAAAGACAATTTTATTGTGTCTGAAGTTTTTTTCTTTTGTTAAAACATGTTCTTGCTTACAGGGCTGCCCAAGAAATGTCGGCACCGCTTTGCAAAGTAAGTAGATTACTACAGATGGTCAAAATAGCTGTTATATTTTCTGTATAATACAAAATATTCCTTGGATTCTTTTATTTTGCTTCTTCAGTTGTATATGCTGTAATTGACCCATAGCTTAATCTCTTTCCTGGTATTTTTTCCATTAAGGACGAGGTAGAAGACCTGAAGTCCTCCATCAGCAGCTTATATTTGACTCAAAGTATGTACCTTATGTGCGTAATGGAAATAAATATATATGTTTGATATTTATCCCCATACAAAATGTTTTCAGGTTTAAGTAAAATAGACAAAAGAAGTTGTGTATGCTGTAGGAATATGAAAAATCTTTCATACCCATTAAAACTTGCTTCTGTGATTGCAGCGGTGGAAGTCCAGTCCTGTGGACCATAAAGAACATGATTCACTTTGAGGATCTGCGCTGTTCACATTGTGTCATGTTTATTTACAGTGAAATGTTTGCTCAGCCAGAGTTTCATGTTTTCAACAGCAGCCATGTAACATATTGTAATATTTTGACTGTTTTTGTTACAAATATCATAAAATCAGTTCCACCAAGTTCAGTCCTAAATTCTGTGCTGTAACTTGTCACCTATAATATGTTTGAATTGTCAATAAACAATATGCAGGTTATATCATTATTATAGTTATATTATATAACTTTTTTCAATTCAGCAGGATCTGTAGCTTTGGTTTTTAGATTACAACAGGCCAGTGCTTTTTTTTCAGAGCACATATTGTTGTGTACTTCAACAGAGAAATCTCATTTGTATTTTTATATTCAAAAAGCAGGCAGACCACAAAACAGATGGATAAAGATACTGTACAGTATTTGTGTTTTGTTCTGTTCTGTAATTATCTGTGTGTGTCTTTTACAATATTTGTATGCATTTTGTTCACATATATATCTTAAATAAAAGGGTCAAGTTTATTTTTTTAAATTCTGCACAAGTCTGTTAAATAAAATTGTGTATTTCCAATCAATCACTGTGGCAGCAGACTTATTTTGATTTGAGTGATGGAAACCATTGCATTATCTGTTAATAAAGGCACCCAGAAGCAAATATCCTTTTCCCACAACGATACAGTGTGTCTTGTACATACAGAGTTACCCACAGACTTGATACCTTGCTCAAGGGCACTTTTGCTACAGCAGGAATAGTACAGGTGTAACCTCCAGCACAAATGCTGTGTATTTCTAATGACAGTTATGACTTGTGCACAGATAATTAAAGTAACTCAGTCGTCTTATGTTTCAAAATGTTTGTTGTATTATGTTGTACATCTGAAAGACGTCTGTGCGCATCTATGAAAGAGAAGAGAGGTTTGGAAGTGGGTGTTGTACTTCCATTGTCAATATTGTGTTTGGCGGAAGATGAGTAGGTGAGTGACAGGGTTTGGTTTCTTGCTTTACTTTTGATGTGTAAACTTACATCACACTCAGTTTCTGTTGAATTGCCCTCATTATATGCCAGCAAACTTTATTGTTAAAGTCTTTTTCAGACACCAGTCATTTTATGGCTCTCTTGCTCTCTCACTCTCACAACTCAGGCTACACACATGCACACCTGTGTGATTGAGAAGTGTAAAGAAACGACTGTGTTGGTGGTTGTTCGGGTCTCAAGGAGTGTGCGCGACCCTTTCCTGTGTGCTGGAGAGAGAGGAGACAGAGCTGTGTTCACTGAGATGCTATCGCTTCGCTCAGCTTTTGAGCTCTTCATCTAATCCCTGAAACAAAAAGACCACAAAAATACCACAGACCGAACCACAAGCACAGAGACACAGAGAGAGACAGAGCGTTACAGTTTTGAAATGAGAACACTGGAAGAAAAAATGAAAACTTTAAGACAGCTTTTTGTTGGTATGTTTTATTATGCATGATATAATACAATGTCGAATGCAGTCCAATTACCAAATGCATTGAAACACATTGTAAATGACTATACACATACAGTATATGTGTGTGTAAAAGTGTGTGATGGGGGGGCAGGCAGGTGGGGCTAGGGAAGGGTTATTCATGTATTCATTTATAATTCATAGTAAAGCAAAGCGCATTAAAGGGAGTTTCAATAATTAAACAAATAAATTCAACAGTTAACAGTGGTTATGTTAAATTAACAAAATCAAACAAATGCTCTATCAACACTATTTTCATTTTTTAAACTGCTGTTTTGTTGTACCACATACATACAAAAACAAATTAGTCTACACTTGTTTAGGAACAGTTACCCCTATTAATATAAATTGGTTGGACAATAATAATTATTTATATACATATATATATATATATATATATATATATATATATATATATATATATATATTTACAATGGAAATATTAGAAACATGTCTCAGTATAATGCAGTGCAGGTTCAACTGTACCACAAACTCCAGTCTCTGTAAAGACCACAAAGTTGAATCAACATACTTTCTCAGTTCAACACAAACCTGAGCATCATAAAGGAAGGATCTATTTCAGGGCTGTTGTATTAGACGGCATTAGGTAAATATAAGTTGAAGTGATTATCATCATCGTGTGTAAACGTTTGAGGAAATAATTTATTCATATCAGTTTCTGGAAACGTGAATGACTGCAGGTAGCAGCAGTAGACTTGTAGATCGTTTGTTACAGGGCTTTGAATTCTGCTGTTTTCTGATGATAAATAGAGATGTGTATTATTAAGGCTGTGTAAAAATGAAATACTAGCAAAGACTATACTATACCTTACATGTAACTATCCACAACAAATTTCGGTAACCATTTGTGTGTGTGTTGTATCGCACCACCCTCTGATGAATATATACCACAAAATTAATGTGGATTTCATTCAATTCAACTATCTGTTAAAAATGTAAAACTTCAAGGGAAACACTAAGGCATAGTTATCTCAGTGTTTGAAAGTTTAACAATTTTAATTTAGATTTTACCCGTTGATTATTTTCATTTAACCTTTGCTTTACCAGGAAGTCCCATTGAGATCAAAGATCTCTTTCACAAGAGAAACCTGGCCAATGCAGCAGCCGTGCAGAAAACACAGTGTATTAAAAATACAACGCATGATATACAAAAAACAACAATAAAACAAGAGCAGCTAATATGCCCTACTCTAATTAGATTCCTTGTTGAAGTTAACTATAAATTGTATGTGAAGGTGTTTCTCAGGGAAACAGAAACAAACAATAGCAGAGCAGATGTTGAACCGAAGTGGAATATCGTGTACATCAATTACATGACTGTGAAATGTAACTTCTGATATATATTACGTCTTACAAAAAAGATGTGAATTTCATATCATATCACATATATGATAACAGTTTACATGTGAAATGTGAGGCTTCATACTGAAAAAGACTAATTTTTCCTCTGCTATTTTTTTTGGCAAGAGCAAGTTTACACATGAATGAGTATAAATAATACATTTTAACAACATACAGCAGTCAGTATGTCAGTTCTGTAGTCTCACATTTAAAGCCATTACATTTAAATTATGCAACAAGAAAACACACAAGCATAATATAAAGGCAGTCATAAATGGTAACCATGTTTGACTTCAAGTATATGAATGTTAAGCAACAATGCTGAACCACACAAATACCACAACACCAGGCGATTTGTGATGAAATCCTGCAGAAAACATATTGTGTAATATGTCAGATTGTGCTTTATGGGATCAACTGTCACAGGATATGGTAAGAGTTGTATATTTCTAGATCAAATTCATGTCACTCATTATCTAAGTTAACAATCAGGTCGAGAGAGAGGGTCCACTGGATCAGTACGCTGTGTACAGTATATTCACATATGGAACACTGAATTAGAGTAAATTCCCTTTGTGCATCTATACCATGTCACATTGTATGCATTAAACATCAAATTCCAATTTAAACACATTTGCCGACCTAATCTCAGCTTTCTTTTCAAGAGGCAATTCAAGCTAATTTAGTGTAGACATTATTTGTCCAAGACCAAACATACACAGCACCATCCTAACAGGAAGTTTTGGTAACATAAGACATTATGATGTACCAAATTGCTCAATTTCTGAGCCCTCCATTTCTACTTACTTCTCTTTGATGCTCTCGGTTTCCTTTTCACAACTTCATGTCCCATAATGCCTGAAACTGCCAGTTCAGCAGCAGAGCAGTGACAGGTGAGCTGAACTGATGAAATAGTGAACAAACAATTGGTGTTGATTCTGATTTACTGGTATTAATTCTGCTGCTGTTTTCATAATGGAAGGATAACTCCTATTTTAATGTCAAGTTATTTTGGTGTTACTGCTCAGGGTCTTCTCTTTCTCACTGGCTTCCCCTGGTCGCCCACTGTACATCCACACATACACCAACACAAAAATGTAAGTTTCAGGTTGGAGACCCCCTGTGTGACTAAGATAGGGAAGCCCATGCAGGTGTGTTTGTGAGTGACTCAACCCTGAAACAGACAGATGGAAAGCTGAAGTGGGCTAACTGAGAACAGTTTGACTGGGTCTCCCCTCTATCAAAGAATTATCAACAGAATCCCCTGCTTACTGAAAACGATGCAAAACCTGAAACCGACACGGTTTCCATCACGGTTTCATTTGAAATAAATGTCAAAGTGATTCATGGAAAACAAAAAGTTCAATTAATAATTGGAATCTGAATTTTGACAGAATAATGTGAGATGGTAAAGAAAATGCTGAGCAGCACATTTTAAAAGAACACAATATTGTCTCTTTCTCTCTGTTAGTTTCTGTTTGTCTCTCTCCTCCCACCCATGGAACAGATAAATACGCCCACAACAAAGCAAAATGTCAGCATTTGTTGCCCATTACTAAATCGGTGCACTTACTTTCCATCACTGAACAGGAAACAGGACAGGTGTTGAGTTTTGTGCCTTAGCTGCTGTGGCTCTTCTCTGAAGGGAGTTTCACTTAAGTAGTGTTAGAGACAATTTCACATGAAAATTATTAATGTGTCACTGCTAGACCTTTCTGAGGGGCAGGCGAGACAAAGCTTGATTGTTGCTCGTTTAGAAGCTATGGTGTGTGCCTTTGTTAACCATGTGACATGTGTTCTGATTTAAAACTTGGGTCTCACTTTCAGTTTTGGTAATTATCACTAATGGTTGTGCTAATATTTTAAATACCAGTTCAGTCCCTGATTTACACTGTAGGCCTGTACTAGTTCTAAATTTCAAACACAGATGATCACACAGACAGTTTTGACAGTTTGGGTAGATAATGTTTTGGTTTTCTTTACTCTCAGGAGACCTTAAAGTGCTCTATGGACATTACGTGTCTCTCACCAGCTGTATTGTGTGTACAGAGGTGGGAGGTAACTAAGTATTTGTAATTTGTTACTGTACAAAAGTCAATTTTTCAGGTATCTGCACTTTACTTGAGTACTATTTAGTTTTCTGATGACTTTTTACTTTTACTTCCTACATTTGAACACAAATATCTGTACTCCCTACTCCTTACATTGTCAAAACAGGCTCATTACTTGTTTCAACCTCGGTGACATTATAAAAAGAAGACAAGACGTGCAAGTGATAGAAAACCAATCTTGAGCGGCTGCCCACGTCAAAATCTGCTACTGAAAGTCCCAACAATGTGTGCAGACAGGGCAGGAATATGACAGCAGCAGGAAGACTTCTACCGTATTAACACACGCTGTGCACTGTGCACAGTTTACAGAGGTTGATTATAACAGCAATCTGTGGCAGTAAATGAGTCACTGAGGAGCGATTAATGCAATTTTTTTTAAATTAATGCGTTATGCTTGGCATATATTATATTATATTATAATATATCATATTATGCGTTAACGCTGACAGCCCTAATAATTCTAATATTTATATATATCCTGTCTGAATTTTGGCTTTCAGCAGAACTAGACTGTGTCCCATCATTTTTTCTTTTTGTGCAAGTTGTTAACAAAAGAGGAAAACTATCCTATTTGTGTGCCGAGAACTTTTTCGTTTTGCCGAGTTATCAAAAGAAGTATTATGTATTATCATTGATGGTACAAAACCTTTTTAACTTCTTACTTTTGCTCTTAAGTAGACTACATTTCAGAGCCTGCACTTTCTTACTTTTACTTGAATAAAGGAGTTGAATCAGTACTTCTACGTTTACCTGAGTATTTTTTTACACAAGTATCTGTACTTCTACTTAAGTACAGAATGTGAGTACTTTTGCCACCTCTGTTTGTGTATCCTTCAGGTGTGACAAACGTGTTGTATGCATGTTGCACATTTTAGGAATATTGAAAAACCTCCATTACATACATCAATCGTTGTTTACTATCAGTCATCGTCTTTTTTTCCTTTATTAGAGCATTGCTGCGTATCTTGGTGCACAGACCAGTGAAATAGTGTGAAACCATTGTTAGGAATATGTATTGGACATAGACTGTACATAAAGAGTGACGTAGCGAGGTGTGACATCACCCATTGGGATGTATTAGAGCCAGTTTGAAGCGCAGGGTTGCTGCTTATAATCAGCACTATCTTTTCCGTTTTGAGCCAGGACCTGTCAGAGGCCTTTCATGCTCTGGAAATAGCTACGGCCTGCTACTTTGGGCTGAAAGGGAACATGAAGTGGTGCAGACTCCGGCTAATGAGCTACTTTAGCTTAATTCTGCTAACAGGGCAGGTATCCTAATCTAGAAATATTAAACTTACTGAAACATAGAAACAATAGTCTGACTCAGTCCTAGAGCTGGTGAGAGCAGCAGGTGAATGAACTGTTAATCAACACCCACATGGCAGACATCAACGCTACATTAAGTCTCGTGATTGAAACCATAATGACTTATTGAAAAAGTGTTTGACTTAGTATTTTAAATTTTTTTGAATGGGAGTCAATTGGAGACATGGATTTTTTTGGACCCAGCATCTGGTGGGCATCAATGGTATTACACTTTAAGGTACTTCTGAATTGGCTTTATGATAATACTAATCATAATACATTTTATTTATAAATCACAAAGTATTTAGTCTTTAGCCTCAAGCCGTGGTAGTTGTTGCTTGGTATTGTGTCACCCAGGTATGTCATCATGCCCAGGCATGAGACAAGCAAAACAGGGACTATTTAAAAAAAACTGCTCTATAGCTTTACTAGAGGTCAAAACCTCCACAGGTTGGATATGGCTATATATGGGTTTCCCTTCTTTATGTGCTTTTTACATTTGCATATAAAAAAATGTGATTGGAAACACTGGAAATTTGAAAAAAGATTAAATATTCCAAAAAGGTTTTTACAATTAGATGAGGTGGAAAAGAGTCATCAAAGCAAAAAAAAAAAAAAAAACCAAAAAACTAATTTAGCAAATAAATGATGAAATACAAGAAGTGTATGATTTAAATATCTCTAAGCCCTCTGGGCAGCATATAATTGATGCAGTACTGTTATCAAAATTCTTCAAAAAGCAAGAAAATGTGATGTAAACTGCTCTGTCCATCATTCGCTCCATCGCCAGGATTTGTATCGCATTCCCATCATGGATGTATAAAGAGAACTGAATACAGGGTTAAAGGCAGGGCCCAAATAAAAAAATTCCTGCTGTAGAGAAATAACCCGGATGAAAACATACTGCACACGGCTGAGACAGCTAACTTCTGGTTTAGCCCTCCAGCTAATTTGAATAGGGATAAAACAATTTGTGTGGCCCTAACCCAAAATATGATCAGACTGAATAAATCAAATTTTTTGTAGTGAAAGGATTCATTTCATGCTCTATTGATTACGTCATTGTCCCATCATCTTCTTTTTGTGGTTTACTCGATTAGCACCACCAACTGTTTACTGCCATGCACTCAAATATTAATATTCACAGAACAGTAGTGGATGGAAACACACGTTAATTTACATTTTCTTTTATCGATTTTCTGAATACATTTGGATGGAAACCTGACTTATCCGACTGTTATCCATCTTATCTATCATTTTACCTATTTTACACACAGCCTCTGAAGACACTCGTATAATGTCTTCTCTGGAAGCAGCTCTTCTGAGAAAACAACCCTGGTGATGTCATCGGAGTATAAAGTTTCCGTTTCAAACTTTAGTGGCCAGTAAAGCATCCAATAAAAGACAGCAGAGCAGCAGCAGTTTGATAACTCGTGATTCAGTCATTCACTGTTAAAAACAATGACGAAAGCTATAAATGCCATATATAATTGCCATATAAATTGCTGCCATCCAGTGGTTACAGTTTTTATCAAGCTGCAGTGACGTAAGATCGTGATAACACAGTGTTACACAGTGGGTGTTGGGTGTGGTTAGCTGTGCAAAACAGATTAAACTTCTTCCACTCTAGTACATCAATGCCATGTAGAAACTCATTTGAGCTGCTGCACAACTTGACAGGTTTATTTCATTGATGTCTATTGGAATGACAAAATCAAAAACTATACTATTAACCAAACTTCTTTACACAAATTTACATTTTATATTCTGTAAAACCAAATATTTTGAGCACCAACTGGCCCAGAGTAAATGACAAAAAGTCACACATAACATATATTGGTATGCTATAACTCTGTAATACTTCCTGATGGTCTATACCCCCACCCTGTCTTTTGTCTTCCGAACTGAGAAACCAGATCACACCATCAGCAGGCAGCTCATACTGTATACTGTTCATGCCTTTCTGAAGACAATAGCCTCTATGAGATCAGTGTGCATTTAAACATTAGAATTATTTTCAATACATCACTTTTTGAAAAATCTATTTACGGACTTTTACACACGTTTTGTTTATATTGTGGTTATTTCTTACTGCACTTTAAACTCAGATTTAATCTAATTTTCTGCACCAAGAAGCAATTTCACCAGTAAAATCAACACAATCTCATTTTTGGAATGATCTTCTATGAAGCAACTGCATTTAGGAAGGAGGTCAGGGTCAAAATCTGCAACAGGGCAGCCTAACTGCAGCTGGCAGTGATTGAGTGTCTCATTAGGACACATAAGCCTGGCTGATTTTAGCCATAGTGGGTCCCTGGAGTTTATCAAGTCAAATCATGTGATCAGAGGTGTACTATTAGATTTTTTTGCAGAAAACAGTGTAGAGCTTTTTGGTGGGCTGCTCTTCTGTTACTCTTCCTACCCCATCCTGTTCAGCCTACATTCTGTGCACTGCTTTTCGGATGCGGGCCATGTTATTCAATGCTTCACACCAGAGGCAAAGGAGTGATGTGCAGATCGGTGGGCTCCACTTCAAACATGTTTGCAGACCACGACCGTGCTGCAGAAGGTCTCTGCAACACTCCGCTGCATGGATCCCATTTGTCACAACCGAGAAGAAGGTTACAGCTGGGGCGTGGTTTGATATCTCTGTCAATGATCTCCTATAGCAGGCTCCAACAAACACCACCAAGACGTGTTTGGCATCAATTGCCGTGTCGAAGATTAAAAAATGGACCAAAAGTGGATTCATCTGCTGATGATTCTGGTGTTTTATCAAGGTAAGTTCATTGTCATTTCTAAAAGTGTATTAAGTGTTGTGTGGCAGTTTTTTAAGATTTCCCTGTCTGTTTCTTAGTCTTGCGCGAAAACAGAAAGGTGGTGTGAAAGGTGATACTGCTCCTATTTTATCACAACTTTAGGGATGAGCTCAGGAGTTGGTGAAGACGTGACACCAGAGGAAGGGAAGTCGGTTGAAATAACGTGTTCTCCTACTTTGGTGGGCACCTTGATCATCTGGTTTCGAATCCTGAACACATCTGGCATTGAATTCATAGCATCTTTCGCACCCGGCAGCGACATTCCGAAGACAAGCATCTCTGACAGCTTCAGTACCTCAAAGGCTCGCAATAGAATACTAACCCTGAAGTCATTCAACAAACAGAAAGACGGCGGCATTTACACCTGTGCGTCTCTCAAGGGTAACACATTGGATTTTGGCAAATTAACCCGACTGGTTGTAGGTGAGTTTCGTCCTATAAATGTGTGCTACTCTTCTCATGATGGACGATTTTCAGTAACACTAGACTTGAAATCTTTGTTAAGAAAAAGATAAAATCGTGACTGAAGCACCGGCGGCGACCACCACCACCAAAAAAGATGAAGCCAAGACCACCACAGCGTGCGTTTGTAAAACTCCTAAGTCAGGTAAATGCTCATCACTGCAACTCCAGATCCCAGTCCTGTGTACTGTTATCAGCTGTGAGGAGAAATGGGTGGTCATTTGTTTTTGCACTTGTAGCAGGGGGAAGCGGTTTTTCCACCTTTTGTAATCCAATCATACTGGGCGCACTGGCTGGCAGCTGCGGCCTTCTTCTGCTGCTCCTCATCATCATCAGCGTGCACTGCAGTCGTAAGTTTATATGTGATATCTTTAACCCAGAAGAGACTCCATGGAGGCAGTTGAATTTTATTTTTAGACATTAAATATGCGATCATTAAATCTCTGTTATTTTATTTTAAATTCTACGAAATTTCCTCAGAAATTTTCAGTCCATTTTTCTGCTTTACTAGATTTAAACATGTATATTTTTTTTGCAGTCACATGTGATGATTTGTAATATTTTTATCTTTTGATTTACTGTAGGAATAAGGACCCGGAGATGCCCACACCATTACAAAAGAAAGTAAGTTTTGTTTTCATGTTCTCTCTCTTTAAAAAAAAATCTATTATTGTTTTTGCATTTAGGGCCGTAGCCAGCATTTTTAGAAATGAGGTCCTTTGTCCTCCCAAACAAGGCCCCCACCTCACCTCAGACATCAAACAAATGTAAATCTGAATTTTGTGTAATTATTCAGATTTTTCATATTTATGTATTGAGTTGGATCTATAAGTTTTAATTAAATAGAGCTTCTTTAAAGGAAATTCCTCTGAAAATCACCAAGTGCTCATAAACCAGTGAACTAACTAAACTCTGACCTAAACAACTGTCAGAGTGTGTCTCTATTTTCTCTATAATTTGTACCATATTAAATAGTTCTTTCCACTCCTCTTTCTAGAAAATGATTACGAAATTCCAGGCCCATAAAATAAACTTTACATGATAGTGACTGCTGTTTCCTTCTCTGAACTGAGTCACTCAAATAAGCTATTCATTGTTATAATCTTTTCTTTTTTTTAAATACTGTTACTTGTTTATCTCATATAGGCCCCGGACGCCAGCTCCTGGAAAACAAATGATGGCCAACAGACACGTTTAATGTAAATGGTGCAGTTTCACAGTCCATGCTATTTTACAGCCATGTTTTCTTGTTGCAGAAATCATTTTTCATCGTCAACTTAACGACAAATTCATGGTAAATAATTTGTCGTCACAATGTGTGCGATAGAAAACATGAAAGTGTTTAAATTGGTTCAAGAGTTCAACACATTAAATATTTTTTTTAAAGTTCTTGTGTCGTGTCAGCATTCAGTTTTAACTGCATTGTGGTTAGACGGCCGGCAGCGCAGCGCTGTTTGTGCATTTTTTGTGCATGCACATTTAACTCTTTATCAAACTGCAATGAAATATGATATGAAATGTCGAGTGATCGGATTACCATGAATGTTGAAAATAGAAATCACTTAAATCCTGAAAATATTTGCATTGTATGAAGTTAATGCAAAATTGCTCATAAGTCATTTTACTTTTGTATAGATTTAATTCCATTAATCTTTCAATATTATCCTTTCAAGAGCTGATTTATATCCTGTTTATTTTTTAAAGCATACTGCCTATACTGTGAAGACTAGGGTTGAAAATGTTACTTTTTTTTTAGCTGAGCTTCTTAGTTTTTGTTCTCCAAAATGACATTTATGTTCCTTTAATTCTGTGGTCTTTTTTAAAATGGATGTACAATATATTAGAATTCATCCATTGTGTGTTTTTAATAGATATATTGTGTGAAATAAAATATGACTCAGACAATCTTTCTTGGCAGCAATGAATTGTATTTGTCTTTATTTATGTTCCGTATTTCATTTTACTAAACTAATGCATAAAACCAGCCTGTTTGCATCTCCATCAGTCATTCAGGGTCTTGGCACACAAATAGAAAGTTTTACATAATGTCTGAGCACAAGACATTTGTCTTGTTCTAAGCCTTCTAAGTCAAAAGGGAAGTGGGCTGTTGAGTGAAAAACCACTAAGTCTGGAGAAAAGAAAAATGCTTTAAAAACAGTTTCTCTTGTTAAAATTCCCCTGCAATTCTCAGAAAATGGTTCATTGATATATTTTTTAATGCGGTACGTTGTACTTTTCTGCATATTAAGGCTGTTTCTGTTCCTTATTGTAAGCACTGAACTAAACCAGACTACATACAATACAGCAACTACAACTCATATTGTTACATTGTTTTTTTTTTTTTTTTAATTAGTTTCCCACATCTAAAATATCTCTCATATCTCTTGACTCACACCCACACAAAACTTGTGTCATGAAAAAAAAAATTGGGGGAAAGTATTGTGATATTTGACTTTACAGTTGAAAGAAAAAGCCCTTTTGTAAATTATAGTGTTGTCTTATATAGAGCAAAAATCTTTTTTTTTCTTCTTCTTTTTTTTTTATTTTTTTTTACAGTATACAAACAAAGGCAGTAACCACCTTGGTTCGCAAAGTGCACTTTGAACACCAGTATTTTTCTTCCTACAAGGCTAAATACATACAAAAGACCCTCTTTTTGACAAATATTTCTCTGCACAAAGTAAAATGGCATTTGCAAAAAGCTCTCAGATACAGAATTAAGCAGAACACCTCCTGAAAATCCTCCACATATTTAATAATGTAAACTATGAGTTGTCCAAAATATAAGCAAACTAAGCTGTACACTAGTGTCTTAATGGCATGTGACCACACCATGATAGAAAACTTGGCTTTTCTGTGTACATCAAGATTGCACAAACCTCCCGATACTATACACCCACTCCATACAACTCCCACACAAGCTGACAGGCACCACTGCTCCAACCGCACAGCAACATCACAACTCCACCAGGTTGAGACGACTGCTGCGTTGTGATGTTAGTGTGTCGCTGGAAACATAGAAACTGTCAGCTGAGATGCACACGCAGGACTCTGTCGGGCAACGCCTTTCTTTCTCTTACTCACTCAACACACCAACCAGCAAAACAAAAACGATTATCACTTGTGTTAAACTCTTCTCTCTTCTCACATTTTCCATGCGTTCATCGCTTATTCTTCATTCCATCTTTTTTTTAAAACAAAAAACATCTCTTTTCATTCTCTCTTAAGGCAGGAACAAAAAGCTCATACTTGACTACATGTGAAACCGAGCAAGTAAGGCACTGCACGCAGAGCTGTGCGTGTGTGTATTTGTGTGTGTGTGTGTGTGAGTGTGTGTATGCGTGATGAGCAAGTGTTATGGGCATGTCTACATTTGTCTTTGATCCAGTCAGTATACATTCTTGACGATTTAGAAAAATAGAAACATCATCCAGAGAGCTTCTCCCTCATTGTGGCCTCTGGACGACCAATTGCACCGACAACCTGCAACATGAGACACATTCAGCAGTCAGTGAGGAGCTGAGGACGCTTGCTGTGTTTTGTTTTGTTTTGTTTTGTTTTTTTGTGTCTTTTTTATCAGGTAAAATTGTGCAAAAAAATGACAGCAAACCTTACCGCGTGGTCTAGCTCTTGCCTCCCTGCTTCGTAGATGTTGGCACAACGTCTGAGCTTAGCTGGGCAGATAACACATCAGTGGCAGATGGCTCATCTGCATGGTGTTTCTGTAACACAATGTTAAAGTTTTAAAAATTAAATATAATTTATATACATTTAAAAAAATTAAGGATCTTTGCATGCAATAATCATACATATTTTCTGTAATTATTTGGGGGAAATTAACATTAGGCAAAGCAAAGAGACGAGAGTGCATCACATGCAGCTGTGTGCTCCACTGGTGGGGATTGTTTTGGTTTAGATTATAAGTGCTCTGTTTCATTTTGTCCATTATAATGCACATCCAACATAATTAGAGTCTTCATGCAGCATGCAGTTTGCTTACTTTAGACCTTGACTTTGACTTGCTCTTGCTCTGTAACAAAGGTGACACCTTGGTTAGGCTGAACAACTCAACATTGCTCAGTGAGGGTGTGACCACTGATACAGTCAAGTAAACAGCCTACAGAGGGCGCCATGTGACAGTAAAAACAAAATGTGTGTAACATCCATAACCTTTCTTATTAACTGCCATTAATCAATAGAAGGTTTTTACCATTACAAAGATTTAGATTCAGTTCGTTGTTCAGTTACTCATTAACTTTGATTTCATCAAACATACATCCTAATATTCCACAGATGATTTTACCTTTGGTTTGTCTGTCTTAGGTTTGAACTCTGGGGCGTCTGGGAGCAGGGTGCTCGACAAGGAGTCCAGGACAGGACCGGCCATTGGCTGACAAAGAAAATATAAATGAATAAGGCAAACTTATTAGACATCTCCAGGTCATTTTCTAAATAAATTAATTTCTAATTTGAAGCTGATTTCAGAGTGGAACAATAACTATTGCTTTTCCAGTGTTGGTAAAGGTGGCATCTAAAATTTTCCAAAGAAAGTTATTGTTTTGGAATTGATGAAAATGTATGTGTGCATGAAATTATATTTTTATTCTTAAGAAAGATTGTCATATTATCTAAGATTTGCGAAACTTTAATTTTCTCTAATTGAACACTTTTCACAATTCAGCTACCATCCAAAACAAACATGCTGGCATTGCACAGCCTTGTCACATGCCTCTATTGACTGAAAATCTGTTAGAGGTGGGCTTTTTTGCAGTAATAAAAAACTATTCTATATCATTCGTTACACCTGTGCTTTTGCTGTTATGATATAAGGTTAACTTGTTTTTCTGCTACCTTTAGAGGTTCGGAGTCCAGCACAGGAGGTTCCAACTTTGCTGCCGGCTTTGGATCAAAAGAGAACTCACTGGACAGCAGATCCAGGGCAGTTTTGTCATCCATGGTGTTCTACAGAGCCAAGGAAGTTAGAAAAACCAAACTCAGTCTGCATATTGAGCCTATGTGTCACTTTATCATCACAGTACTGTGTAAGGGACTCACCTCCTTAGGCGCTGCTGTGGCCTTTGCTTCAGCCATTTTCTTGAAATAAAGTGAACATACATTAGACACATAGTAAAGTAACATTGTACTATTACAGACTGCAAATACTGTAAGCATGTCGTGGCATGTCCTTAACACCCTCACACAGTATTTTAGCACAGGATTGGCAGATTAACACCCTGCATATACTTATTCACATAAAGAACAACTTCCACTTCCTTTATAATATTACAGTTGAAAATGTTGTATCAATATTTTTTTTTAATCTCTCAAAACCAGATTTACCATTATCTTTTTTTCTTATTTTCCACACAAAACATTCACCAGCACTGTGACTCAAGCTCACACCAGCTGCTTACCAAAAGTCAAATTCCCAATTAAAACAGATGTTATTGTTTTAGATTGGAAATTAATCAAATTGATTTAGTCTGCAGTCCTTAGATTAAAGCACACAAATGTCATACAGGGTCTGCAAGCATCTCTATCTGTCACATGTTGCGATAATTCAGCTCAGACAGTATTCATACTGTACAAATGTAGATGTCTACTACCTTGCGATCTTCCTCTGTGGGTCTGTACTCTGGAGGCAGTGCGTCGTCTCTGTCTCCCATCTTAATCAGCTTCTCTTCAACTACCTTCTTCTCCTGCAGCAAATACAAATTGGTTCAGTGAAAGGTTGTTTTTATTTTATCTCATGATCACTCTAAATGTGAAAATATCATCTGCTTCCTTTCTTTTTATCATGATATGCTTAACACCTCCACAATGTCTTTGGCAGAAACAGGGGTGGGCTGAGGGGTGGGCTTGATATCTTTCAAAGTGTCTGACAGAGCATCCAGAGCATCCAGAGCATTATCTGCATCTGCTAACATCTGAGCACAAACACACACAGACAAAAAGTTTCAGTTTGATTGTAGATGGTGCGAGTCATTTAAAGAAAAAAAGCTTCAGTTATGATTGTGTCTTTGCCTGTGGTTTGGTTGCAGTGGGAACACAAGCAGCTGACTTCACTGCCGGGGCAGCAGTGGAGGAGACAAAATCTGCTGCCAAGGAATCCAGAGCAAAGTCTGCAGAGGCCTGAGGGAGTGACACAATGAAATGTATCATATCTGTGCACAGTGGGTATCACATTATTACTGCTTCTGTGTTATTTCAGCTGCAGTAATCAACAACATATCCACAGTGTACCTGTGCAGGAGGAGCTGAGGGCTTGACAACAGGAGCCTGGACAGCAGGAGCTGCTGAGGAGGTCATGAAGCCTCCAGACAAAATATCCAGAGCATCACCGGTATTCATGGTGGGCTGCAGGCAGAAGGGAGGAGACTATTAGAATGTAGACTATCACAGTTATGCAGATGACACGCAGATATACCTAGCACTGTCCCCGGATGACCACAGTCCAATACAGTCATTGTGTCACTGTTTAGAGCAAGTAACAAGTTGGATGAACCAAAATTTCCTTCAATTAAATCAGGACAAAACTGAGGTAATTGTTTTTGTCAATAAAGAGAAGAGGATTGCTGTCAGTAAACATCTCGAGTCACTCTCTCTAAAAACTAGCGACCAAGTCAGAAACCTTGGCGTGCTGATAGACTCAGATCTGACCTTCAGCAGTCATATCAAATCGATCACCAAAACAGCCTTCTATCACCTTAAGAACATATCCAGAGTGATGGGTTTTATGTCCCAAACAGAAGTTGATTCATGCTTTCATCTCCAGTAGACTCGACTACTGTAACGGTCTTCTGACTGGACTCCCACAAAAAAGCATTAAACAACTGCAGCTCATTCAGAACGCTGCAGCTCGAGTTTTTGACCAGAACAAAGAGATCAGAGCACATTACTCCAGTTCTAAAGTCTTTACACTGGCTCCCAGTCAGCTATAGAATAGATTTTAAAGTTATGCTACTGGTCTACAAATCACTGAATGGTTTAGGTCCAGAATACATGAATGACATGTTAGTAGAATATAAACCCAGTAGAGATCTACTGACTCAGGTCAGATAGTGGAGCCCAGAGTTCAGACTAAACATGGTGTAGCAGCTTTTAGCTGTTATGCTGCACACAACTGGAACAAACTACCAGCAGAACTGAAATCAGCCCCAACTGTGAATATTTTTAAATCCAGGATAAAAACACTTTTTTCTCCTGTGCTTATGATTGAGCTCTTTCAAAGCACTTTAAATTTTAATCTTTCATTTGCACTCTATGTCCTTTTAATGATTTTAAAGCAAATCATTATTTTATCCTTATTTTATCATTATTTAATCTTATTTTTAATGCTCTATTATAGTATTTTATTTCTCTCTCTTTCTATGTTTCTGCACTTTGTTTTTATTATTAGTGTGTGTGTGTGTGTGTGTGTGCGTGTGTGTGTGTGTGTGTGTGGGGGGGGGGGGGGGTATCTATGTGTTTACTATGATTGGGTTTTATTTTTATTTCTCAAATTCCATGTTTTTTTCAATTTTTTCTGTTAAATGTTTGTTTTATGTAAAGCACATTGAGTTGCCACTGTGTATGAAATGCGCTATATAAATAAAACTGCCTTGCCTTGCCTTGCCTATTACACCGTACTCTGATTATAACAAATTCATCAGACAGTGTTTTAAGGTCAACATGTGCGAGCTTTTCTCATTTTGTTGTCTTTTTATGTAAAAGCTATCTCCATGTGATAGAGTCTATTCTGTGGACTGAGCATCACTCTAAATGAAACCTCACCTCAGGTTTAGGAGCAGGCAGCTTTTTGAGTTCCTCCTCAATAAACCTGTACTCAGGAGGAAGTGTGTCCTCCCTCTCTCCTACATGCACACCCTTCTCCTTCGTGTGTTTGCCCTCCTATAAAAAGGAAAGTTTTTAAAAAAGACATTACCTTGGGGGAACATTATTAACTACAAGTGTGCACAAAATTCTCTGAATTACTCATACCGAGACAATGTCATCAGGTCTGAGTTTGGGGAGTTCTGGTTTTGGTTCTGATGTTGGCAGCATGTCACCAAGAGCGCCGAGAGCATCCAGAGACATTGCACCACCCTGAAAACAAAAGAAGAGAGAGCAGCTGCTTAGACTAGTCCTAAAATAGGTGAAAGAAGATGTAAGGCAGGAGGGAGTAAAGTCGATTTAAAGACATATATACACATTTATAGGCAAACTTTAATATTTACAGTTAAAATAAAACATTAAAGAAAAAAGTATTTTTGTATCTTCACAGCTACCTGATCAGTCTTAGGTTTTGCTGGCTGTGGATCAGCAGGGATGATGTCAATCGGGCTATGTCTCTCCAGAGGACAAACCGTTTTCTGCAGTAACACAGGGTCACAAAGTGAGACATGTCGACTGAAAAAAATACTCACTAAACAGATGCACACAAGAGAAGGACAAAATGGTTTACCTGTGGTGTCTTCTTGGTAGAAGGAGGGGCAGGTGCCTGAACTCCAGAAGCTTTAGATGAAGCCACAAAATCTCCAGAAAGTAGATCCAGAGCTGACAATTCCTCTACGTTAGTCTGAAAAACAGAGACAACAGGTTTCAGGGATAAGACAGTAGAATGTCGTAAATGTTTTATAATGCTCTGCTAGAATGATTTATCTGTACATGACACAGTAGATTGTGTCTGCTGTTATGTTAGATCCACAGTGTACCTGTGTAGGAGGAGCTGAAGGCTTGATAACAGGAGCCTGGACAGCAGGAGCTGCTGAGGAGGTCATAAAGCCTCCAGACAAAAAGTCCAGAGCCTCACCAGTATTCATTGTGGGCTGCAAGAAGAGGGGAAAAGGGACATGGAGGGAAGAGAGAGAGGAATATATGATATTATTAGCATCTTGCAGTTATTATTGCTTTTCTTTACAGTCATTCTTAAGATCCTTTCAGTGACTTTGTCCCAGTCTCACCTCAGGTTTAGGAGCAGGCAGCTTTTTGAGTTCCTCCTCATTAAACCTGTACTCAGGAGGAAGAGAGTCTTCCCTCTCTCCTACACGCACACCCTTCTCCTTCTTGTGTTTGCCCTCCTGTGAAAAGGAAAACAGGAGGAAATAAGGAATTGTCTGATAGGAAAGTTTTTAGTACTGTAAGGGAGAAGCCATCAAAGGCTGTGAGAAAGTGTGAAGACAACACAGTGTGACTGTTTGTGCTCTTACTGAGACAATGTCCTCAGGTCTGAGTTTGGGGGGCTCTGGTTTTGGTTCTGCTGCTGGCAACATGTCACCAAGAGCACCGAAAGCATCCAGAGACATCGGGCCACCCTGAAAAGAGAAAAAAAGATGGAGTTCATGCTCTGCTGATCTGTCATTCACGTGTATTGTTTAAGTACTGGAATATAATGTCTCCTGCATGGAAGAGTCTCAACACAACCTGGCAAAAGACGACAGACAAGAAACAAGAGAAGGGAAAAAATGCAGAAAAACATTATTTAAAAAAACATCTCCTGTATCCCACCTGATCTTTGGCTTTCTTGTCAGCAGGAGGAGCAGGACACACAGCCACAGGGGGAACTGCAGAGGATTCAACTTTCTACACCAGACAACAGATATGACATTAAGAGGTTGTAGTCTATAAAGTCTTATTCATTACATACATGAAGCTATGATTACATTTCTTTCACATAGCTTACAGTAGTATTTTCTATGATTGCCTTTATATCAATAGTTATTTGATGTACTCTAAATCTAAATATCAGTATAACTTTAAGTTTATTAATGGTGTTTATGTTTAACTGTGAAATTTAAAGTCAGAATTCCATTGGACCATGATGATTCATTTTTCTTTAAAAACTAGAATGGAAATAACATTAAACTGAAGTTTTTGTGAATGGTTGTTGGTCATTTTGCATGAAACTTTAAACAGGTCTCTGATTTCAGCTCTTCAGTCTACTGTCTAGTCGCTCAAAGTGCCTGGCTTCAACAGACCATGAGGTAAAACATAATATCAGTAAAGCTTTATCCTGCACTGTACAACAAATCTGTTGAACACTTGTGAAAAGTTACTGAGGTTGAACCAGGCTGAATGTCTGAATTATGAACTTAGTTATGTGCACATGTCCATGGAAAGTTACGCCTCGTATAAACAACAACTGTCTATGATTTCTTTATGGATTTATGTAGGTGTATCCTTGATGAACATTAAAGATCTCGCCAACACTGTCAAGACTGAGTGTGTTACGATTCGACTTTTTCATAGTAAATGAAGTGTTCTGTGATAAATATATACATGTATTCATATTTGTTTAAGCTTTACAACATCAGTGGAGATTGCAGGAAAGGAGGTGTGAGCTTGCAGTACCTTGGCAGTAGATGAGGAAAGTCCAGCCTCCAGAGAGAAACCATCTGAGACTTTCTGCGATGACATTAAAGGAGAACATATATTCTATGAATTTGCATTGTAATGATGTATCTGCTGTTACTAATAATAGATCCACAGTGTACCTGTGCAGGAGGAGCTGAAGGCTTGATAACAGGAGCCTGGACAGCAGGAGCTGCTGAGGAGGTCATGAAGCCTCCAGACAAAAAGTCCAGAGCCTCACCAGTATTCATGGTGGGCTGCAAGAAGAGGGGAAAAGGGACATGGAGGGAAGAGAAAGAGGAATATATTATATTATCAACATGCTGCAGTTATTATTGTGTTTCTTTACAGTCATTTTTAGATCTCTACAGTGACTTTGTCCCAGTCTCACCTCAGGTTTAGGAGCAGGCAGCTTTTTGAGTTCCTCCTCATTAAACCTGTACTCAGGAGGAAGTGTGTCCTCCCTCTCTCCTACACGCACACCCTTCTCCTTCTTGTGTTTGCCCTCCTGTGAAAAGGAAAACAGGAGGAAATAAGGAATTGACTTAAGTTTTTAGTACTGTAAGGGAAAAGCTGTGAGGAAAACAACACAGTGTGACTGTTTGTGCTCTTACCGAGACAATGTCCTCAGGTCTGAGTTTGGGGGGTTCTGGTTTTGGTTCTGGTGCTGCCAGCGTGTCGCCAAGAGCACCGAGAGCATCCAGAGACATAAAGTCACCCTGAGGAGAGAACAGGAGAGGAAGCATATATCTGTCATACATTGTTCAACGGTATTTGTCCCATGTGCAAAAAAAGGAAGCAGGAGGAAATCATAGGATGGGTGGACAAGGGAGGAAATGACTGTGTCCACGCTGTCTCCTGTTTGTTTCTCACCTCCATCTTTGCTTTTTTATCAGCAGGAGGAGCAGGACACACGGCTACACGGGGAGCTCCTGCAGGGACTTCAGGTTTCTGCAACAGAGATGAAATACGACAATAAATATCTACAGTTTAAAATATGTATAATGATATCTCAGAGGTGGGAACACAAGCTACTGTACCTTTACAGGAGGCGGTGCAAAGTTAGTGGGGCCAGCAGATGAGGCAGTGACGCTATCAACATGCTTCTATGTATTTAATGTTAGAAAAAAAAACAAGATGGGAATTTGTGTAAAGCACTTAGAAGTAAGCACACACATATATATAAGGCTTCTGTGTACAACTATGGTTATATATGACATGCCAAACTGGGAATTTAAAATGGACATGTAAACGTGGAGGATGAACTAGCAGCTCAGTGTGACATGCACAGTTTTTGAGTGCAGTGCCAAGTGTCTGACCTCTTGTTTCTTGGGTGCAGCTGGAGCAGTTGAAGTCATGAAACCAGCTGAAAGGGAATCCAGGGCCTCGTCTGTGCTCAGTGATTTCTGAGATGAAAAACAGAGCATGCATCACCGCCAGATGATCAGAGATAAAAGTGAACTGCTGAGACACAGATTTTCATCAAAAACCTTGAACAATGTTAGCTGACTGATTAAAGAACAATAACTCCATGTTACACTCCATGACAATCACGTGATCCTCCACTAGAGGGCATGTTGGACCAAGTCAAAAAGCAAACAAAGGGTAAAATAATGCAAACCAGACTATGTACCCATGGTGGAGGAAAAGAACAGACACACCCTTCACATTCCATGTCGACAAAAAAACTTAAATAATCTCCCCAAAAGGAAACATGTGACACATAAACTTGTTTGATTTACCAAGAAAACATTACAAACATCAAAAACTAAAAGCACAAAACTCACACTGCAGGACAACATCTGAGACATCTGAGTCGTGAGACACAGAACCAAAGAAGCTTCTTGCAGGACAACGTAACAAAGAGGGAGTAAGCTATGATGCAAATGTGGGTGTGTAGAAGGTAAGTGAATAGCTACCTTCAAATAGATATTAAAGTGTGTAACAGATGTATCATTGTGTGACTGTGTCTATCTGGTTGAGAACCTTCATATGTGTGTTTAGGTTTGGTCGGGCAAGAGTCAACCAGCTCTGGGAGGGAAGGTGGGTCCTGATGTGTTTGCTGAGACAACACCCACCAGTGCAATGAAACATTCCCCACTCTAGAGGAACCAGCAGATCATACTCTCGCTCTCTCTCTGTGCGTCTGTGTGTGTGTGTGTGTGTGTGTGTGTGTGTGTGTGTGTGTGTGTGTGTGTGTGTGTGTGTGTGTGTGTGTGTGTGTGTGTGTGTGTGTGTGTGTGTGTGTGTGTGTGTGTGTAATATGAGGGTGTGCTCATTTGATTATGTGATAAAGGAAGATTGTCTGAATTGTATCTGTAGCAAAATTTCACTTACAGGAACGTCCTTGGGTTTAACATCTGCAGGAACTGGAGGCTAGAAAACACAAATTCAATTGAGTTAATTTAATTCAGCTTTTGTAAGATTATAAAAAATAAAGTTAAATGCAGAAATAACTCAGGGAGTAAACAATCATTGCTTTAAAGGGTCAATTCACCCCAAAGTCTATATTTTGACATTTTCCACTGATGGTCTTTAGCAATGCGGATGGTTTTGGTTTTGTGTGTCCAGGTTTTGAGATACGGTATCTGTCGCTAGGGTTGACTTTGAGAGATAATTTTCTACAAACAGCCAAACTTCTAAAACGTTAAATCCAAATTCAAGCAGCCAGAAGATCTCTGCCTGCATAAAATAGTCTGCATTTGACAAAATTTGGATCCAAATTTGGAAATATTCTGGTTGAAAGATGAATCTGACTCAACATTCAGGGCAAGCTTTCAGGTATGCTACAGGGGGAAAAAAGAGGTGAAACACTCGTGGTGAAGCACCTTGTTTGTCTCAACCCTAAAATCATGAAGGTGAATGGATTTTTGTTTCTGCAACTCAGCAATTGAGAGGTAACATTTTAAAATTAAGCATACTTTTGGATAATCAATTTTATAGGAACTACTTCCAAGTGAAGAAATAGGAATATACTGTTGAGAGATTTGTCAAATGGGAGAAATAACTCTGCTGGTGCTTTGACAAAGTTAAAAAGTGAATCCAAAGAAGTGTAAAATGTAAAATGAAGGAGCCTGGAGAGAACTGACCATATCTTCAAATCTGTAGCCTGGAGGCAGTGTGCTGTCTCTTTCTCCACACTTTTGACCCTTCTCGGAGGTGATGTCATGCTGTGACACATGCAACACACACAGTTACTCACAGCAGAGCCATGCTGCAAGTCAGTGCAATCACATACATGCTCAGTTTGAAGTGTAATGACTACACACACACACACACTCAATGTGCTTATAATGTACCTCTTTGACCTCTGGCCCAGTGTATACAGGCTGTGAGGGTGTTACAGGATCAGCTGATGGTAATATGCTGGCGAGGGCGTCAAATGGATCCTCCGAAGCCGCCTGCACATGCAACACAACTCAGCACACTGGAGCAAGCAACACGCTGACATGCTTTTCAAACCCATGACCACAGTCTTTACCTGTTTGGCTGTAGTAGCTGCTGTCGGGGGAACCTCCACCTGCACCTGCAATCCAGACACAGAATCAGGACACAGACCTCTATGACATGAAATTTTTGCCAGGTCAAACCACACTTTTCCTCATGAAAGAAAGATAAGAACGTAAATAGAAAATAAGATGCTTCATATCATTTTAAACCCCAAGATATTTCACAAAAGTTTGACACACATCAGAGTGTCAAATCTCGGCAGGACCTGAAAGCATCTCATGAGCACAGTAGTCCTCTATTCAGTTCAACACAGAGAAGGGACAGAAAGCACCATAGAAATATTCAATGCAACACACAGTGTCCCTTAATCTGCTAGAGAGGCCATATTGCGCAGACAGGAAGTACAGAGGATGAAAATATCAAAAGTATCAGATAGCCTCCACCCTTGTTGATTTCAGGATCATCTACCTTCGTTTTTGTTGGTTTAGCTTCTTCTTTCTTCCCCTGCACAGACACATTTCCAGCCACAGCCGTGGCTGCTGTAGCTGGCTTTGATGTTTTGACCGGATCAACTTTCAGCACACCAGCTTTGACTGTTGTAGTGGCAGTAGCACTCTAAAATACAATTAATTTAAATGTATTATAGATCTGTCAGTAAATATCAGAAATGGGGGATATTTTCTGAAGAATTTAAGAATATAATCACAGATTCACTGTACACAAGTCAACAAAAAAAACAAATGAAAGATAAGACAGAGGGAATCTGTGTTCAGTAGGAGAAAGCTTCCACCAACTTGATGACAGTGATTCATTTGTAACTAGGTGTTGTGTAACAAAAGAAGTGCAAGAAGAAAAGCCAACAAACCGTGTGTGTCTTTGCATTTATTCCCTGTGACTGACTCAGACTTCTGACGTGTGTGCAGTGTTGCAAGTGGACAGGTGTGCACCATTCACAAATACAGCTACAAGCGTAGGTGTGCTGGGTTTAGAACAAACAGTACTTTATACTGTATATCTAGTTACCACAACTGGTCAACTCGAAAGTACCAAAAAAAAAGTAAGGCCAAAGCTTCTTTTTATAGAAACTCCCAAAGCAAGCCATTTCCAAAGTGAGAATCTGAGCGTTCTCAGATAAGGACAGTGACAAAACATGGTAAGAGTCTGCGCCACAAAGGTGTTGCAGAAAGAAAGAAAGAAAGAAAGAAAGAAAGTAATGGCTGAAGCAAGGTTTGAAAAGTAAACCTTGAGAGAGTCGAGGGAACACTGAAGAGTTTGAGAAGCCTGTAGAAGTTGAGTCTACCTTGGCAGTGTCTTTGGGTGACTCTTTAGGTTTAACAGGAGAAGGAGCTGCAGCCGAGGGTTTGACATGGGAGACAGGTGCCATCTACAAACATGTAGCCAAATGATTACTCCAAAACACAATGATAAAAGATTTACAGTATGTCTTAAGCAAGTAGACATGTTACAAAAGATGTGGAAGATATTTCATATTGTTAGTGAAAAAAACAGCAGGAAAAAATGTACAATGATCTCTGGTCAGATCTGCCACAGTAGTCTGACTAAAGCAAAAATATGTGTTTTAAATGTGCTGAGTTCACAGGCTCTTTAAGATACAGGACTGAGACTAATCTGACCCTTGATCAGTGTAAATGCTGGTGCTTTTTCTGGCTTTAGCCCATTTACAACAAAGTTTATATACTTGACATAAGTTCTGACCTTTTTTTAAAAAAACTTTTCAGATTTTCTGACTGACAGGGCAGCTAATTGAAACTTGTGTGAGTTATATGGAAATGCAGCGAGCACGCATTTACAAAGCCTTCATGCGATACTGTCAAAAACCCAAAAGACTACAAGTAATAAACAATAGAAACCGCATGGTTTTTGTGGGAAGGATCGTGTGAATTTGCTAGTTTCATTTAAAAGGCTGCTGATGAGCAGCTGACACACAAATGGTCTATGTTGGAGTTTCCCACAAGCACATGCTTTTAGCAGTACCTGGAAGCTGCCTTGTTGGTAGAAAATCAATTAAATAATTCAGGTAAAGGGTCAGAAGTAAAAACACAGAATTTATAGTTAATACTCGGGTTAAAGCGAGAAACACTGACCAGCATTTTGGTCATGATGATACCATTACCTTGGACATCTCTCCAGGACCACCCCTCACCCCAGTTGAGGTCATGTCGACAAGACTATCCCCAGCGGACGACATGTCAATAACAGTAGCACCTGATGGCGTAGTGTTAGTCTATAAACCAAGGAGCATGTGTTTAAAAGAAGGTTATTCGTGAAGTCAGCCAACAACACAGTTTGTGTAGTGCGTTCATCCCAAGCGTGATGATAAGACAGCTCATTAATGTGACACAGCAAATGCTCAGCTTCTGAAGCAAGTGAAAGGCCAAGATGTTTGTGGATGGTTGAGCCAGAGAGAGAGGACGCACAGAAAGAGGTAAAAATGTTTTGCAAAGACCAAGATGAAGCCAGTGAAGAAAAGATGTGGGCTGCCTTGTGTTGAGACCAGAAGAAGGAAGCAGTGATTCATGTTATGTCACACCAGACAGCCAAAAGCCCTCCACTTGCATTTAGGGATCCAGAGTCCGTCTACCTCTGGTTTGGCTTTAGGTGCTTCTTTTCCAGCTGTCCCAACTGAAGCCCTTCCTGTGGCCCCGCCTGTTGCTGAGCCAACTCCCCCAGGCTTTGTAGCCATGGTGGATCCTGAAGATGCCGTCTGAAATGCACCAGGTGTGGAGAAGTCCATCATCTAACTTTATTACCAGGTTATGAGATGCTTAAATTGGTTACGTGTGCTCATGGCAACTCCTGATGTATTTAAATGAATTGTTTTTGGTTTTATACTCAAAGGCCAGTTTACTGTATGAAGTGTATAATGTTGTGTAAAATGGGAAGAAAATTACTGACGATTTCATCTAGTGATGCAAGTAACAATTATTTGCATCATTAATTAATCAGATTATTTTCACAATTAATTGATTTGTTGTTTGGTCAATCACTGTTCACAAATCCCAAGATGCAACCTCTAAAGTCTTGTTCTGTCCCGACCAACACAAAGATATTCAGTTTACTATCATACACAACTAAAGAAACCAGAAAATATCAACTTTTGAGAAACTGGAACAAAAGACATCAAAAGAGAGCGATTAAGACAACACATTTCTTTTGCTGATGAACTAATCAATTATCAATCAAGTTTGAAAGACTTGGGATAGTTACCAGACAGGGTCTAGTTAAATGATGCCATTGTTGCATCATGGGTAATGTAAGTAGAGGTCAAGTTATCTCAGCCTCTGCTGCTTCAATTTGTTATTTGACCATTTTACATCTTTTCATCTGTGTACAGTGAGTCTAAACTTTATAAAAGTGCAGTACTTTGCTGGAGTATCCCTTTAAGTTTAAGAGAAGGGGGGGGGGGGGGGGCAGCTAGGTTCAGGTTTGGAATATGCAAATATTATGTCATGCAAACTGGAAAAAAGTATTGATGCCCCATACATACTTATGTATTCCTGTGGTTCAATATAATATATTAAATATAAGAAATGGGGCACCAAGGTCAGGTGATAATAAAAGTGACTTATAACAATAATAAATCTTATTTATATAGCACAACAGGTAAAGAGTAAGCTTACAAAGTGCTTCACAGACACAAAACAGAACATACAGTCTAATTACAAATGAGAATAGTTTCAATGCAATCAAGAAATAGGAACATAGATAAAAGACTGAATAAAAATCTTAAGAATTAATAAATGGTAGGTTGTGAGGATTTGCACCAAAAGATGTAAGGAGTTTTTTTTTATCTTTCTTTCTTTACAGTGCTGTTAAACTATTTTAAAAGCTCTTTCATGGCATTAAAACTGCACCTTAATTTGGAACTTTTCCACTAATCCCAATCCTGTGGTTCATGCTGTCTGCGCTAAGTAACCCCAGGGTGTTAGTTACTCCACCACATCATGTGCCGTATTTGCCATCCATTGGCATAGCAACCAGTTTCAGCACCTCTCCCTTGCCATCCCCTTTACATCTATTGTCACAGGAGACTCCATAGTCCAGAAGGTCAGGATGAAGACAGTAAAAACATATTGTTTTCCTGGTGCAAAAGTCCAGGAAATAGCCAGCAGGATTCCAGAGATTGAATGGGACATTCCAAAGTTGGATCGTATTGTTGTCTATGTGGGAACAAATCAACAGTTGGAACTGCTTAAACTGGTCTTAATCCACTTGTTGAAGGTCCTGGAGACAAAGAAGTGCCACACTTACACCTCTGGCCTAATCCCCACTCTTGGCTGACGGGTGGGTTGCTGAGCCTACACACCTGGCTGTCATCAACTTGCATTGACTACTGTATGATGTGGCTTTCATTTCCAATTGTAACTATTTTGGGAGCGTAGCAAGCTTTACTGGAGGAATGGCTGCCATCCAAGTAGAGCTGGCTCTCACATGCTAATAGCAAACTTATCTGTCTTTTTATAGCATTCACTTACTACATTCCTCACAGGCCATTCGCATGCACTGCCCCACTTCCGATCAAGCCCCCTGCTCTCTTTCAAGTGAACAGTCCCATAATATTTGATGGTCTCAGGGTTCAAGCCCCTGCCAGATCAGTTCCACTAATTTAATTAGTGCATTACCAGACAAGAACCCCCTATTACAGCTCCCCCTTCTATTTCCCCTTATAGCTGAAAGTTAATGAGTGTGTAATACAAACTTAGTTAATTTAAATCATGTCTTCACATTATAATTCATTACTATGAATATTGTAATATTATAAATATTGTTGCATTTATTTTCTGCACACCACTGGTTTGAAAATATCCCACCAAACCCTCTCTCTGCAGACCAGGCATCACAATAGGCGGCATATAAGCCGTGTTGTTGAAAGCTAAGAAAAAACACTACATTTGTCCTGTCCAAACACTGTCTGGCCTGATGACAGTGGGCACTTAAGAAGATATTCCTGAAAAACAATCAGGCAATGGACTCCCTGTGCCCTGGAGCCAAAAGCAGGTTGAACACCAATATAAAAATTAGACATTAAGAAACTTTCAATACTTTCATTAACGCGTCTGTTCTAAGGAGACGAGTTTATCCTGTTGTTGTCTGAATTTTATACCATTTTATACCAAATCCCAGTAAAGTCTTTGCTTAAGTCAGTAAACTGTTTTCGAGCAACAGACTGCTGATATGTTAACAAGAAATAAGATCATAAAAATAAAGATTCAGAATAGTGACAATTTTTTGTTGAGTTAACATACTGGTAAATCATTTTAGTACCTTGACTTCCTGAAGTTCTACTAAACACACATTTTTTAACTATATTGACCTATGGGAATTATCTCAATCAGCAACAGATGAGACTGAGCATTAGTGGACAATCATGTTGATCTGAGACCATTGTTTCAGCCAATCTTTAAAGGGTTAAACTGCTTCCTCCTGATTGGGAAACTGGGTGTAACTTCTCTTGTTCTTGAATCGAAGGAAAAGGAAAGCTTCTTTTCTGTGTGCTACTGTTTGTCCCTCACTTAAAAAAAAAAGGTATCGCTATTAAAAACATTAAGTGCTAGAACAGGAATGGAAGTCAGACAACAGCCAGAAAACAATCAACTGACTAAACAGAATAAGTTCACAAACCGAGATGGCAACAAGGGGAAGAAGAGGTTAAAGGGTGCTAAGATGCAATGTTTGATAAATACCTCAAACTGTGCAGGCTTTGGAGTGGAGACCTGAGCTGCCGGTTTGGGTGTGGCCTGGCTAGGCTGCGACTGGCGATAGAAAGAGACACACAGTGAGAAAAAAAGTTACACATGTGCAGTGAAAAATGCAACGAGAATGTCACACAGAGCAACATCTCAGTTTCACAATATTTGTGGAACATAAAACATTCCATGCAACTTATTTCTGGATCAAGAGGAAAATATGACAATAATGCCTGTTACCACTGAGAGGAAGTGCATTTTTAGAGATAGTGACAAAGACAGAAAAGAGGCAAAGCGAAAGAGAGGCAGAAAAAGACAGTGACGTGATGTATAGACAAATATATTCATCATACAGCAGTCAAGGCTGGTTGATTTAAGCACTTCATTCCATGCTGAAGGGTGTGACTGTTTGACAGCAGACAGCAAGTATTATTGTTGTCCGTGGTTGCCTTAGCAACTGATGACAGTGAGATGAATGGTGGACACAAGTTACTCTTCAAATAACATTAAGGAGTGTATAATTAAAGCTGAGATCATTCAGATTCACCATCAAAGACAATGAACGAGGTCTGACTTTGACTTCTGTGGTTGTGAACTTAAACACATGGCAGTGGCGCCACACTGCTTATCCTCACACACCAACTATCAACTGGATGGTGTCAGTGGAGCTTTGATCTTTTGCCTTAGATTTCCTCTTGATAAGGTTTGAGTTGCTATAGTTTATTACAGTTCATCTTGGGTCATTGAAATTGTTGTTGCTGTTGCCACTGCATTCATTCAGGCAGGCAATTAAACCCCCTACTGTAAGGTGCTAACCACTGAGCCACCTACAACATGTGCCATGATTTTGAAGGACAACCTGCAAAAATATAAATATCCATTTGTTCCCTTCCCTCATGGATTAAAACAAACAGCACAAGCCCAACCACACTATTTACTCGCTCTTAGCCGAAGTGAACTTGTACGTAAGTATAACTAAAATTAGTGAATTTTTACTTTTAGGTACACAAACAATGTACTAAATAAACTTCTTTTTGAGGGCAGTCATGGCTGCAGATCAGGGTTTTTGAGGCATGCAGCAGTCTCCAGGTGGAGCCCAGTATGCTGCAGAGCCCTGCCCTGTTTTTTTCAGGTGGTGTGAATAAAGAGCAGTGACTCTCCACCCTGCTGATACAAGGTAGGGAGTTAGTTTCACATCCAACCCAATGTATTGTATGATCAATCATTGTACAGTCAGACCTGACCCAGCCAGTTAGTGAACATTACTACTATTGTCTGTTTTTCCAACTCATTGCAGAATGTTGTGGGGTTTTCTGGAAATAAAGACAAAAGCTATCAATCACTGCTCTATAAAAAATGCTGTGCTTTACAGTGTATGCTAATGTTAGGTCACAGATTACAGTTTTCACACTGTGTTGTGTGTTTATTATGAATTTCAAAGCATTCTTGACTAATGCCGCAGACTCATATGTCAAAAAATATGTTTGCAAATTATCATTATCCCATTTTTAAGTACCTGTAAGCCTCTGAGTGAGTTAACCTGTCAAGCCAGCTTTGCATGTATGTTAAACTGAGCCTGCAGGATGGATGTAGAAGTGAATGGAAACAGACAACGGGAGAGTCACACAGTGTACTGTGAATTACACGACTCTGACTCATCTGCAATCTGGGACCTATAATTTAGAGATGATTGCAGCTCACTGCTGTCAATGATTTTGTCACACACTGGTGCTACATTTAACACAAATAAGGTCATAACTCGAGTTTAAACGTGTAAATCTCATACACAGTGTTTATTCTTGTTTTGTGTTAACTGTAGGGCAGCTACAGGCTCAAAATATTCCTCAAAGTTCCACATCTAATTCACTTAGAGGAAAATGGGTGTGAACTTAAGCAAAAATCAATAAAGTACCATTCTAATAGACCCCTCATATACTACTTCCTTTTTTGTCTGTTGACATATTTTTCTATTTAGAAATATTGTTAATATTAACAGACTGTTGACAGTAGTGCTATTCAAAGAGAGAATAAGTAGGAAGTGGCACGGAGGAGGAAGTGAGGTCACAAGCAGCCGGGGCATCCCCCTCCGACAGGGGAAGTCATGTTGTGCCCGTTGCTGCAGTAAATATGAATTGTTGCTAAGTTACCAAAAGAAAAGAAAAGAATAACTGAAAAAGGAAGCAGGTGGATACTGCATATTGGGTGCATGACAAGTCAGATGTGTTGTACACATTGAACTTGCAAGTATTCGTCAGCCAAGATTTCAAAATGATGAAGCTAATGTTGCAAATGCTCATGTTCTGAATTGTGCTAAAGTTAAAAACTCCCACATTGGAACACTAAATTACCAAACTAGGCTTGGGTGTGTCTCGTATAACTTTATTTTTAAATATGTTAGGCACCATAGTGAAAACAAGGTTAAAAAAAAGAAAAAGAAAAAAATATATATTATACTGGTGTTAATATACCTGAATTTCACTTTCAATACCTAAAGAACAATACCTGATCAAAGAATAAAAAAACAACAACAAAGAATCTGACCAGTTTCAATTACAGTTTATGATGCATGAAAGTTACTGTGGACACAATTCAGTCTCTACTGAACTAGTCCAGAAGTCTGATAAAAACACTAACATGATAAATTTGAAGGGATTGTGGTGACTGCAGTTTGGCTTCCTGATTCATAATGTAAACAAACAACATCCCAGTGACCAAATCAATGTCATCATTACTGTTCTCTCTCTCTATATATATATAAACATACTGTATATATTCAGATGTAGATTTGACACAATGGATAATATAACAAGCTTTTAAAATACAACACATTATTAAAGATGTAACCAGTGGTTTCCAACCTTTTTGGCTTTTGATGTCTTATAAAAGCAGTGTGTAGTCAGGGTCACTTTTCAGATGTCTATGAGTTGTTAACAGCTCCACCAAATAGTGATTTTTCTCTCTAAACTTCTCATGTGGTTTTATTTCAATACATGTTCAAATGATCCAACATTTCAGCAAAAATCAAAGATTAAAGAAAAAGTTGAAAAACTGAAAACAGAGTTGTGTATCAGAACTTTGTTTTTTTCTTCTTTCCTCTAATGACCCCTCAGATTAATCTGGTGACCCTTTGGAGTGCCCTGGCCCCTAGGTTGGGAAACACTGGACTAAACTAGCTAACGCTATATAAAGTAGTTGAAACTAGCTCCACCTCCAGCTACAACAGTAACATGCTGCTTATACATTGATGCTTCTGTATTAATGATCTAATGATGTCATATATAATAAAACACAACTTTTACTGCAATACTTTAACTACATCAGGCTTATAATACTTATGTACTTTTACTTAAATATAATTCACATACAGGACTTTTACTTGTACTGGAGTATTTTTACATTGATATATTGGTACATTTACTTAAGTAAAGGATATGAATATTTCTTCCACCACTGCTTGCACATCATGGCAAACCAACAGTTTCTCTGAGACCAAGTCCTCCTGTATTTTAAAGTGCTAGTTGAAATCAAAGGAAGTTGGCCAACAGGATTTGGTGACTCACTTGCTTTTTAGTCATATGAGCACAGTCAACAAAGAAAGTGTTCGACCAAAAGCCTCGGAGCATAAGACCTATGGGAATGTGCTAGCCTGCTAATGTGACACAGATTTTTACCCTTTGAAACCCCATACATACTCAACAAGTTGCTCTTCTACTAGGAGGTCAAGGTGTCAAGTATGTCCTTATACACAGCTACATACATGCATGCATATAGCACAGTGCTACAGTCAGCCTGGCTACATCAATTGCATAAAAATGGAAAGACATTCATAGTAAGGTGATAAAACATCCTTTTTTTTTTACTGCATAATTGAACAACCGCGTGCATTTTGAAACCATGTTTCATCATGCACAAAGACAAATCTCCCCTCAAAGCTCAGTCTGACATCAAAACCATTGCACAAGTCCACCACCTGCTCTCTTTGTCTTTAAGTGTGTGACAAGTTCCAGTTAAGAAAGACAGATACCTCTCCAACATGCAAACACAAGCTGCTTATTTCATTCACTGTCAATTAAGGGAAACAATATACTGTATACCATAAAGGGAGGGGGTTATACCGCTCAGTACATCAGTGTATTGTATGTATCGGATGATCATGAAAATGATCAATGCTACATAAATATGCCAACAATTGAAGCAAAAATGTATTGTCTTTGTTGTGTATTTTGAAATAAGAGGTGAGGTGGCATATTAAACTATATTGTTTAGTTCAACATATTGAGTTAACTATCATTTAGGACAAAGAACAGTAGCAGACTTAGGCTGTCTTGGGGCAGGGATGAAATAATATAAAGGGCACCTGACGCATTCAATGGGCCCCCATCAGAGAACAATGATGGTAAAAAGGCTACATCCCCAATTAAGATGAACCTTTTACAGGGTGACTGAGAATATAATGAAAACCACACTTCTGCACTGAGAAAAGATTTGCTTTAAAAAATATATATTTTGCATACATCTCTGTAATAAAATAGAGGGAATGAACAAAGGTTTAAATGTTTCTCAAACCCATCTGTAGTAAAAACATGGAACTATTAACATTTTGAGAATTAGCTGCTTTGAACATTTTGTCAGGCAAGCAAGTTTGGTGAAATCAGAGGAGGAATCTTTTGGCCATGAGTTTGTAAAGGGTCAGTTGTGATGTCCATCTCAATGGATAACAGCAGAAGATCTGAGAGCCTTCTTTCTCCACACCTGTTTCTAAACTGGGTCACTTTCAGAATGATCTGTCGACTGATTGAGTTTTCACTGGCAATATAGCATTTATTTTGAGGAGTTTTGTCTGTTAACAGGGCTACTCAAAAGGTTATCTTAAAGATTTCAGGACCGGACATATTTTTAAACTTTTTAACATACCATACCCATACATCTAAGGTGAGAAAATGCACCTTTATCTCTCTCATCGTGTCTCTTGCTGCCTCTGGCTGCATTTTGCTAATCGCTTTATCATATTTTAGGTTTGTCTTTTCTTGGCATTCTGTCAAGGTAACTCAATGCTAATCTCCCTCTCTACAAGTGCAAATGAATCCAAACTAAAGGCTTACAAATTGAATAAAGAATAGTCTAACTATTTCCTTAAAGATTGTATTACACCACAAGCTTGATTTCCAGTTTGTACCAAATACTTAGTATAAGGATGGTTAAGTATGAATCTAATTAGCTAGCTACTACCCATCTAGTGTATTGTTTAGCATGTTGTAGAGATTTTGACAGACCTGCACAGAAAATACAGGCTACATACAGTATATTAGTAATGTATCCTTAATGAAATTGAATCCAAACTATTGTTTTAATTGCAGAAAGCCATCGTAAGGGCATCTTATAGGGCAAAGTATCTCATGTTCTTCACTACAAGGCCACTTCCCAGTGTTTCTTCTTCTTTGAAAAAGCACCCATCTGCACTTACATGAGCCCAGCACCCATACAGACCCTCGAGCTTGTCCCATTACAACAGCAACTCATAGGGCCCTGCATTACATCTTGTGGGGCTACTATACAGGGCACTATCACATTTGTTTCATCCGAAAGGGCACTCAAGAGGGCACATTATTCCACAGTGCCACATATAGAGGAACTCTGAAGGGCATTTCATCCTGATTTACCCACAACAAACACAGCTTTGGTATATTTCCACCTTTGTGCTGCCACTTTAGGCATTTTATCATGTTTGCTCTATTCTGGCACCTTAGAGGGAACTTTCACAGTATTTTTCTGCCTCAGGGGCACCGAGGGGATGGTTCCTCCTCCCTGACCCCCTTCCCTGACTCAGCCAGTGGCAAAGAACAGTCACAAACCAGACAATCTCCACCTATTAAAGTCTGGGGATTTTTAAATGTATAATAGTTGCTTGAACAATGATGAGAACAGCTGCTAACAAACCTACGCTCCTTATATTTTGTCAAGGAGACATGCTATTGGAAATGACCCTCACCCCCCATTCTCTTCTGCAGTGAACTGCTTGTCACTGCTCCAAAATAATGGCCATCCAGATCACTTTGGACTGGTTCTGCAATGCAGGTTTTTTTTAACTCCACCCAGATTTAACAACAAAACCTGGGGGATTGTTCTCCGTCTGTATTTTGCATTGATTATCAATGCAGTTGCCAATTAAGCAAAGACGTTATACTGTACCTTAGAAAGCACAAAACAATCACTGTAGACACAAATTGCTGTCCATATAATTCAGTTTAAGTTCAGTACTAATTATCTGCTCGTAGTCCCTGAGTCTCAGTTGAACATCTAAAGTTAAAGCAAATGTTTATTATGATGTTTTCACCGGGCTGAACTGAACTCTCTGCGCTCACCTGAGACCTACCCAAACTCTTTGCAAGCTGTCTCTCTGCTGAGACTCCTGACGGCAGCATTCCTGCATTCCTCACACCTCCTGTCAAGCAGGCTTCTCTGTGCTTATAGATAACAGGCTGTCAACCCACAGACACACACAAACAGGACACATTCCTGCTGATTTTAAAAAGCATAATCCTCACATGTCATGCTATTATGGTCACCACCTTTGTCCAAAGCACCATTAAGCAAGATTAATTCTTATATTTTTGGTGCAGGTGACCCCCAAGGAGAGTTTAGGACAGCTTCTGTTCTGTTGCATTTTTGTTTTTTTTGTTTTTTTTTTTACAGTTTTTGCTTTTCCTATAAAGCTGAAACATGATACCAGAGTTTTCTACCAATATGCTAAGATAAATGGTGTCCACTGTGCTACACAGTAAAATATGAACTACAACTCAGCAACTACAGGTCTCATGAGCAAAGAAAGAGCATCACTATGTTAGTAGTGATGTGAGCCTAAGTGGGATGGGAACCTTTAGGTGTATGACAACTGAATTTTAGAAAAAACACTGAAATATTCATTTATCAGTGGAAAATACATCATAATCCACAAATATTAGTATATAGCCACATAAGAACTTTGCCTAAATGAAATGCAGTCTGATATTAGTATAACATGTATTTAAATCAGGAACTATCTGATCACAGAAGAAGTAAAAAACACTACTAATCTGACCAGACACACATGCAATGCCAACTTTCAATACATGGATACAAACACATTTAGATCAGTATCTAAAAAAGTTATCAAAATGTAATGTTGTTAAATTGTATTAAAATAAATGTTATGCTATTGTTTAAATGAAGAAAGGCTCATATTTTGCTGTAAAATATACTGACTGACCAGAAAATCCCTGAGTCATGTTTCAGCTTTTCACAAAAACCAAAGAGAGAAAGTGTGAAAACCACAAAAAGGAACAAAAGCTAAACATAATACAGGATTTTTACCAGGCTTTTCTCATGCAGCCATCAACGGCCACATATGGGGTAGGAAAAGTACCTGGAACACCTTACAATGCAGCAGTTGCTACCTTGGTATTTATATTGTGGTTAAGGCTGTTAAAGAGGTGTTTTTTAACATTAGAGTTATTTTTGAGGCTGCATTTTCTGATGTTAATTCATCTATTCGATTATATTGTGAAGTGTTCCAGTTATTTTGTCCAGCCCATGAACACAGACAAAATGTAAGTGGTGCAGATGGTAGAAATTTCACGCAGCTGTACCTGGTAGAAATTTTGTCTGGGGAGGGGAAGGGGTCGACAGTTGCCATATATCTGTTTCATAGGGGAAATATGAAGGCTGTTAACAGACGTTCACAGCTGACGGACAGACAGAGATCAGTCAGTGCAGACATACACTGAACAACACTACAAATAACCACGAACACATACAGTCGTCTGTCATCATCTCAAACAATGCCATAACAGGTATAACTAGAGTTAGACCAATATATCTGCCTGGGCAGTTTATTGGTCTAGCTCTTATAACTGCCATAAAATAAACTGCCTGGGCAGATATATTGCTTGAAATTAGCATATGACAAATATATCAGTGTATATTTTAGCTGATAAATAAGTAACCTGCACACGCACACTGTACACGCACAGAGAAGGAGGCAGAGAGCTTTAATTTCTTTAGCAGTAACCAGTGAGGTCAACACTTACTGATGCAGCTGACATCACAACACTGACCGACATCACGATCATTCTGGGACACCTGAGCCCACGACTGGCTGAAGCCCAAGTGAGTGAAGCCAAAATAGACACATGATTTTGGTGCTGAAGTGTTTCTATCACATGGTCTTGAAAACCAATGACAGTGCAATGAGGTAATGTGGATAATGCTGATATTGCACCATTTGAATCCATTTCAAAATGTCATTCTTTCAATGTGACAAATCATCAGACAGAAATTATGACACATTCTTACTCTTAGAGATGCACAGCTCAAGTCCTTGTCCTGTTTTAGATAGTTGTGATGCCTGCACATATGTTACATGTCTGACCAGAATGCACTCTGAGATAGCCAATACATGATATGAACCAATAGCTTGATGACAATGCAGTATTTCTCAGGCATTACCCAAAAGCAGCAGTAGCTTTAGGCCTGTCCTGAAAACTGATGACTAATCCTGGGCCCCACCCAGCAAGACACAGACATGCACAATACGGTTAGAAACAGCCCCTCATCTAGCTAAAGCCACAACATTAAAATAGCACTGGCAACTTGTCTAAATAGTCAGTGGTGATAAAGTGGACAACCTTAACTCAGCGGTGGAAATGACGAAAGCAGCAGTCAGTGTTACAAGGTGAGATTATGCAGCATAAGTTATCTTACTGCTGTGTCAGGTCAGAGGTGAAATAAATATCAACATTATTGCTGATAAGATTTCAAGAGCAAATAGACAGCCGAGTAAACTCACTAAGAGTGGGGTCATAAGTCAAATCTACTGTGAAATATGATAATATGGACAGTCACAGTGCTATCAATATACTTCATTGTCTGTTTAAAGGCAGCTGAGAGAGAGAAAAACATTGGCACTTAAACAATACTGTGCTGGTTTCATATTTTAGTTTATCACACTGACCTCACAACAGGAGTTATTTCTGACTGCTCTGTTCAATTCAATCAGCCCTCAAACCAAACTAAGCTTGTAGGTTAGAAAGATGCAACTATGGATCCATAGTACTGCAATGTAAATTGACTCTCAGTCACACATGAAAAGAAGAAGCACTCAACCGTTATATCTGTGTTTTTGTGCTATGTTCTATCAGGCGCATCATGACACATACACTTTTTTTTTTTTTTTTTTTTTTTTTTTTAAATCAACAATAAGCAACAGAGCCTGACTTACAGAAAAACTAGTTTAAAAACAACAGTTAATCAACATTAAAAGTAATTGTCAAACCCTGAAGACATATGCAGCATATTAATAGAACCGGGTGCAAGAGTATAAATACACAGTTGATTGTTTATTGTTTTGTTGGATCCTCTTTCACTGTTTCCATGGCAACAGCTCTCGGGGTCAGGTCGGAGTAACACAGTCATTTCTAGCCCTTTGCCAACTTTCCAAAACTTGACACGTAAAATGGAAGAAAACTTGATCGAAACGCCACATCATGGAGCACTGCTGTTAAAATGCTGACACATGAAAGATAATCTGAACAAACCCCTGACTGTAACAACTGTTCTCAAAGCCATCGGAGTGATTTGACAGGTAACAATCAGACAGGAAGCCCGACACAGACATTTACAAAGAGTGAGCATGAAGAGAAATACAGGTCAGATACATACCATAAGCTTGATTGTAAGTGTATATCCTTTATATATGTTGTCTATACAACCAAAGATGCTCTCTTGAAGCTGGTTAACCTTAGATCCCCGCTGAGGAAACACTTCAGTCTACACTCAAGCACGCATGCACATATACACAAACGCACACACATGTAAACACTCATACTGTATAGACACACACCCAGCGGCAGAAAACCATGAAGCTCCACCTCTAGGAAGCTGCACAACAAGCCTGTGCTGCTCAGGCACCTCCTCCTCAGCCACAAGCCAGCAGAGCAGGCTCAGTCAGATTGGACAGTCAGAGGCACAAGACCCACCCACTCCTCACTGGCTGCCAAGAGAAATACATAAGTCAGCTCGGGGGAAACTTTGGGCTGGGGCAAGGCCTGTGGGCGGGTTTTTGCTGAGGAGGGATGTTGCAGTTTGATAACAGACATGATGGCCTACATCAATATCTTTGCAGGATGGGTTACTGTGTAGGGAAAGTTGAAGGGAGAAGCAGTGGTGATTACAAGGCAGAAGTGGATTCACAGCAGAAACGTTTGGCCGAGTCTGGGTGTGTCTGACAGACTCACTGCTTAGGAATCTGAACTGCAGAGCCACTCACACAACAGGAGAGAGAGAGTGTGTGTGTGGTTGGGGGGGGGGGAAGAAGAGAGGGAGTGGGGATCACATCACATGTAGTCAAAACCACACCCAGAGAGAGAGAGAGAGAGAGAGAGAGAGAGAGAGAGAGAGAGAGAGAGAGAGAGAGAGAGAGAGAGGGGGAGAGAGAGAGAGAGAGAGAAAGAGAGAGAGAGAGAAGAAAGGATGAAAAAGTGGCACATGTTTAAAAAAGGCAGAGATGTTTTTTGGATGGAACAGTGCTGTCATCAACACAAGTTCAGTCATGTTCTCTCTGGCCTTCACTGATCATCAAAGCACATATAAGTAGTCCCTGAACTGGGGGCAACAGACAGGAAACACAACTTTTGGACACCAGCCAGATGTTATGTAAGAATGTAACAATAACAAAACAGTGCATACTTTCCCCCCTCAGCACACACACACACACACACACACACACACACGACTTTCACAGCACGGATGGTGCAATGTCTGATACAGTTAATCCAGAAACCTTCCACTACTTCACAAATAAACCACTCCACACACCACCAAACATGTTTACTGACCAAACATGCTTAAAAAAAAAGGAGGTATCAGAGAGCAGCTCCCCCTTGTGTCCATTAATACTCATAGCACTTTGGTGAAAATGAATGGAGGATTGTGCTATGTAGGCCTTCTGTGTCTGTCAACTTATGTATCAGACTGTTGTTTTATGCTGCATGAAAACAATGCTGGCATAAATGTGTGTCACTGTTGTTTTGTCTCCGCACAGATAACATAGTCAGTAAAATACAACAGCAACTAAAGGACAAAAAGTTTCAGTTGTTGTTGTTATTGCATTGAAAGTCTGCAGAGACAGATTTATGGTAGCGTTTCTTCTGTCACTGTTTTTTACGGAGTGCTCTTATTTAATAGTCTGATTGATTGATTGATTGATTGATTGCAGTGTTATTTTCTGTCCTTTTTCTCTTCAGGACATTGGCAAGAGATTGTTTGTGTGGTTTTGAAAGCATGGGAAGTTTTCTTGGAAGTGTCTCTGGCACAAACATGAATAGACTTGCTTCAACATCTCCAAAACAAGTGGATGATTAAAAGTGTGTCTTTTAATCATCAGCTTGTTCTGGAGATGTTGAAGATTATCGCTTTGAATAAATATACACAGAAGTCAGGAATGATGATGTTTTTTTAAAAAGTGGCATGTCAGTAGTCAATGGTCTATCTTTTGTATGAACCATTCTGACTGTGTCGTATTTCTCTAAAAATATCTTTAAAAGGACAAGTAGGCAGACCCCTGATCTCTTTGACTTGCACAGTCCTTGCCCTGGTGTCTCCCTGGTAGAAATATTTGCGTCCATTTTAGGACCTGTCAGAGTAAATTTTCTTTAACAGCTTTGCCCCAAATGACTCCAGAAAACACAACAGAGCTGCAGTCTGCTTCAGAGAGTCTGATTTATTTTTTTTGTCTGTGTGAAAGAGAATGAATGTTTCTGGGAAAAAAACATGCATGCTTACACTGGACCCAAATGCCTTACTTGGTAACCCCTTGTAATGCTTAACTGTGTTGAGCGCTAATAAGCTAAAACAGACTATGGACACACCCATCCAGAGGGAAAACAACCAATTACAACTCTGAAGCTGAGGATGGGAGGTTTTTATCTGAATTTTTGATTCTGTCTCTAGGAGTTCACAGGCAAACTCAAAAGGGGGAGGCTTTATGGTGTTGTGTTTCTTTAACTTGCCTGTGGATGAGTAATTATAGTGAAAACTATTTTAACATGAACAACATGCATGAGGGCTGACCTGATGGGTGCAGATGTTAGTTTTGCCAAAAACATCTGGAGGTTTTCTGAAATTTTGGAGTGTGTGAATCAAGTCTCCACACACACAGAAGGAGTTTGTGTAATCAGTACGAACCTGTTACACAAACAGATAGCTGACTGTGCAGAAAAACAGGAAAACCTGCCACAGACATCACCGGTCAAGATGAACCAAGATCATTTTTCAACTTACTCAAGAATGTCTTTCCATGGGTTTATCCTCTGTTAGTGTTAAATTCACAATTAACAAGATTTCATTCTGATCAAAAACATTTGAGCAATAGACTACTCAGTCTCCTCTTTGACTGTCTCATGCACTTATACATTTAGATGTGAGTCAATTCCTAAAGCATACATTTATTTAAATGTGCATTTTGTGGGTTTTGGGCTCTAAAAGCATATTTAGAGCAAACAGTAGTTATTCTTGTGTGTACCTTGGCAGCTGTTGGTTTACTCATGACAGTACTGAAAGTTGTAAAGCTGAATCTTGATACTGGCTTGGGCTACAGATTTTCTTATATTAAACATTTTATGTGCAGTTTATTTCACAGAGGTACTGTGTCATTTCATGCTAATGCAGTTTAAAGGTCCAGGCTTACAGGGAAACTGAACCACTGTTGCCTTTTGGTGCATTCAAGTGCTTATGAGATGCTTGGAGAATGTGACACATGAGAGTTGGCTGGTGAACAACACTGTGTGTATTCACAACCTAAAATCCAACCAAACCCAGATAACACACACGGCCATGATAACAAGAAATGTTGACAGCTCCATTCATTAAAATGTATGCTATTTGGCAGCTAACTTTTGATTACTTTTTAATCATTGTGACACCAAATTCTACAAATATCTCTAACAAGTGTTTTATATCTGTGTTTAGGTACAAATACAAGTCGAGACTCCCTCGTTCCCTCTTGTGCATCCATGTCCCCCTAACTTAAAGTCAACCATAGATGTCCTTTGCTCTGCTGCATGGCCATGTACCATCTCTAAATTTAGCACAGCACTTCCCCCTGGTTTGTTGACCCACGCTCCACCCCACGCCATGTGCTCTAGAAATTTTTACTTACCTTTCTACTGTCAGTATATGTTAGCTTACACCTGTCTTACATCTGCCTGACAGAGTAATAAGCCTCAAACTGTTTGCTGTATGTTACAGGATAGGGCAGAATAGGGCTGGGTGTTATGGATAAAATCAAATATCAAATACCTTAATATCTATATTACAACAATATTGTAGGGATTACTATTGGTGCTTTCATAGAATATTTACACCATGAGGTTTTTTGAAAATCATCAGTAATGTGGATGTAATGACTGAGTGGGTAAAGACAAATAATGGAACAGCTAGAACAATCTGGTGATGATGATGATGATATCAATAGAATATCGATATATTGCCTAACCATAGGACTGAATAAATCTATGAAGTACAAGAGCCACAATACCATCAGTAAATAGTAACTCACCAGCAATTTGGAAAATTACCTCATAATAATCACAAGGTTGCTTGCGTGTCATCACCAATTTTAGGTTGCTACTTTGAATTGTTGATGTGAAGTCTAACACCAGGAATCTCAATCATTATATCACATTGCAATTTCCAGTAAGTGTGGGACAGCAGGGTAGTCTTCATTACTTCCTTACTTGACAAACATCATGTGGCTGCTTTTCCTCAAGTATGGCAGATGTAAACAGGTGGAGAGCAACAGCGCAAGAGTTTGTGCTGAACAACAACCACATTCTCAGGTGAGCCCAGAGGTCTGGAGACTCTCCCAGAGTTGATTTTATAAAACCGATGTAACAAAAGCTTGTGAGCAACATTTGCATCAGCAGTCAGGCTTGAACCAAACTGACAGTGAAGAAATCTGACAGCACAAATCCCGATAAGTGCGATAATAACAAACTGCCTGCCAATGGGATAAGCACAGGCATTCAAATACACATGTACAGTAACAGGAAATAGAAGGACAGTGTTCTGCTGCCTACGATATTTCTCAATAAATATGACTATATTTATGCTCACATGTACACAGTGTGCTGTCCCTCTCTATCTGGCACAAACACACACACAGCCTGAGGGTTTATTACTGTGTTCATCAATACAGCTGATTCCCTCCTGCCTTTAGTCAATCCAAAACATTTTATTTGTAAGTTTGTTTTTGCTCACATTCAGAAACTTTACACATACTGTGTGTGACTTCAAATAGCAGTGAAAGGTTTATGACTTTTTATGACGTTCAGTATCCAGATACCTTGTGACACAATATCAGTAAACTGCATGTGACCCAGTTGGTTCTATGGTGATATGAACCACAAACGATAATAGAGGGAAACACAAGTTTTGATTTGTCATTTCCTGACAGTGGAGATATAAACATACCTGACATCAGACAGCCATTCGTTCAAATGAAAATGAAATGAATGATTGCTGCTCTTTTTTCTTTTCTTTTTTTGGTTGTTTTTGACATTAATAAAGTTTCAGAGACAAATATTGTACTTTTTAACACCGCTGCATTTATTTTACAGCTATAGTTACTAGTTACTCTGCTTACAAACTAAATATACAATTATCTTATAAAATAATGCTGCAATGCAGAATATTGGTTAGAAATCAATTGGGAATCAACATTTTTATTTACCTGACAATTGTATCACAGCACGTAAGTAGTAATAAATGTCAAGACTTTACAACATGTACTCATTTTATAATGATTGTTTGACAGTGGGGAAGTGTACTAGACATTTGTGTAAGTGTTTTACTATTATCTTCCTGTCATTCTTAGGCTTTGCTCTGATGATTTTGCAGTTTCTTAAAGATATGTTTTCCCAGTGGCTATTTCCTGTCACTCTAATGGTCTAATGCCTGATGACTGGAAGTTGTGGGGGAGGTAAACCACTGCGCTGAGCTTGGAATTTTTGGCCCAAACTTCAGCACAAAACCTCCCATTACAAAATCTGAAGGCTATCTGTCTATGTGCATACATTTGCTATTTAACCTTACACACATAAAATGACTCAGAGCAAACTAACACAACCCTGATAACAAAGTAGACCTCTCACAGATCACCACGCAGTCACATTCTCTACCAGACAAAATCTCACGAAACGAGATTGCACTGAAGCTACAGGACCTGATCTACACACAATTTTGAGCTGTGTAAATTAAAAGAAAATAATACTTAAGCTTATTCCAGCTACACACCCTTTCAGATTGCTCTGTCGCTGCACATCACATTACATCACATTATCACAGGAGAATGCTATTTGGGCGAGACAGAAACACACTTAGAAGCCTGTGCTGAAAAGAAAAGCTAAACTTTCAATGCTTTTTTTCGATGGAAATAAAGTAAGCATATGCTTACCACACTCTACATAAAAAAACACACCCACCTATCTCTTTCCAAACATCACAAACAGAGACTTTTTTCCTCTAGTTGGTTGCTTGTAGCAACTGGTAGCAAACAACGCAGGCCTTGTTTCAGCCTTGGTTTTTAATATCTCACTACAAACACACACTGAAGTCACTGAGGCTGACCAGGAGCCTCACATTCCAGCGCACACACACACAGAGAGAGAGAGAGAGAGAGAGAGAGAGAGAGAGAGAGAGAGAGAGAGAGAGAGAGAGAGAGAGAGAGAGAGAGAGAGAGAGAGAGAGAGAGAGAGAGAGAGAGAGAGAGAGAGAGAGGTCTGACTTGGATTGCAGCCAAGACAGTTTTCCTCCTTATGTATATTTCCCCTGAAAGTTCATCCAGTACAAACCAGCTTAACAGAGCGACAACTGCAAGCAGAGCATTACGAACACATGTTGCTTTATATTTGCAGACTGACTTATGTTAACAAAACAAAACACACGTGGATTCTTTGAATAAGTGTCTCAACACATAACATGGCTCACACACACACACACACACACATCTACACAAATCTGCACACACCTGCTCTTCCACGGCCACATCCTGAAGCGCCGGGGTGTCCCGAGGGCCTCGGATCCAGCTCAGTATCTGACCCATCTTGGCTGAGAGTGCCTCAGAGTCTGTGTGTGTTTGTCTGTCAGCCTCTGCCTAGTCTGCTGGCTTGCAGCATGTTTCCAACAGGCAGGGGAGGGAACGGGAGAGAGAGGGAGGGGAAGGGCGGAGGGAGGGAGGGAGGGAGGAAGAACGGGGGGCGTGGACGCAGCTAGCAGAGGGGGCAGGGGATGGCTCAGATGTGTTTAAGTCACAAGAGGCCAGGCTGTAACTCTCTGAGCTATAAAGGGAAGTGATCTGACCATTGAGTGACACCAACCTGATAAGGGGACACGTCAGGGAAACGGATACTGCTTCACACACACACTTGGGCACACATGTGTAAAAATACACCAGTGTGCTGTGTCTAAAATCCACTAAGTTTTATCTGAGACAATACTTGAGTAACTTGTCAACATGAACACACCCAGATTTTTGACGATTTCCAGGCCTTGAGCACACACAGGCATAGAGACAAACATGCTTATGTACACACTTGTTATAACCTCGGTGCAATAAACAAGAGCTTATGCAACTATTCTGGCTGCCTATCTGCCATTGAACTGTATTATCATAGTAAATTAGGGAGGGGCTAGATTTTTACAGTTTTATATTACATCTCAATCACCTATTTGCCAAGAAAGATGAGGCTAGGCTGGGAGTCTAGTGAGATAACCTCTTGAGCATGATAGCAGGAAATGATTCTAATCATCTGGTCATTCGGTCAAAATGTCAACAAGTAGCAGATGACTGGCAAATGGAGGCAATTTAATCATGACTTTGTGCATAAAAACAACAAAAAATGTGTTTAAGAATGTTTGGGAGTGTCATGACTAATAGATTTGTTGAAGCTTGCGGCAAAGGTGTTGGCTTTCTGAACTTTCACCTACCTCAATATTCAAGAAAAACTTTATTTGAACAACCTATTCTACAAACTACAGAAGCAGAAAGACTGGAACTGTCTATACAGTGCCTAAGAACACACAAACAGTGTAAAAAAAAATACAGTCAAAGACATTATGTTTCCCCCTGATTGTTTTCATACCATTTAAAAGCAATGAGAGTGCAAAGTGCAGTTCCATTCATATCTCTGAGGCTTTACCTCACCTTTGACTTGGGTATTCCTGTTGGGTCATTCTTGGGTGGAGTATGTGCATACAATACAATTTTAGAGTGAGTCATTGTGATGGAGCTTGTATGTAATCAACCGAGCCTTTCACTTACGACCAGCCCTTGTTTAAAGGAGTACACCTCAGCAAGATATGCACATAATGTTCTGTTTTGTATTATTAAAGAGTTTAAACTAGATAGACATGACAGTCTTTAAATTACTGCACTGGTTTCCTGTGTGTCAAAGCTTAGACTTTAAAATGCTATTTGTACTCCATGTAGCACTAAATGGCCTCAGGCTCAAATACATTTCTGATTTGCTGGCATGATAGGAATCACACAGACCCCTCAGGTCATCCAGGACAGGTTTACTTGGTGTTTCCAGGTTCTAAACCAAGCAAGGTGAAGCAGTTTTTGGGTTTCTATGCTTCCCACCTGTAGAACAAGCTGTTAGTTCATTTAAATCTGGGGATTAAAACATTATTTAATTACATTATTGTTTACTGCAGCTTTCCGATAAATTAAATACATAACTTTAACGATTTATTTGGTTTTGCAATTTTAATTACTTTTTGTATTCTTACTTTAAATGCATTTTAAATGCAATCATAATAAGTTCTTAATGTCTTATTTCAATGTATTTCTATGCCCTTGTAAAGCACCTTGAATTGCCCTGTGTCTGAATGGTGCTATATAAATAAAAATGCCATGCCTTATGCAGCAAGTTGAAAGGTCACTAAAGCTAAAAGTCCAGCACCTGATTTAAGCCACCGCTTGAAGTTTGCAATAAACTCTACAAGGGTTTAAGGAAGCCAAATATAAATGACTGTCATTGCAATGTGTAACATCATAGTAAGGGCAAATATAACACAGAAACTAAACAGTAGTCATCTACACCCCAGTTGGACGTCTTTAGAGTTGGACATAATTACTATGAATTCAGGGTAATAAAAAGGCTATTAAAAATATATACCAATATTGGTTGTGATGATACAGTTATTTTCTCTGTGATATCTTTCAATGAAAAATTAAATAAAATGAGATAAAAAAATTTAAAAATCTATAAATAATGTACGGTATATTTTTGTTCAGTTTTGTCTTTTGGGTTCCACTGTTACTGTATTAGCCACAAGTCTGCTTTTTATCCTTTTATCACACCTTACAAGTTTAGAAAAAAAGAAAAAGTACAGCACAATACAGCCATATGGTACAGTACATTGCACACATGAGCTTACAGTATGTTAACACACATGTTGCAATAGACACATACACACACACAGGCTTGTCCACGTCAACCACATCATGGTGCACTCCCTGTCGACCAGACACACCTTTTGCCATGTGAAGTGCCAACTTACCCAGCCTGTAAAACTAGCTGAAGCACCTTCGCAAACAACAGCATCTTGGAGCTTCTTGTGTGGCATGCAGTAGTGTTAGAAATGCAGATTAGTTTGTTCACCTGTCACCTGAGATTATCAGCTCTGCACAAGATTTGGTCTGCTCACTATTTAAAATAGAAGTGTGAGATGAGAGGATAAAGTTAATTGAAATACATTATTAGAATAGAAGCACAATACACAATATTAGATGTTGGCATGAATGTATTTGTGTGTGCCTGTGCCACACACATTACATGTGTGCATATGTAACAGGACTCCCTCACTAAGCTGGAGCTCATCTTTATATTTAGACCCATACAGGCACAACTACTGTTTCTCTACTTCAGTGCTTCAGACATATATAATCCCAACACCACTTTACACACCAGCTCACCTACATATGTATGGCCATGTTCACAGATATGCAGTGCTTCACGTGTACATGATTGCCAACTTCATGCAAACTACAGAAGTCTGCACATGCATTACTGTACACTTAAAAGACATCAGAAATTAGACATGGGTTGGGTAAGAGGTGTTCCTATTTGTAAAGTTCTAAAATAATCTTATAATGATGGCATTCAGATAATAAGAAGATGAAGATTAAATCCTAGAGAAGATGAAGGGAAATTAATGCAGTGCAATCTGTTAAGAGCACAGACAATGACTTTAGGGAGCTCAGGAATTTATTAAAGGAAAACACGTGAGATTGTGCAGGTTCATCTTATGTGTGAGCTCTTAATTTCAACAGTGACACCATTACACCTAATTAACAAGAAAGCGAGTCTTTGGCTTCAGGAAAAACACACAAACACGCAGCTCTTTTCTAAAGAATAAACAATTACAAGCTCACATATTCCAAAGCGTGACTGCCATCAGCAGGGGGAGACAAAAACACAAACAGAGCTTCCTTCCTGTTTCTCAATCCAGCACTTACTTTTACTTAAGAACAATGCGGAACTCTCAGGTAATGGCAGTAAGTCACAGTAGCCTCATTTTTTAATTCATACAGTTAGTTCATTATCATGTAGAAATTACAAAATATGTCAAACCCTGTTTCAAGTTTCATCTATACAAACTGAAAGATGTTAAAACTAAAACTCACATGGCACATTTAGGCCACAGTAAACTATTTTTTATGAAAACAATCCTGCAAGTTTAAGCCTGCCTGGGAAACAAAGTACTCGCTTTATAGCATCTATGACACAGCAAGAGGGGATGAAGTCAGTAACTTGCCTCCCTAGGACCCCTCAGTGGGGAAGCCATGCTACACACACACACACACACACACACACACACACACACACACACACACACACACACACACACACACACACACACACACACACACACACACACACTGTTTGTTTTCATAAGTCTGAAAGCTTTGAGGGCTAAATCAGTCTTTGGCAATGAGTTCAGTGGAACTGAACAGGATGCAGTGATTTCAACCTATTGTCTCAGGTGGTAAATTCATTGTTTAAAAAGTTGTTTCACAGGAATATTTTTCTAAAAAATAAAAAAGAAGTCTACAGAAGTCTATTCTATAATATTTTCATGTGTGTGAGAGTAATACTAACTGTCATTAGAAAATACATTTTACTCTTTGAAAATATTTGGTTTCAATAGTGTTGAATGAGTTGAAACAGGAACAGAGGTTAGGCTGCAGGGAGTTAGATATCTCTAAGTTCAGGAATAACTGGGACTAACTACACAGCCGAAAGAAGTGATCACGTTGAAGCCTATCTCAGTATAAACAGTAACACACCCTCATATAAATACTGTGACTGACAGAATATGGGCAAAGCCCTTACAACAGTGCTTCTTGATTCAAAGGAGATCTTGTGCCGCCAATGCTAAATTAAAAGGAGTTTTCAGTGCAGCTGGGATACTTTCTGACCTGTTGTGCTGGTTTTCATGCAATCAATCAGGTGCCAAGATTCACTCAAGATTTCATAAAGTGCGTAGCAGAGGTACTCACAAGCCTCATCCAGTACGCTGCATACGCCATGAGGGATCCAGAGACAAAATCACTAGGTGGAGATAAAGCTTCACCCTGCGCTGCCACTTTCTCCTGTCCTCACCGTAGGATCTTTCTCATGCCTTCTTAAAACAGTTGTGCCACTCCCAGCTCACTCCCGATCATTATCACACAAAGCTATCTGTGCTGCGATCCTCTCATTCGGCGAGATTACCACAAATTAATTGTTTTCCAGCAGGATGAGCTGGTTCTTCTGCGCATAACCAAAAATTAAACAAGCACTGACCGGTACAACATAGACTCCTACCACTAAACAAACACACACACACACACACACACACACACACACACACACACACACACACACACACACACACTTTCAAAGACAGGAAGGGGGAGAAATACTGCGATTATTCTCAGAAAGACTGCATGCTGGTGGTGGAGGGGGGTTGGGTGGGGTTTCCAATCTTTGATTTGATTACTCTCTAGTTACAAAACTACAAACATGACCATCAAAAGCTGTTCTGCCATCTGCACAAACCCGTTGATCCACAGTGCAGAGTTATGAAGATCAATGTGCAGCAGATTAAAACATGAAAGTGGATGACAGCGCGTCTGAAAACAGCTGCAAAGTTTTCCTGCATCTTTATAGTGAAGCTGCGATCTATTTTCTGCAGATGCATCCAATGCAACAAAAAGAGGCGCTTACCTCTTCTACCCCCTTTGTGTGTTTATGATGACCATGGCTTCTCTTCTTGTGTGGCATCTTTAAATCACGGATAGGTGAACTTTTTGAAGGTCCCTGTGCGCACTTAGTCCTCTTTTAGAAACCCTGATTCTATTCAGGCTGCTCTGCCCCTTGTTGGAAAATAACTCGCCCCTCCCGCGGAGAAAACTTTCGTTGCTGATGAATGATCGAAGTTGGCACCATCAAAATGTTTGGAAAGTGTGTGTGTGTGTGTGTGTGTGTGTGTGTGTGTGTGTGTGTGTGTGTGTGTGTGTGTGTGTGTGTGTGTGCGTGTGTGTGTGTGTGTGTGCGTGTGTGTGTGTGTGTGTGTGTGTGTGTGTGTGTGTGTGTGTGTGTGTGTGTGTGTGTGTGTGTGTGTTGTAATAATGCATTGTTCCATATCACATATAGACGTCCTTCCTTTCTATATGATGTACAAATAACAGTTGACAGACTGCACTGAAGTTAATGAAGTGCACATTTAAGACAATTGTGAACTTGCTCCATATAAAATGTATTACTCAGTGCAGATTCTGAATTCTTATTTTATCTATTTGCTTGAAACTAACATGTAATACTTCATTTCTCCAGGAAAAAACTGAGTCTAGATCCTTAGTAGGCTATGACTGATGGGACGCGCCCCACAATTCAAGGAATAGTTGACTCATCGGTGATGTTATCCTTTTCCTCTGGCTGAGCTGGCAGTTTAATATGACACAATGCTGCCCTCTGGTGGGTAAAAAGAGATTTGTTCTTTTCATGAGCTGTAGCAGGGGATTCACTGCCACTCTGTCCAGTGATAAAGAAAACAAAGTGGAGAAACAATACAGATGCTTCCACACAGGTGCACTGCATGGGACAATTAAGCAGTTAACATGCAATTATGCTCTGTGGCATAAAAAATGTGTAAAAATGTTGAGCAGGCCCAGTTGATTCTGATTTTGCTGATGAAAAGAGGAAAAGATCTAAGTGACTTTGAAAGAGGGTTGATTGTTGGGGCACAGATGGCAGGAGCTTAAATACTGCTTGACTGGCTGGTGATTCAGTAAGAACAGTGACTAAAGTGACATCTGTATTTAGATGTACAAGAAAGTCATCATTAAAGTCCCCATGACACTCTTACTTCCTTGATTTTATGTATTTCCTGTTGAAGCAGGAGGTTGGGGTGGGGCATAAAATGTAAACTAATAAGATATCAGTTTTCCTATCCCTCTTGTGGGTGTGTCTATGTTTTGTCCTTCTCTCCCTGTGTTTTTCTGGAGCTGGGCAGAGGTGGAGCCTCCCTGCTCCATTCACCTGCTGTTCATCAACTCGTCAAGTCACCTGCACTTCTTCGTCTCATCAACTCCCTGTTTAAAGGTCCTTCTCTGCAGTTGTCCCCAGATCATCTGCTGACGTTTGCAGTATTGTGCCTTGGCTTTTTTCCTTAGTATCTCCTTTGAGTTTTCTAGTTGACTCCTCTTGTATTTCCTGTGTAGATTTCCAGTTTTTCTGTCACCTCGTTGGATCAAGAAATCCACCCTGCCCAGCTCCTGCCTGCCTGTGTTTGATACAGCCCACCCCCCGGACCCTGGAACCGTTTCTTATCCACTACCCAGCTTCATTCTGTTAAACTCTAGCCTGGACTATTTCTTTGCACTTAGACTTTCTAAATAAACCACTTCATACTCTCTCTGACTTTTTTTCTGTGTTGTGTCTGCATTGTGGGTTCAAGTATTCAAAATCGGTCGTGACATGTCTTATCACCATATAATATATTCTGTTTTACAGGAATTAGAAGTCATGTGACATCATTTCATGGGGACTTTAAACACAAATAGGAGATTTTGAACTAACATGTTAAACAGTGCTCTCCACCAACGTCATCAAAACACCAAATGACTGAAATATGTTTGGGAAGAATGATGTTCATCCCTTCAGTAGAGATCAGAGATTTTTAAGAATCAATGCCAAGGTGCACTGAAGCTCTTGTGGTGGCCCAACATCTTACTAAGACACTTCAGCTTGGTTTTTCCTTTAATTTGTCACTCATATGTATAGTTTAGTACAGGAAATAAACAGAGGCCAGCTACATAAACTTACAATGTGATGCAGATGAAGTGATTGTGTGTCTTCGCGATGACGGTGTCTATCATACAGATGACCTTTCGGAGACATAGTCCACCTGACCTTCACACTTCTTGATAACAGCATGAACTTCAGGTCACATCCCCACGTCAACAAACACTTTCATAAGTCCATCACCTGCAGAGCGATGATAATCTGGATGACACACGGACGACATTTTGACAGCATCTTCTGATAACAGATGAACTTTGTACAACGTTGGTTGAGCCTTAGTTACATGAATGAATGAATTTCCCGTTGCTTATTTGTTATCTAGTATTACTCATGTTTGCAGGAATTGAATTGTCAATACGGTGAGTAATTCTCCAACTATTCAGTGCTGTAAACTGAATTAGTTTCTGTTGGTTCTCCAGTATAATGGCTGATTCCAGACACAACCACATAAATATACTGTGACAACTTAGCCACCACTAGAATTGAAACTATCAGAGCAGTAAATAAGGATGGATTCAGTGACTTTTATTGGATATACTGCAAATTAAAACCAGAAAACTGTAGTCAGGAGCAATTTAATCAAATGCAACTCTGTTTAATTATTCTTTTAATGGCCATCAATGAAGAGATCACATTACACCTGTCAGAGCAAGATTTTATTTTTAATCTGTTTTTCTTTTCTTTTTTGTTATGAAATGTTTATTGAACAGACTTCAAACCATGATGCTGACAGTACAGATACTAACTGCAAATAGGAAGTCTGACTTCCACATGTCTTAAGAGGTACTAAATACACCTCCTGAGTGGGGTGGGGTGGAGGGGTAAATATGCCTTTATCAGGAGACATACCAAAGATAGCATTTAAAGGGTATATAAGCATACTCAAACCTTGACTTTACCCTTAAATGTTCCTTTAAATGGTTTTGAAATAAAGAAAATGTTGCTGCTGTCTATGAGAAAGTCAAATATAGTATTTTTTTGTGTCTGTTTGGTCTAATACTGCCTTATAACTATATAGTGCTTACATTACAATACACAACAGCATGTTGTAATGATTTACGTATCACATTCAATTGAACATTTTATGATTTATGCATCATTTATAATATATAAATTTCAGCCAAAAATGACTTTGGGATGTTGACAAGCATCTAAAGCTCAGTTGTGTGGGTGTGATCAGTGTCGGTCAAAATGTTTTAATCTGATGCAAGTTATGTTTCAGTTAAGCATCAATCTGAGTAATGAAAGACAAACTTCAACACCAGACATTAACACTAGGATATTCTTTTATTGACAACTATTCAGACGTGTGAGTGAAGATTTTCCATTCAGTCGCACTGTTGGCCACAGTGACAATAAAGACGACAAAGGGAGGGTGTTGGCATGGCAACCTTGTGTCCTTGTGAGTGTCACAGGCAGCAGATTTCACAGACACTCACATGTTGGTGAGTGAGTATATCGATCCCATTCACTGGGATATTACGTGTCTTTACTTCACAATGATGATCTTCGTGATCATATTAGACTACAAACCACATTGTAAACCATTTTAATATTATGTCTTTCCTGTACTTGGAGGTAATTAAATATTTTAAAAAGCATGGAAAAACTATATCTAGTAAACATACATCTGTATCATTAAACAACTCTGAAACTACACAATCGTGACAAATTGAAACACTGTTACTGAACCGTAAATGTACTTTGAGATCAACGGGAAGTGCAGTTGAAGTTTTGACATCTATTTGCCTCGCCTAATTGATTTTGCCTGATTTGCTGACTGTTGAGGTGGCTCCTCAGTCACTGCGGCTTCTTCTGCGTCATCCTTCAGTTAAAAGCCTTCACGGTCTGCCTCTGAAGCTGAACAAATAATTAGCTGACGACACACGGTTAAACCTCTGACCTCATTTGACGAAACAGATATTTGTGTTGGTTTTGTGCACTGGTGTGTGTGTTCTCTCAGTGGAATAAGGAAGGCTGCATGAGTGATCTCAGGCCATTATAGTGAAATGTACACCCACACAGCTCAGAGATAAGGATGATGCAACTAATCAATGAAGACAAGTCTAAAGATTCAGAGCTCTGTAATGAAACCATGATCTGCTGCAAACAACTGTCCAGCATGTTGTTGTTTTTTCTCCCCGTGGCTCTTCAGCTGTGCGTGTCTCTTGGCTGAGTGACTGCCTTTGTTAAAGCAAACAGTTGTTGCTAGGTAAAGGTGGATTATAGGGCTGATCTGGTGCAGACCTGTTTGCACACAGCCAGATGACCAAAGGTATCAGCCAGTATGGGTTATGATAAGTTTGACTCACAATGACAAACAAGCTCATGCTATTTTTAACTAAACCTAATTTCCTGAAATATGTAAGTTGTAATTAAAATAAAATGGTCCCTTTGTGTAATATTTTGTGTGTCTGTGTTGCTCCTAATTATACATTAGTCTGAGATGAACTGCATCTCCACATCCTCCATTGTGTCAGAGAGGGGAAAACAATATCCTCCCTTAGAACAGCTTTATCTCTGTATCACTGTGCACACCTGTAAACAGAGCTCACTGACCTAATGTTTCCACCACTAAACAACTGATTAGCATCTTAGAACTTCAAACACTGTGAGACAGAGTGACACAGTAGCAGAGGGACACATTAAATTAACAGGTGCTCTTTGATTTCCTGAATCCTACTTCACACTTCTACTCCACTTCATTTCAGAGGGAAATTTTGTACATTTTACCACAATACATTTAGTTGGCTGCTCTAGTTTCAACAAATATTAATAATTCACATTAAAAATAAATGTCAAGTTCATTTTTAAAAAATTCTGTATTATTATTTAAACAAACCAAAGTGGTTCAATTTAGTACAACCAGCAACAACATTTATCCTTACATGCTGTTCATACTCTGACCCTTAAAAGTTTCTCCTCGTAAATAGTCTTTATGAATACCTTATCAGTCATTAAAAATGGTTGATAAATCCTTAATAAAGCCTTCAATTATTCACTATTTGTTTATGTAGAAAAACATTCACTACATTATCGTCTCATGTTACCTAAATTAGGAAAACACAACAGCCATAATGATTGAATGAGAAGAATGCTTCAAAAATGTTTTAGTAGAATAGTAGAATAATCCTTCTAGTGCGATAAATAACTGGTGAAAATGTAATCTCTTTCAGAAATGTGCTACTCTTATTAGATTTTTCACATAATTCATTGTGAATTTGTTTGTTTTGTTTTTTTAACACGTCTGTGAACCACACAGGAACTCCAATATGTAATTTGTACCTGTGCAAATGGCAATAAAGTCTATTCAATTCCCCTGGAATGTTATTGTTCTGTAAGATGAATTTGTTCACAATCAGCAGGCTGACAGGTTGAAATATGTCCATTTCTGTTCCCCTTTCCGGTAGAAAAGTGAAAGTGACCTGGAATATGAAGTCACAATTTCAGGCTATAAGCAAGGTATTAATGGTGTTTTAGTGCTTTCAAATGCAAAAATCGGCTCAATTTGACCTGAACAGCATGTATCAGTTATAACAATCAAATAAGATAAGTGCATGTAGCTGATAACACTTCAGTTCTTTTACTTCAGTAACATTAATAATGCATTTCTCTGTTGTATAAGCCAGTTCTCTGAATACCACTCCCACCACTTCTTGTCTCTCATTAATCAATTGTAAGATAATTCAGTGAGTTGCATTAGAACAAATAATGGACATCTGCTGTTTTTTATACTGAATGTGATGTTATAATTGTCTCCTGATCCATCTTCCTCCACATGGTTGTGTTTCAGTTTCAGCTCGTCCTGATGAAAAGCTGCGATGTGGACGAGGAGCTGTCTGCGGTGCTGAAACATATCTCTCTCTCTCTCTCTCTCTCTCTCTCTCTCTCTCTCTCTCTCTCTCTCTCTCTCTCCTCTCTCTCTCTCTCTCTCTCTCTCTCTCTCTCTCTCTCTCTCCCTCTCAGACCTACAGTATTGTCGATTGTAATCAATTGAGTCAGATTTCTTGAAGCATATCGATTGGCTTCTTCCGTATTTCCAGCACAAAACAGTCACAGAGCAGTGAGGAGTTGGTGATACATGTATTGCCACCGTGTCGGTTTGTCTCATGCAGATTACGCACACAGTGGTTGGGGGATGCAAAAGATATGCAGTAGAAAGATGCTGTACCACAATCCGCCTCATAATGATACACATCTACAAGCAAACACACGTATCAAGGATCAAATCAGATGTTATCTTTTTGGTAGTATTTCTTGCCTATGCCCCCTTTCCTCCTCCAGAGACAAACTATGAGATAGTTTTAGTCGGATCGGTCTCCCCCCCCCCCCCCCCCCCCCCCCCCCCCCCCCCCCTCCCGCTCGACTTTCTCCCAAAGGGACTTGATATTACCGAAGGTAGACGACAAACTGACGTCAGAGCATCCGTAGTTTGACGTGTGAACACCCCCCATCGCGACCACACACACACACACACACATACACATACAGAAATAGAGCGCACAAACCAGCCCTCCCCATCAGCAGTATTTCCTTTCCCACGTTCCCTCCATCTCAGCCAGCTGTTTCTTGAGGAATACGACAGAAACAGAAGGGGATCTTTTTATTGTCACCACCTAAGACGTTTTGGCTGTTTTCTTGGGAGCAATTTGAGGCTGTGTACAGGCTATTCTTTTTTATTCTGGTTGAATTCGCTCTGAGATGGAAGTGAGATGTCGTCCAGCGGTGTTGTGTTGTGTTTTTGCCGTCCTCTGCTCCGCAGTTCCTCACTCGGTGGGATACGGGGACAGACAGTACCTGAACGAGTGGGCAGTAGAGATCCCAGGCGGACTGTCCGCTGCGGAGGCGATCGCCAGGGAACTGGACTACGACTTTGTCCGACAGGTAGGTACCAACACTCTGCGAGCGGTTCCCAAAGGCAAAAGCACCAGTTTACAGTTTAAAAAGAGCTTGAAATGATTCTAACATGAGGTATATGTTGGCATAAAAGCAAACCTGGAAAATCAGCCAGGACAGTTTCATTTTGATATCAAACATCTCATTGAACATCCACCCAAACAGAAAAAATAGACACAAAAAAAATCATGAAGCAGCCTGTAAGCTTTGGACAGTTTTGTAACAGGAGACCAGATAGTAGCTGTATCAATTATTCTGCTTTGTTTGATAAGGCCATTAGCACTGGAAACTCATTGCTTTTATGATGGCCCAAAAGCACACAATGCATCCAGCACCCTGCTAAATTAAAGCAGGAGGATTTAATCAATCTATGACTCACTGTTTACACATTTCTGATAAACCACACGAGAGACTCAGGTTTACATTTCCCCATCCTTTCAACTATTATAGCCTGACTCATGCGGTTCTCTCCTGTGCAAACACATGAGGTTCACTGACAGTTTTAAGTCAATCTCATTCATTTCTATGAAACCTGTAGCTCTTAACAGCAGCTGTCAATGATTAACAGAGCTCTCAGGTGTCACGGACACTGAGGCACTCTGCATCCATTGAGTCAGAACTGGGCAAGCTTGTTTTTACATTGTGTATTGTTCATTTAGAAGACAATTTTGTCCAAAGCAAATGACAATAAGTGCATTCATCCTCACCAAAAACATTATAGTACGCATGGCTCAATTGTGGAATCGGCACATTGTCGCTTTACTCAAGACATCTCACTGCTCAGCATCAATCTGTGGCATTAATGTAGTTACTTCATATCCTCAAAGAGTGATGTAAACATAGAGAGTGAAACATACGCACCTGTAGGTTCTGTACATTCTGCTTTGTTTGTTTTCAAAAAGAATAAAACTTGCAAATAGTGTAAATCTCCTAGTGTGGTAGATATCTTGTAATGTAATGTAATGTAATCTATGCAAAGTAGATCACCATCCATATATATTTTTTTAAACCATACACTGTATCATAGATAAGATATGTTTTGCCATCTGGAAACAAGTGTGGTTACTGGTGAAGTAGAGATGTAGTTTCAGATGTAACGCTTTCGTGATGTCACAAATAATTCACTCTATGAATGAGCAAACTGTTGTGTGATTCCCTGAGGCCTTTGTGAGAAATAATGATGTTTGTAGACCTGCACGGCAGACCCCGGCTACCAGATGGCTGGTATCATGTCATTTCCTATCAAACACTCAGCCTCTCTTGTGTCTTCCCCTCTGCAGATTGGGGCCCTGGAAGACCACTTCTTGTTCAAGCATCGCAGACACCCTAGCAGAATGAAACGAAGTGCCCAACACATCACCAGACAACTGTCAGAGGACGATCGGGTGAGTGGCATCTTTTGACTGTTATCTGTGCAAGTAAGGTCGTCTCATCTCACCTCAAGTTATTAAAGTGAATACCTGTCTGTGTGTAGGTACTGTGGGCAGAGCAACAGTACGAGAAACGTCGCAATAAGCGAGCGTCCCTCGGAGAGTGCAGGGACTGCCCAGCGGACAAGCTGTTTGATGACCCCATGTGGAACCAGCAGTGGTACCTGGTGAGTCTCCTGGAAAGCTTCAGGATCATATAACAAACACACATCACATAATACTGAATTAAGCCTGCTAAAAAAAATACATGAGAAATTCAACAAGTCCCTGGTTTTCAGGATCCCTTTACACATTTCAGAAACTATTTATGTCCTTTCCAGTGCTGTATAAACCACAGATCTAGGTTGATACTCACTTTACTGGTCATATGTTGCCTACTTTTGGCCTTCTGTTTGCATGCAGCCAATCTGTTCTCCTTTGAGATGTGCAGATGCCCTGTGAGTGCTGGACAGCTCCACACTGCTCACTGCTCTGTCCTCTCTGGGCCCTCATGCTTCTAGCATAAACACACACACACACACACACATACACACACACACACACACACACAACACACACACACACACACACACACACACACAAAAACAAGAAACAATAGCATGCTATTAAGCAGTTTTAGCCAAAAGAGCCATTTGCTTAATTGGTAATACAGTCTGTGTGGAGATGAGAGGAGTGGAGAGACTATAATCCAGCAGGATGGAGTAGAGTAGAGCATTAAGTCCCAATTTACCCTGAATGGGATGTTTTAGCCCATTGAGGCCAAGTAGCAGCAGAGAACAGTAGATTGTCACAGCTGTGCATGCTTGTCCAGATCCATTACTAACACTTTCACTTTACGCTGACCGTCAGCTGACCCTGACATTGCCACTTTCAATGACATCTTTACTGATTTGATCCCTGAGCTTAGAAAGGAACTGTTCCCATTGACCGCAGCGTATACAAAGTAGATGAATGCATTTGAGGGAAAAACATGTCTATTTCCTAAGGCTGCTCATATTTTTTATCAAAGCCGATTAACCCAATAAAGACATCAAACCACCAGTAGCTCATAATTCTGACCATCTTTTTATAATATGTTATACATTTCTGCCGACATGGAGCAATGACTATTCATCTAAATATATTATTAAATCAAACAAGTTAAAACTCAAGAACAAACAATTCATAAAGCTTTCATTAGAGAGAGAAAGAAAGAGATCACAGCATTATTCCACATGACCAGAAGTAACAGGTAAAATCACGTCAGCGCCTGATTGTCTACTAAATTGATCCCGTTCTGCAAAACAAAGCCACTGAATCAACCTTAGCTAAGTTACCAACACTAGTGTGGCTGCACTTTACTGGACGATAAACAAGTGTACGTAAATGTGTTTCGCATCGTGGTGTGTGTGTGTGTGTGTGTGTGTGTGTGTGTGTGTGTGTGTGTGTGTGTGTGTGTGTGTGTGTGTGTGTGTGTGTGTGTGTGTGTGTGTGTGTGTGTGTGTGTGTGTGTGTGTGTGTGTGCATTTGGGAAAGAGAGTTAGATACATATTACATTCTCTCAGCTTCTTCTCCGCACCTGCACTAACTGAACATGAGTCACACGCTTGTGGAGCATAAGAAAACAAATTGAGATGAATCATTTTTGCCGATGAGGGATGATGACACTAATGGAATTGGCCTTAAAGTGCCACTTAGTCTATTTCCACATGAGTCCATGTCTGTGCCACTGCAAAGGCCACGTTGTAGGTCATCTAAAGCATTGTGATTCACTCACCTTATTCATTCAAAGAGGAGAAAGCTACATAGATAAGACAATATACCAATGTTTGCAAATAAAGACACATATTATATCTCATTAACAGGAAGGGGGGGTAATGGTATGTGTGTGTAAAGGGAGGAATTGAAAGGGAAAAAAAGATTATAGGTGACTGAGGCAGTGCAAAGAGGTGCCACAGGTTAGAAGATGGTGACGTTGGCAAACCTGATGATCACTGGCATTGTTGGGGGCTGAGCTGTGTGACGGGGGCAGAGGCCAGTGGCTGGGCAATGTAATGGCAGAGGGGGGAGCTGCATGGGCCTGAGAACAGGATGTGTGTCTTCATCTATCACGAGTGGGTGACTGCCTGGTAATTTAATCAGGGAGTGACTCATACTTTTAGCTTGAAATTCTTCCTGCCTGTATGGCTGTGTGTGTGAGAGAGAGGCAGACTGTGTGTGTGTGTGTGTGTGTGTGTGTGTGTGTGTGTGTGTGTGTGTGTGTGTGTGTGTGTGTGTGTGTGTGTGTGTGTGTGTGTGTGTGTGTGTGTGTGTGTGTGTGTGTGTGTGTGTGTGTGTGTGTGTGTCCATGGTTGTGCAAGTGTCAGTCTGTGTTAATTGTGCTTCGAGGGATATGTTTGTCCTCTGGCGCATGTCCACTCACTCGTTTCGTATGTGATTGGCGCAGAGAGACTTGCGTAAGCAACTGAGTGTGTTTGCTGTGTACCATTAAAATCTATGCATGGATGACCACCAAGGGCCCCCTCAACTGTTATACCAGCATCAATAAGTGAGTCATTTGGTGTTACCATAAAACAAGCAAACTGTAGATATGAGCTGGCTGGGAGTAAAATACTCACTAGCAAATTGCTACTGAAACACTATGTCTGAAAGTGTGACATGTGCTGCGCATTTACATTGAGATTTGTGTCTGATGTCTTGTGTTTGAACTGATTTCCAAAGAGAAAGAGATGTATGATAAAGAGACCCCTTTCTCATAAGGATAGGGGTAAAAAAGAGAATAAAAGTGGGAGCCAAGGAGAGAAAGAAAGGTGATACATCACAGGGATGAGTCACGTCTTGGGGTGGTGTTCTGCAGTGTCTGTGCATAATGTGCAGAGAGCAAAGAGAGTTCTTTTTTTAGTCTTAGCTGTTTCCAGCTCTGAATCATACTCTTCCCCAGGCAGGCAGGCAGGCATCAGCCCTGTTCGCTCTCCATCTCTCCCTGCTGATTTTCCATTTAAAACCAGCTTGGCGCCCCTCTCACTCCTTGCATGTAATGTTAGATAGCCTCAGAGATGAATTTCTGAATAATCCAACAGGGGGATTGAATGTGAGTCAAGACAGGAGAACGGTGGGTTTGAAACACAGTGCATCTCTACTAGGCACTGCAGGGCATCTTGTGGGTTAAATTAATTAGGGGAATTGCTGTATTGGGCATTTCAAAAGTCTGAATCATGATTACCTTCTGGCCACAGTCTACCTACAAGGGGCCATAAGAGTGGACTTGAGCCCTGACAAAAGAGAAGCCAACAATCCAGTAATTAATTTCTGTAAAGGTCAGTGGAGGAACTGGCAGGCTGAGCAAGCTAGAGGACTCTAGTTTGGCTGACCTTTTTACCATATATGATAATACTTAAAGAGCCTGTTTGGATGAAGTGCTAAGATCATAATTTGTTTTTTTACAGATGTGTAATTTCATCTTTTTTCATCTCTGTCTTCCAGCAAGACACACGGACCTCTTCCTCCCTGCCAAAGCTAGACCTGCACGTGATCCCCGTGTGGCAGAAAGGCATCACAGGAAAAGGAGTGGTCATCACCGTGCTGGATGACGGACTGGAGTGGAACCACACAGACATCTACTCGAACTACGTAAGACACCGTTTCCATGGAGACAGCCCCGTCGTCTGGGCCTGCCGTTGCCATGGCAACGTCGCTGGTGACACCTCACAAGGCAGTTCATAAAGACAGTAATACATCTTCTTTATGATAATGTCTGCCTCCAAGGAGGAGCTTTCTGCTTTTTAATTTCTACATGAAAAGCAGCAGATATTTTGCTGTGATGGCAGTTTAGCTATGAATAACTATAATCCTCGTGTTTAGGGATGCAGATTTTGAAAATATTTCAAATTTCTCCAATAATGTTTTTGACAGATTGCAAGGGGATGCAGATAATGATGTGCTGATGAAAGCAAGCGTGACTGTATGGAAGCTTTCATTCTGGCATAGTTTCTCTTGTAACTCTAAAAGCCTTAAAAAGCCCCATCTGTGGTTTGGTGTCGTACAGTGCTGTTGCTCTCAGAAGCCAGTGCAAAGAACGAAAAGGAGAGAGAGGGACTGAGGGAGGGAGAGAAGGAGATAATGTATGACAACAGAGCTGATGGAAACAACTCCCACTTAAATTGAGTTAACGCTAATTAATCAAAGAAGCTCAATCAGCCGAGACGTTCATCCTTAACAATCAAGGCATATGAGCAGCATGCATTTGCATCACTTAATACCACTAATTCTAAAATGAGTCACAGGCATCTGATTTCAAGAAGATATTAAATTTGTTACTGTGAACTGTAAACTGAGAGGAAGCTTCAAATTGACTAATCATTGAAATGTTCTTTTTCTATATAAGAATAGGCCCATACTTAAAATGTTTAATTATATTTGCTAGTGCAGCATAATGATGGGAAACAGACATGACTGACAAAGTATGAAAGAGAACATAAAATTCATGACATACCACCATCCATGACACAACCCTCGGGAAAACATGATTGTTTCCAGCAATCCGAATGTTTTAACAGCTCACCATCATCCTCAGGGTGACTGTCTTCATATATTTTTAGTTTCACTACCCAGTCAAGTCTGCCATCACCAATCATGTCTCCAGGACAGCAGATTGGCCCCTGAAAAAAAATCTGATGAGACTGATGCACACTAACGTCATCCCAGCTTTTGAAAAGAGATGCCTGATCATTTTCTGTCTGTTGTTTTTAAAGGACGCAGCAGCCAGCTTTGATTTCAATGACAACGACCCGGACCCTTTCCCCAGATACGACTCCACCAATGAAAACAAGTAAGTATGACTGTGGATGGAGCGCCTTGGTAGTAGAGTGGTTACCGCACATGCCACATAATGGCAGCGTCCCTGGGTCGATTCCGGCAAGGGACCTTTGCTGCAGGCCATTCCCTCTCTCGCTCTCTCTTCCTGTTTCTTGTCGGCCTTTATACCAAGTATTTTCAAATTAAAATAAATAAATCTTCTTCTTTTTTTTAATATATGTATGTATGGCTGTGGATAAGTGTAGGTAAACACATATCCAATCTTCAGTTTGAATGAAAATTTGAACAAATCTGCCAAGACATTATAAATATATGGATTCTTTGCTGTGGCTCTCTCATGAGAATGCACTTAAAAGGATTTTGTTGCTACGGCTTAATGCAGCCTTCAATGAGATCCATAATGGACATGAATTGCTGAAACATGTTCAGAGCAAATTCTGCCAGTGGAGTGAAAAACTGTTGGCTGTTACAGCTGTTACTCACACCCAAGCACAATTGCTGCGCTCTTTTGTTAACATAATACTCAACAATTCAACCTCCATTTTCAGATGACGCAGAGGACCCTGCCATCACAATCAATACCTTCTGCTCTAAACATGAGATTTCATGAGAGAAATTATGTAACCCAAACAAATAGCGGCCATCTGTAATGGGTTTTTGCAATCTGTGAAATAATATGTAGTTCAAAATAACCACCAGGGAAAACAATGCAGTGAAATTCCTGCAAAAAGCCTCATGTGACGTAATTTCTTTTGTACAGAACTAAATTCCACCAAACAATACAGCTCTCATTTGAAAAATTGACATTGTGAATGTTTCCAGTTGAGTGTATATAACATAATAAATGTTAATGCATTATTTGTTTGTAGGCACGGGACCAGGTGTGCTGGGGAGATAGCAATGCAGGCAGACAACAATAAATGTGGTGTTGGAGTGGCATACAACTCAAAAGTTGGAGGTAGGGGCTTCATTTTTTCTCACATATGTAGACATGCTTGAGACTTTTGACTGAGAGTGAAATTGTTGCAGGTCTGCTTGTTGTTGCTGTCACTGGTGCTGTTGCAGGATTTACATGATTGTGAATTACATCAGTTTATGTATCTGAAATGACAAACAATGGAGGCATGTTTACTGAAAGCTTTGTTTAGTGGGCGCTTGTGCGACCATGCTTGTTAAACAGGATACAAAAGAGCAGGATGCAAAAAAAGAACTCATCACCATGGGTGTCACTTTGCCTTTATTTATAGCCAGTAGGGAAAAAAGATTTCCTGATGGAGTCCTAATTTTTTTCACACCAGATGGTTGCATAATGTCACTCTCTAAAATTACTGACCTCCAATCCACCTGAAAAAAATGTTTTTTATATTGGGACTGCAACATCTGAAGGGCCGGAGCTGGTTCTTAGTGCTCCAGCAGCTCCTGACCCTTAAAATAGAAACGTTAAATATATTATTTCCCTAAAACAATTAATTATATTCATAAGCTTCACATTAAGGACTTTAACTCATTATTTTTCTCTTTATTTACTGTAATGAGGCAGTAAATTACCATATTTCATCGTTTTTACTTCCTCCCTAAGTAGGGACCATAAATTCCTAATACCATACAATATAATGATTAACCACTTAATAGATAAATGATCACTCTGGTAATAATATTCCCGTCTCTCTTCTAGGAATTCGTATGTTGGATGGGATTGTGACTGATGCCATTGAGGCAAGCTCCATTGGGTTCAATCCAGACCACGTGGACATCTACAGTGCCAGCTGGGGACCCAACGACGATGGCAAGACAGTGGAAGGTCCAGGTCGGCTGGCTCAGAAGGCCTTCGAGTACGGTATCCAGAAGGTAAATTATGAGACAGGAGTGATCTCAGACTGAAGTTCCTAAAGGGAGCTGTTATCTGCAGCAGTGATAAATCAGATAGAACAGGATCAATATGGACAATGTCATTAGCTGCCAGGAATGATGCTTCTAATGATCAAGTGCCATTGGTCGCAGTTGTTAGCAAAGATTTTGCATTGGTTTATTTCACTCTAAATTTCAATCAAAACATATAATACTGAAACTATGTGTGTTATTACATCAAATGCCAAAAAATCTTTTACATTTCCATGTAGTATTATGACACCATTAGTATGTATTGTATACATTGCATAAAATATGTTTTTAGTGAAAGCAATAAGTCAGAATTTGATACAGCGACATGTGTGGCAATGCTTGCTTTAGCTCTCTCCATCATGCCTTCTGCAGGGCCGTGGTGGGAAAGGTTCTATCTTTGTTTGGGCATCAGGTAATGGTGGCCGCCAGGGCGACAACTGTGACTGTGATGGCTACACAGACAGCATCTACACCATCTCAATCAGTAGTGCCTCCCAGCAGGGCCTGTCCCCATGGTACGCTGAGAAGTGCTCCTCCACTCTTGCTACAGCGTACAGCAGTGGAGATTACACCGACCAGAGAATCGTAAGTTACTATGATTATTTTATTTTAGGTTATGTTATACTGTATTTTATGTCGTGTCACATTATGTTACATTACATTATGTCAAGTAACTTTATGAGAGTGTTATTCAAAGGACATGTCATGTTATTCAAGGTTATTCTAAGCTGTGAATTTCTTTTCTTGCCTGTTCGCTTTCAGACAAGTGCTGATCTACACAATGAGTGCACTCAGACTCACACTGGAACGTCGGCCTCTGCCCCACTGGCTGCTGGAATATTTGCCCTGGCACTGGAACAAAAGTATGCAATACTGCACATGAAAGGCTCACACAACCTGTATACCTGATGTTTTTTTTTTTTTAATAAATTAACAATGGATTTAATTTAATGATTCTTTTAATGCTCAAAATGTATATCATACTCACTGGCCGCCCTGTCCATCTTCCCTCCCTCAGTCCAGATCTTACCTGGAGAGACCTGCAGCACATTGTGGTCTGGACATCAGAGTTTGATCCTTTGGCCAATAACCCAGGCTGGAAGAGGAACGGAGCAGGGCTGATGGTCAACAGCCGCTTCGGCTTTGGCCTTCTCAATGCCAAAGCCCTGGTGGACCTTGCTGACCCAGCCACCTGGAAACATGTACCAGAAAAGAAGCAATGTATTGTCAGGGATGACTCGTTCCAGCCCAGGTATATGAAGTTTCTCTCTTTTACCTGACTTTGTAAGAATGATAAAGTATCTAATGCAAAAGAGAGACAAAGGGAAAGAGAGTTATTTTTGTCCTGACATTTTGGGTCCAACAAAGCAAACAAACAAAACCATCTATGTTATTAAAGACGCATCTGTTGCTTTTTGAGTGGAATCATGACAATAAGATTTAAGCCTGAGAGAGTTTTCTGTGACATGATAATGTATGAGAAAGGTTTAAAAAAAAAAAAAAAGGTACAGCTGTGATCATTAAATTTTGAGGTCAGTCATCAGCCATGCGCACTTGTTATTAAATGCTAATTGCTAAACAATGAGATTAAACATCCAAATGCAAAGCTGTCATTCACAGAGGAAGCATTTCCCCTTCTGTTGTTTCACCAAATGTTCTGTTTGCAATGCTTTTTGGATTAATGACAAGGAAATCGAGGTCAAATGCTAGCTGCAATGCTGCAACCTTGAAATAACCTCTTGATTTTTGCATTGCTCCACTTATGTCAGCTGTAGTGGACAGCTCTGTGCTTCTTTACGTGTCTTTTTTGCAATTTGCTTTCAATTATGAGACTCAATAGCACTGACACCCAGTTCCCCCATTACCTTGCTACATCCCTGTTTAATCCAGAGGATTTGGCTCCACATTTCTGTCAATGCTTAGTTGTCTTCTATTCCCTCCAGCTTTATGGCAGCTTGAACACAGAAATCCTTTCATTCATGTCTGGGAGAGTTAAGGATTAATTATTTTTGTAAATGAATGACCAAAGTCATTCATAAAGTTTGGATTGTCATTGAATGATGACTTCACTGACCCCAATCAGGCTCATTTGGTTCATAGTGCGTTCATTTTTTCTAACATTGTTCCATTGTTTTTATCATGAAGGTGACATTGTTGGATATTTCACAATTATTATAGAATAACATGTAATGTCTGTGTGAATCAGTGTTTTGTCGTTTTCCATCCTGCTGTTGTTACGCAAATGGGAGTAACAACAGTGCAGAGAACTTATCAGGGAACGAAATACACGTACAATGGACTTCTGTCGTCATGGAGAGCTGTTTGTGTGTCTCATCCACTGCTATTTTAATGCATCCCATAGGGAGCTGAAGGCGGCAGGGGAGATCACTATAGAGATTCCAACCAAAGCCTGTGCGGGGCAGGAGAATGCTGTCAGCTCATTGGAGCATGTGCAGGTGGAGGCCAGCATTGAATACACCAGGAGAGGGGACCTACACATCACACTCACCTCCCCAGCAGGTGAGAGACGTGCACATACACATGCCCAACATGCACGTGTGAGAAAAAATGAAAAGGCTCTCAAATAATCTTTGAATGATTTCCTCAGGCACCAGTACAGTGCTGCTGGCTGAGAGAGAGAGGGACACATCCTCTAATGGCTTCAGAAACTGGGACTTCATGTCTGTCCATACATGGGGAGAAGACCCTGCTGGTACATGGACTCTGAAGATCACTGACACTGTGAGTTACACACATATTTGGAGGAAAAAAATATCCTTGTTTGTTCAACTATTTTCTGTTAATACAGTTATAGAAACAATTGCCCCTGTTAAACACAAAAAGCAGTTAGGAATGCTTTTATGAAAACAAAAAAAGGCTTATATGTATAAACATTTAATATGTGATGTAGAACTCCTCTTGCAAGTGATTATCCACCAGTATGTTGGGTGGTTTGAGTCCCTCTCAGCTCCTGAAAATAAACCATCATTATTCCCTCTCACAGTCGGGTCGTATGGAGAATGAGGGTCGGATTTTGAACTGGAAGTTGATTCTCCATGGAACATCAGAGAAGCCAGATCACATGAAGAAACCTCGAGTGTACATACCCTATAACGCTGTGCAGAATGATCGCCGTGGTGTGGAGCATATGGATGACATGATGGAGGTGAGTATAAGTGCAACTGTGTTAAAAACTACAGATAAATGCTCACATAGACACCTGGTTTGGATGTTAGGGGAGATACACGTCACGTGATGTTAACATTTGTGCCTCTTATAGATTTAAACCTATAACATTGGAGGCTGAAATCAGTGATGCTGAACTTACACTTGATTACACAAATTAAAGCTAACTCAAGCGTGACTCAAAAGTAACATTGTCCCAATCACCAAATACTTGAATGTGTGAAGTGTGATGATGCCACAATGTAACTCCCAATGGCACATATGACTGAAATCTCAAATAAAATGCTACAGACATAATTAATAAAGAAAGTCCTTTAAGGGTTTTTTTTGTTTGTGTTTTGTTTTGTTTATTTAACAGGAATAATGCACAATACATGTATTGTACCAAATATAGCTAAAAACCCATTTCCATCTGTAGTTCCTGGGTGGAGGCCACCAGTGACAATAACAATGATAATTATTCTATTTATTTAAAGAACATAGGTAAATAAAAACACACAAAAAGCATAAAAAAGTAATAGATAACAGTTAGTAGTGGTGAATTAAAATATTACACTACAAAACAGACTCAGTAAAACATTAGTATTAAGAAAAAAACAGAAAGACACTAGAGGGCATACATCAGTAATCTGAACATCATTAACACAAACAATTCATCAGTACAAGAAACGTCCAACCAGACATGTAATACTAATGCTGGCCAATATAATCAGTGTATCTCAGTTCAGTGACTGCAAATGTGTGTAAAAGTACTGCATTCTCTGATACTCAGCGCTAAATAAATTCCACATCGGCCTGCCAGCTGCTGAAAACAAGACTTTTGACCAAACTTTGCATGAACCTTGTTTGGGTCTAGTCTGTAATATAAGATCAGGCAATGGCAACCTGATGTCCCTCCTACATATGCAAATTGTGTCACAGAGATGTCGCAGTACTTATAAAGGTTGTTGGAAATATATTACATACACAGTGTAATGTATTTGTGTGCAAAATATAGTCTATTCCTTTGGTCCAACACACTGCATTTGAAGTGAAACAATGTCTATGAGGTTAAAGTGCAAATAAAAGTGTTAAAATTCAGTAAGTTAGCTTACATCTACGCTGGGTAAACAGTTTAGAAATGATGGCAGTTTTTACACCCACAATTTTAGAGCTGTGCAAAAAGACAATGGAAAGTTTAATTTCACATACTCTATCATGAAACTATAATGCTATACGATGTATCTTTTCTCTAGGAACCAAATAAAATGGTAGACAGTTATGTCATCTATCTTAATAGTAGATGCACACTGTTGGATTATTTTTGTCTCACATTTCCTCTCTGTCTGTGTGGTGATACAGGAGCCCACCCAGGCCCATTCACCTCCAAAGTCTGATACTGCAAAAGCCTCCCCCCCTTCCAACGCAGAGAAGAAATCACAAATTCCTGCAAATTCCCCGTACTCCCCCACCCTGGCCCTGCTGCGTCTCCTGCAGACGGCCTTTAACAGGCAGACCACAGCCCTGCAGCAGCCACAGTCGATAACCAGGGACTTCTCTGACTGGAGGAAGCAGCAGCCAGGCAGGGGTCTCTCCCCTCCTGCTACAAGACTCCCCCCACAGAAGCTGTACCAGGCTCTGGACATGATCAACAAGTACCGCGGCCCGGAGGACAGTGTCTACAGTGACTACAGCGATGGCTTCTACAGCACCAAGCCGTACAGGCACAGAGATGACCGACTGCTGCAGGCCCTGTTTGACATGTTAGATAATCAGAAGTGAAGGTGTGGAGGAGAGGAGAGGAGAGGAGAGGAGAGGAGAGGAGAGGAGAGGAGAGGAGAGGAGAGGAGAGGAGAGGAGAGGAGAGGAGAGGAGAGGAGAGGAGAGGAAAGAAAGGAAGAGGGGAAGCATGGTTACATGTTGGTTGGGGAGCAGAGGAACAAGGCAACGAGAAAAGAAAAGCAGAGGGAGACGAGGAGCAGAGGAGAAAAGAAAGAGAGATGCAAGTTTGTGTAACTGTTTTGTTCCCCAAAATGCTGCATATCTGATCTCCTTCCCTTTATTTGCCAAACACCACTGATGATTTATTCTTTCATTAATTTGTTCAGTCGTGCAAAATTTCAGAAACTTTGTTCCATGAGTTCACATATGATTCATTCATTTATACACGGACTCCCTGTTAAAACTGTTTCTCCATGTAGTAAAGTGAAAGCATTTAAACCATAAGAAAGGAGGGGTAGGCCTTGTCTCTCTTCTCTTCACTGCCTGCTCAAGCATGCCACATTTAGAATTTAAGTTTTGTAATAGTATCTATATATTATCTATATATTATACAAAGACAATGATTGTAATATGGTTTTGAAAACACTTTAAATCAAAAAAAATCTTCATTTTCTGACTCAAAAATCCTGTTTCTGGTCATATGTTATCATTTGTCATATACTGCAGTTTCTTCAGTGTATTTTATACCATAACAGGACATCTACTCATTCAATCACTTTTGGGGGACAATTTGATCTTAAAATAACAGACATGAATAATTTAATTAGAGTGAATTGGAGTCAAACAAAGATTTAGGTTGCCCAGCTATTTAAAAAAAAGAAAGAAAACGGAACTGTGTTGACAGATGATTTATTCTCAGGGTGTCAACAAGCTCAAGTGAGTTGCAGAATTGTCTTCTGCACTCTTCCAAGAGAAATATATGAAATGTTAAAAATTATACACTATAAAAGTATGCAGATTAGATGATACAGTTGTTTCAATACACTATTAGAAGAGAAAACTCCACTCCAGTTCAAATGTATGACAGAAAGGGTTCTGGGAAGTCTTTCAGTTGGAGTAGCTATACATTTAAAGTAAAAAGAAAAAAAAACACCAACAGACGATTCTTCTTCTTGTGCAATTTGTTTAATTTTGTATAAGTACAATGCTGCATTAAATGGAATATTTTTCTATGGATCCTCATAGTTTATGGAAATAATATATAGAGTATCAAACCCTTAAACAATTTATTTTCTTGTGGCGTAGTTCACTCGATTACTGCAAAGTCAGTGTAGTTATAACTACCAATGAACACTGCCAAATTCTTTACTGTCAAGCTTCTGTGTATTTCAGTGAATGTGCAAATGGCTAATATGTTGTTTGTTCATCATCTGTAATATGCCAACTATATAAAGTTCCTTGAATGTTTGCATTGAAATTTATAACTGAACCACTTCTCGGGTGTTATTTATTTGGTATTAATGGACCTATCACACTCCATAAGCCAACCAGAAATTGTGTAGAATAGGGGCTCTGCACTGCAGCCTTCAAGCACATTCATCTTGAACGCCTTAATATATGCTGTAATAAATGTGCATACTCATCTCCACATGGTGTAGATCAATTTACAGATGCTAGTGTACGTTTTTATGACATGAATAGTTATGAAGCCTCTATGCAGAGTCTTTGTCCTCCAGCGTGGAACTGCCTGCCCCGCTTCTCTGCCAACAAGGTGACAGGAGAAAAGATGATGTTTGGGAAAATGCTTCACGTGCACCCTGTAATTTATCCATCCTTTAGTGTAGCCTGTGCTGTTTTCTTTATGTTTTTGTTTTTGACTGATGCTTCAGTCCAAAGTTGTTTACATAAGCCAATTTTATGTTGCAAATTCTGTATGGATGTACAAAAATAAGAGATTTATCGTAATAAACTGCAAAGTGACCTCTTGAGTCTGTTTGATTAGCAGTGTACAGTTTCAGCAGTTGACAGCTTGATCAGCTGTGGCTAAAGTAAAACTTTGTGGCAGATAAATTAGGCTATAGGGCTGCAATTTATCAAATACAATTATTTTAATTAACAGGGATTAACAATCTGTAAAATGTTTATATTATGAAAATTGAGTCGTTAAAGTACAACATTCTCATTGTCTAATACTTAAATTCATGACCAACTCCTGCAGAAGTAGTGACACTCCCACCAGCCTTATCTTTCGGTTACCTTGTGTTTAGTGCTAATTAGCAAGTGTTAGCATGCTAAAATGCTAAACTAAGATGTTGACTATGGACAAAAACATACCTACAAAACATTAAGCAAATAGCTACTCATGTTTTAGTCCTCAGTCTTTCTGCATTAGAGAAGAAATTGTTTTCTTTTAATTGTGAATTTGCCTCAAGCTTGAAAAAGCTTCCTGACATGGTATTTTAATATCATTTTTCAAAATAACATTACACAGTAGTATAGCTTGATAATAAAGATAACAATTTCCTAAAAGTGAGTTATCCTTTAAAGTTTACTATTGACTTACAATGGCTGTTTTCACTGTATTTTCGATTGAGTGCCACCACCTTGTGGACAGAAAAAATACAACATCCTGCTAAGGTGACGTGAAGTCTGGTTCATAGTACAGTTTTATATCTCTCTACTTGCCACTTATTCTTATTCTCCTCTACACAGCATCATGAGATGTGTAAACAGACATTTAACTGAAGACAATGAATGTTTAGCAATAAAGATTAACCTTTATTGGGATTCTTCCAAGAGTTGTTGAGCTGACTGAAGTTTTTTTTTTCAGAATCTACTTCTTTCTATGCTGTGTTTCAACATATTTTTATACTTTTTTCTTTCCTTGTTTTTGTCTTTTCTCCCTGTTCATCTCCTCCCATTTGTCCAGATTCCTAACACATCTGGTGCTTTGGTTGTACTTCAAAACTGCATACTGCAAAAGCTTGAGGAGGAATTGGGGTTGGAGTGGGGGCAAGATACGTGAAGAAAAGGGAGTGGAAAATATTTAAAAAGCCAGGAGAGGAGAGAGGAGAGAGAGGGCAAGACATAGAAAAATAATCATTGGTGGAAAACTGTGAGTTAAACAGCACATTTCCAGGAAGAGACAGAGTGAGCAGGAGAGAGAGAGAGACAGAGAGCGGGGCAGAGATTTTTTTGGCAAATATAGTGACCTCAGACAAAGGTTTGTGTGTTTATCCAGTAGCAGGTCACAGTATGGCGCTGTTCCCATTCTGCAAGACGCCTACAGGTCAGTACAACCTCAACCACCGCTCCACCTCTTCTGCTCGTGTCATTGTTTTGCCTCACTTGTCATTGATTTGTGACTGCTGTACTTGTGCATGCTCAGTTAAAGCAGCTGCCTTTAAGACGAGGAGATTTAGGTTTACCCAGCCAGTGAGTGAAACACCAACACATTTCAAAGCTTTATTCAGAGATTTTCTGATCCTGAAAATATATCCAGGAAGGCAATTCTAGCACTTGATTAATTCAAGAATGTGGGAGCATTGCTCCTCTTGGCTGGTAATGCACATCAGGGGAAGGCATGTGGAAAACAAACTTTCTACATTCACTCACTTGTGCTTCACTCAAGTTTTATCTCATGCAGTCATGTGAAAGTTCTTTTTCAATCTATCTTCTCAAATCTCTAACACCCATCAGCCCTGTCTGCCTTCTGCTATTTATCTTTACTCAAGCAGCATCACATGCACAGCTGTAGATGACAAAGTTTTATGACATTGCAGCTATACCACGGCTTGTTCAGTTGATGTTTGACTTGACTTCTTCAATATCAGAACAGGACTATGCTGTACATTTTATATCAATAGACAGAATTCTAACGAGCATATAATGTCAACACAAGACAAAGTCTATCTATGTCTTGTGTTGACATTGTATACTACACCACCTGATACATTCTAATCCATCATACACACCATTTGGCCTACATAACTATCAAGTAATGTCATATAGCCTAGACACATTACATAGCCTATAATGTAAACATATTTATTGCAGTATTGCTTATGCTTTGACGATTCCATTATTGGTATAATCAAAGGTTGCCACATTTTCTAAGGGGAATATTTCTTCAGAAGTTCTTCTCATTCCAATGACCTCAGGTCTTCCTACCTGTTAGTGCTTAAAAGAACATTTAGAAGTAGAATGAACTTAATGAAGAGCATAACAACTATCACTTGTTTCATAACATTTGTTTGTATATGCAGTCACATTTGTGTAAAATTTGACTTGCATTGAGTCAAATTTAACAAGAGTATAATCAAGATATCAAAGTCTCTTTTATTTCAGTTATCTCATCTGTATATGTGTATGTGTTTATTTGTGCGCATTTGTGTGTTTGTCCTCCAAACAGGAGCAATCAGAGTGACTAGAATACAGCTGGTCTTGTACTGCTGTCTACTGTCTCTTATCATATGTAAGTGTACAGAAGAATTTGTTCTACACTGTTCTACATTTGTTCTACCAGGACACTAAATGCACATAAAAATGTTTTGCTTGTGCCACAGTAAATGTAAAATAGTTGTCTAGCTGAGTCATCTCAGCTAGACTAAGCAAAAAAAGATTTCCTTCATTCCTTTCACTGACAGATTATTGCAAATATGCAGCATGTATGGTGAACATGTTTTCATTGACAATAGTGTTCTTCACAAAAAGTACCAGTGCTTATTATTCCACAGAAAAAAATGTTTTTGTGTTGAAATAGTAAATCATGTATTTTGCTTCCTCAGACTTCCTCCACGGGCGTAAAGTGGGCGGCAGTGTGAAGTCACCTCATCCATACTTTCATGCCATAGAAATGGCCAGAGGAGGAGACATGACTGACATGGCCGCTGTCAAGGCAGCACCAGCAAAAACTCCTCTAGAGACACCTTGGGGTGCTCCTTTAGTGTGGGGTGACACCCGCAGTGCAGCTTGGCGTAGGGCTAAATTTGAAGAACAGGGAATGCGTACAGGTCTACTAGTCTTAGTGGTGGGAACTTATGCCCAGTTCATCCGCCGTTTCCTCTCCTCAGCAGAAGTCCACTTTCTCCCTGGTCAGATAGTCACCTACTACATTCTCACAGATAATCCTCGTACTTTGGATCCTCCCATTGAGCTGGGGCCTGACCGACAAATGAAGGTGATTCCTGTTGCAGAGCAACCTGGGTGGGGAAGGTTGGCCCAGCGCCGCATGGCTCTGTTTGCTGATGCCATCAAGGACCCAATTGGCAGCGAGGTTGAATATGTCTTCTGTGCCGACATTGACCAGGAGTTTGTGGCCCCTGTGGGCGAAGAAATCTTTGGAGATCTGGTGGCAACGTTGCACCCAGAGCTCTATGGGATGCCACGAAATGCATTTCCTTACGAAGTTGAAGAAGTCTCATCAGCTTGTGTGGAGGAGGATGAAGGAGACTATTACTACACCTCTGAGCTGTATGGAGGGCTGGTTTCCGAAATGTACAAACTGGTCCGTGCCTGTTCTTTTCTCATTCTGCAGGACCAGGCTAATGGGCTAATGGCCAGAGGACTCGAGGAGAGCTACCTGAACCGCTACCTGATCAACCACAGGCCAACCTGTGTGCTGTCACCAGAGTACAGCTGGTGGGACTCAGACTTGACTGCTGATGTACCTGTGCAGAGACTAGTCTCTTTGGGGAGGCAATGTGGGGCTCTCGATAAGGAAAAGAGAGATGAATACAAATGTTGAATTTATGAAGGACAACTGATTTTGTGTCAAATTTTGTTTGGGGATGGCCTCTGCTCAAGCATACATTTGCATTTTCTTTACTCAATTCACACTTCTTAATTGTCTTTTTCTGTTCAATTTGCTAATAAATGCTGCCTACAATAACACATAATCAAACAGCACAATCTGCTCTCAATTAAAGACCTATTTGTGTGAACAGTGTCTGTGAATACTCGCTATCTCCCCCACACCAGATGAAAAAGAAATTGACCTGTCTCTTTAAACGAAGCACTGTCCTCTCCATTAATGTCAGCCTCGGAGATACTGCTCCAGCGGCTTTGTGGTCAGCAGCGATAAGAGTCAACAGTGTAAGTGCACACTTTCCCCGCAGTGGCCAATCATTAACTGCAAGAGCTGCTGTTTCAAGGTCTTTAAATACCAGGTGAGGGGGAAAATAGATACAACATGATGCTGGTTCTCCAGGCTACACATGTAAAGAAGCTACTGCGTTTGAGCTTCAGCAAACGCAAAAGCAGTTTTGAAACTGGCTCAGTATGTATGGAATGACACTTTCCATAAAAACTGTGATTTCCCTCCATCTATGAGGCGAAGTAAAAGGTAAACTTAAATGGCTTCATGTAGGTGGTTGTTATGTTGCCTGTGTCTGCCTCCCTCTCCCACACATGTACACGCAAACACGCTCCCACATTCACACTCTGCTTTCTCATCCTTGTGTGCTGTGTTTTAATGGGAGGGTTAAACAGCAGCAGATGGCTCTTTCTCACTGCCAACAGAATCTGTCCTCAGGGCCAGATCGCCACGTGGAGTTGAAGTTGGAGGTGAACTGTAGATCATCCTATGAGACTAATTTTCAGTTGCTTTTCACTAAAAATCAAGATGATCACTGCTGGCCACACATTTTATTTTCACATAGGCTACTAGCTGCTAGTTATACATGCTGAGTGCCCCTTTTAATACCATAATGAAAAGCAGTTTAAATAATTATTGGCTTTAATCCCTGTCATGTGGTTTACTGGTGGTCAAGGAGCCTATTGGCAGCAGCATAACTTTAAGCAGAGGAAGAGGCAGTATAAGAATCTATAACATAAAAATCAACATGCATACACTCTTTTTTCCCCCCAAGATAATCAACATTAAGCCTTTGTTGAATGGTAACATAGATATCTCCTTTGTGCAAACAAAAAGTACAAATAGTATGTAGCTACACAGAGGGGCTCATTTGAAATTATCATAATTTAAAGAGATCATCAGTATTTTCTTACTGGAATTTTTATTGTGGGAACAAATTTAAAACCACCTCTGCAAAAACAAGTCTAAAAGCCGCCTGACACTTGTTGCATTTCTTTGCTATCATTGATGTTCATTAATGAGCCATTATAAAAGAAAAATGAATGTCTTCAATTTGCTAACAGTTGACACAGTGTGGTCTATGTTGTTGTTGGTTTAAAACATTTGTGACATGCTCAAGCATAACTAACTGAACCCATCAATTAGCACCCCTGTTTATTATGCATTTGGCCAAATAATAAGCTCTTCTTTCATACCACTAGTCTTTTTTTGTTTTTAATCTGGTAGCATGGGCCTGTACCATTTGTGACTGCACAAGCAAGAAGAGCATGCCAATATGAGTCTATTTCTCCCTGAAGCTCTTACCCGTGTCCTATAAATCAGCCCTGTGCATGTCAAGACAGTGAACTTGAGGACCATTTGGCTATGTGGAGTATTTAGCTCACCTGCCCTGCATGTGCTTGTGTTGAAGGAGGGCGCAGGAGCATCTGGACAAAATCCAACCCAGGATGTTGCTGTGAGGCAACAGTGCCTGCTAATGAGCTGCTGTGACGCCACCATGCCTGCTTATTAGTCTCAGTTACAGGTCACTTACAGGTACGTTGAACTGCTGGAGGCTTTTTGATGATGGTGCAATTACTCAGTCGCGAGTAGGTGTTGATGATTTTATTCCCCTTCGCTTTAGGTGTGTTGTGTACTCAGTTACAACATTGAAAACATATATTAAGGTTACTTAAAAATTAGCCAATTCAGGTCCTATATCTAATGTTTCACTGATGCTTTATTGTTCTTATCTCCCAAAATGCTAAGACAAATCATACAGTTTGATCTCAGCAAGCATCTCACTCCAACCCAGCTCCATTAGGATGACCAAGCTTTGAACTTGCATGGGAATGTGTTCAGTCAGTATCTCTTTGCCTAAAGCGTGTGTCAATGTTTTTAAATAGTGACAGTGCAAACCAACTGTACTTCCAACAAACAATTCAATTAACAATGTAGATTAAAAACTAATTAAATCATTAGCAATATCTGACCCTGATCAGAAAAATATGACCAGGCATTAAACAGCAAAGTTTGACAGTGATGACTGAGTTCATGCTCAAGACACAAAATTGATGTTCATCAGAGAAGCTTTTCATTCACATTGTAAGGGGTGTGGGTAGCGCTAATTGGTGGATTTTCCTTCATTAGCAAAATAGTAAAGAGTCACATGGGGAGGACTCTTTAGAAGGCAGTTTTAAAAGTAAATCCTTTGATCTTGCAATGGAAAAGTAAAATCTTTACTGATTTTAGGCTCAAGGCTCCAGCCACTAAAACCAGTCTGATTATCACAAAATTTGAGCCTGGCCAAATAATAAATTTATTAATGATTAACCTCTGTAGCTTTTCAGAACAGCTTGAAGGGTAGAAAGATAACTCTGGTGTTACTCTGAACTGTGATGAGAGTAATTTAGAAGAAAAAAAACATTAAGGAGTGAACATGTTATATCGCCCCTGATGAACAACGGATTTAACCATATTTGAAAAATACTAGTCGTGCTCCCTCTTAATTGCAAACTACTAACACAATTGAGAATAACTTTACAGTTATCTGTAGTCTTCCTGGGTTTAATGTTTAGCCTTAAACAAAGAATGTGTAATTTTAACTTATTCTTCACACTGTCCTCTTAAGCTTCCATCAGGTGACACCTTCAGGGCTTCAGTAAACACAGAAGCTCTAAAATCAATGAGACCTATCCACCCTAAAGCCTTTGTTTAATTGTTTGCACAGCAGGCGGCCTGTCAGACCAACCAGAGCACCTCTGGGATTAAACACAGTTGGTACTTAAAATTAGCACATATTTAAACAAAGAGAAAGCACCATACAGGAAATGTAATGTTCTGAGACAAAGCTGTCAACCCAGACAGGGTTGTGTTTCATTACTGTTGAGTAGATAAAGGTGATGTTACAGATTTTACACTGTTCACATACATGAATTTTATTAACCTCACGAAGTGCCTGCGAATATTTGTGTGGGGCAGTTTGTTTTGAGAAATTGAAAGAATCGATTTGTTAATGGGTTAATGTGCAAGAAGTTTTGAATAGTGTAACATCTGTGTGTGTGTGTGTGTGTGTCTGTGTGTGTGTGTGTGTGCGTGCGTGCGTGCGTGAGTGCGTGCGTGTGTGCGTGCGTGCGTGTGTGCGTGCGTGTGTGTGTGTGACTTGTCAGGGGGATGGGTGGGGTGAACAGCTATGGTAATCTGCTGGATTCACACGAGCCTTTCCCCACCCTGCCCGAAGCTATGCCACACCAAAACATGCTGCCCTAATCACTGGGTCAAGGGAACTGACACTGGGAGATAGTGAAGGTGCAACTCACTCAAGGACACACTTTGTGCCCATTGTGCTGATGCCAGTGCCACATTATGCCCCATGTTGTTAAAGAAACAACATGAAAGATGATTATAAGCCAATTATGGCTCTGAAAAAGTGGTTTAGGGTGACTCTGCACTCTGTCACATTGTAATGTAATGGGTGCATTGGGGGTATAGTTCCAAAAGTGGCTCAAATACAACACTGAATATTTGGTAAAACTGCTGAGCACCGTTTATTACTTTATTAACCTCACAGAGTGCTTGTGCATGTTTATGTTTGGCAGTTTATTTTAAGAAATAGGATGAATCAATTAGTTGACTGCTCAGTGTTTGAAAAGTCTTGAACATAACAACCCAACATACAGAATATGTAAAGACGTTCACTATCTTGTATTCAGATTATGTCAATATTTACTACAAGGCCTGCTAAACTGTCTTTGGACAAGAGGGAGTTGACACCATACAGTAGGCCTGTAGTCTACAAAAGCTACCTTTAACAGCTTCAGTAGGCTAGAATTAGTTTTACCATGTCAGCAGAATAGAGCAGGCAGAGGCAGTTTTGCCAAGAGGTAAATACATGTGTGCGTTTTAGAGAGAGCCTTTTGGCTTACAGAGAGGAGGAAAGTATAGCTACATAGATTTATTTTTCTTATAATGTTTTAAATGACTTATGGCCCCAGTTTGGGCTCTGTAAACAGACACAAAAACCCAGTTGTAGAAGTAAAGCAAATAGAACTTCACTTCTTAAGCACTTCTTAACAATATGTGTTAATGAACTGTAATATTAAAGCACAATGATATATGCCATACTGTACATATAGAGCTACTGTGGTAGTGTGAAAGTGAAAAACTAAAGCTAGCAAGTGAGGACCAATCCAGTGTAACCAGCCGTGTAGGCAGCTGCTGTAGTCCCTCCCCGGGCCGGAGAGAGCTCAGGGAAGCCAGGCTGCTAAATGCTCCAGCTTCAGAGGGACGATGGTGGAGGGCTGGTAAAGATGGCGGCTCTCTCCGAGGATGGGAGGTACGGATTAAATTGTGGCCGACAGAGCGCAGATAGAATCACCGTTTTACACGTCAAATTGACCGAGACAGCACTGAGAGCCATAGAGAGCTACCAAAATTGCATGGTGAGTGAAACAGCCTTTTATTTGAGTTAAAATGAGCAGGGACTGTCAGGGCTGACACGGCTCGTCTCAGCTGGGTAGCCCAACTGCCACGCACAGCTAAAGCTACCAAATTAGCTAAGCTGTTGGCAGGGCGAGTTTCTACTTGTATTTTTAATCATAATGTGTCATGTGTCTTGAAATTAACCTACTGTGGAAGACAGTTGAGACCTTGGTCTTGTGTTCCTGTCAGGTTTTACGAACTGACAAATATTTTTAACCTGGAAACCCTGCTGGTAAAAACTCAGACACTGATTAGCCGACGTTAGCTCTGCGTTAGTCTGGAGCTGCTGTGCTGTCCTTTTTTTTTTTCTTGCCAAACTAACGTTACTTTGACCAAATTAGGAAAGTGGTAATTTCATATCGACGAATACACTCGTCGTCAGAGTACTTATTTTTAAACTAAGAAGGTGACACGTCTCATAAACTTAGCGTTTAACACAAACACTTGGTTAACAAACAGGAACTTTAATTCGACAAGGTTTTATTTTCGTCAGCGACAGGGTGCAAATATACGGACACATTAAGACTAATGTAACTTCATTAACGCTACAAGTTAGTGCCGTTTCAGGCATGTCGTTGTCTGGCCTGCTTACCATATGGTTAGAAGTTTTGGCTAGCGTTAGTCAGAAAAAAAACCTCGTATCACAACTTGGAAATGGTATGAGGCTACTTAACTTTATTATAAAATGTTGCAGTCTAACAAGCTGCCACATTGTAGTTGGAGGAAGTAGCTTATTTGAGCAAGAGCCTGAAGGGTTTACACGAGACAAATGTTTAATTTGGGGCTTGTCTGACATTTACTCATTTTTTTTGTTTTTGCACGTTTATCCATAAATGTCAGGAGAAGTGCAGGCCAGCAATTAAAAACATAACCTCTACTCATAAAAATATGTCGATACTTGCTCTTGCTGTCTGTAATCTTTTTCAAATGCATTACAGCAGTATTTATGTACTTTTTCTTTTTAGCTTTCAACAAACTCCTTCGTCATGTATGTACTGTATTTCACCCCAGAGCTTGACAGTGCCAGTCATTGAGAAGCTTTTCAAACTGAGTGTGCTAATGGGGCACTGCATACCTGTGGAGATTAAATATAACTTGTTAATCTTGGACTGCACAAATGGTGTAATCTTGTAGAGGTGCTACACAGGTGAGCTAATCTGGAGAGACCTCTGCAGTCTGAGGTGCCAAGGCCCAAAGCCAAGTTACCTGACCTTAAGTCTGCCAACAACAACGCCATTATGTAATACTGACCGGGCCTAGGTCTCCAGTCAACGTTGATGCACTGTCGCATAGCATGAGCCTGTAGTGTTCAGAGGTCTCCGACTGCTTTTATGGCACATAGGCCTAGTGTGTGTATGTGTGTGTGTTTGTATGTATGTATGTTGCACACTATTCACACCCCTGGCCCCAGTGAAACTTCTGCTCAGTGTCAGCCCCATGTAAGCAATCGCCTGGAGAGAAATTCATGTTTAAACTGTAGTTGTAAATCACAATATAAAAAGATAATTCAATCAGTATCTGACAACTGGCAAACCGAGTCATCACGAAGTTGAAGGAATTCTTTTGTGGCCAGCCCATGCTACAACCTTATTGGATGTGGTAATGTTGGTCTATACGCTGCATTGAACGGCAGCCTGCCATCTCTTGCTGACTGAGCAGCCAAAACTGCCTGCTTTTTGTTTCTGTCCCTCTCAGTAATGTGTGTTGTAGCTGAACCAGTGATCGAACTATGGAAGCTGGCTATCTTTGTCTTTCTGTGGTGATGTGAAATGTGATCAGAACTGTGTGAGTGAGTGTGATGGTGGGGGAGGGAGTCAGTCAGTCAGTCTTGGCTTGGGAGCAGCTTTAGCTTAAACACAACCATGACACGCTTCTTTCAGTCTGATTTGAAAATGCACATTTTAATCATTGTTTATTTGTTATTTCATGTTTGATATGCCTAGCATGTTTCAGTGTCCATGAATGTTGTGAAGCTGTTGTAAATTAAATGCAAAGTCTACTCAAACCAGTTTGAAGAAGCATTTTAAGATTTTAGCCAACTGTTTCTTCTGTTGGTTTCGGCTGTGTGAAGAAGCAGGGAGTCGCTACACTTTCCTATCCTAGCTTGCACTGCAGCAGAGAAGCCTCTGCATATTTGTGGCCGTCAGCTCCGTTTCAAGTAGCCACCAACACAAACCTGCAAGCCTACACAAAACAAAGATGTTTCAGAAATAACCTCTTCAAAATTTCTGTGTTTGAATGTTGTCCAAATTCAGCCACTTGAGTTCAGATGTCTCACGATCAGTTTTGCATACCATACCATCTACCTGTTAACCACTTAAATAGAAGCAACGGGTAAAAGTTAACATGGTCTCTCTATGTAAATTTAAACTTTGAGACACAGTGACAAACACTGTCAGCTAGTGGCCTATCATAAAGTCACCCATGTTTTCTGTAGCAACACTGGCACTAGTCAGCCCCTACCGATGTGCATTTATCCCATTGAGTATCATAGTAAAAAAACGTCAAGTGAAAGGCCATGAGCTGACAGGATAACAACACTGTTAACAGATTCACATAAACCATGAATAATGGGCTAGGGTTATACATGATGCAGGATCTTCAGGGACATGTTTTGTTTGTTTGTTTTTTTGGGATTATGAAGGCAGATTGCTGACAGTCTGCTTGGTGTGACCCTGAGGCTCTGCTGCTTCTACAGTCAAATGTTTTGGGCTCTGAAATGTCATTCAAATTGTGTAACATGTTTTGCAGGTTCCAGCTTATATGTATTATTTAATTTGGTTTTGTGTAGCTGTACTTAACAATCTACCAAACTAGACTGGCTCTCCTAAAACTCCTTTACATATCTGTGGTGTTGGTAGGTGTTAAACTGTTGTTTTCCTTCACTTTCAGAATGTACCTTCTTCACGGCCAACGATACAATTCAAGGGACTCCAAGGGGTAAGCACTTTTTTTCCTTTTTATGATTGAAGTCAGAGGAGCGATCACATTCCCAATTGTGAATTTCAGATGTGGAATAAATAAAACCTTAGATTTGTTTCAGGTTGTCACCAGCAAGCTTAATTTGGTGTTCTGTAATGACTGCAATTTATGCTTTAATTTGACACAGTCTCTTAGAACCAATAAAACCACTGATTTACTCTGTACAGCTACTCAAGTGCTGCTCACTGAACATTTGCTCATTATAGCATGACCACAAGTGTGTTTTTATTCACTCAATGATCAGATTAGTACAAGAATGCAGTGCATCCAGAAATTAAACTTATGTATCATACTTCTTTATTCAGCACATCCTACATACCCAGAGTTTTTTTTTTGCTTTACTAGACATGTAGCATTTTCACACTAAGGACAAGTTTTGTGTTGCGTGAAAATTATTGTTATATTGGAGTAAATGTTACATTTTCTGATACTGTCATTGCACATGTAGTTGTTAAACTGTCGTCGTTGTCTATGTAAACAGAAACTAATTTCAGACCCGTCTGAAGTCTGTAAACACAGTTATGCACTGCTAGGAGTCCATGACGCACATGACACACATACAGCTTCCCCTTAGCTGCTAAGACCTCAAAGACCTTTCTGTCTCATGCTAGCTCCCATGTTGTTCACGTTATACACCACAGCTCAGGTGCACACATTGTATCTGAGCTGTATGTAAACACACATTCAATTTTCAAGGTGAATATATTAAAAAAAACGAACTCACGTATATGATGAACCTCCTCACCTCAAGTAATCACCTATGACACTATGCATACTTATTTATACATTTATTTATTTTGGGGGTTTTTTTCTCCATTATTTTGTGGATTTTTTTCACAGCGCATTAAAATTCCCAAGACCGACTCCTCCTCAGACACCTCCCACAATTTTGATTTCTACCTGTCTAATGTGGGCAAGGACAACCCTCAGGGAAGCTTTGAGTGCATCAAACAGTATGTGTCAAGGTAAGAATAATAATCACCAGTCAGCTGAATCAACAGTTACTGTCTTACTACACATTGCTAGAACATAATCCTCCTTTGCCTCAAATTTCTTTCTCATACTCCCTCTTTGTCTGCAGCTCAGGGGCCTCACACCTGTCATTGTTGGAGACGGTACAGGACAAGGTCACAGTGTGTGCCACTAATGACTCCTACCAGGTGACCCGGGACCGCATGACCCAGGCCGTAGAGGACACACGCGAACGTGGGACCAAAGTCATCAAGCTTGGGGGCCAGTACAGAGGTGAGGCCCTCAATACACTCTTACATCCTCTCTAAAACCATCAAGTCTCTGATTTGCAACTCCCACTTTCAGATGCCAGGTTGAAACCCCACTCCCCCGCGTAGCTTTACATCCTATCAACACCTCTCCTCTCTTTTCAAACCCAACCCCTTTTGAGGGACTGAATAGGTGAAAGCTAACAGCCTGACTCCATTCAAAGCCATTATTGCTACTGACTAAGCCATTCTGTCATCTCAGTCTTTTCCAGATTAGCAGTCTGACTAATAAGGGCTAACGGTTGAATTATTTATTTTATTTTTAATTGACACACAGCCTGCCAAAATGATACAGAGAGGGCTGAGGTGTCACAGTCCATGCAGTAAGTGCTACCCGTGTTTAACACGTATTGGATCAACATAAACTCGTGTAGCAAAGTTTTCTGTCCATGGCCCCAGCCAGTGCCTGGGTTTGAGTCACACATGCCAAAACAGAAAAAAGTCTTTGATAATCTAATTTGGCTCGTTGCTCTTGTTAGCCTCTTTCATATGTCTTATCCAACACAGGACAGGTAGGACACGGATGTGCAGGGAAACAACTCACTGATGTAATGTTTCATGCAAAACATGTTTCTCTCTTTTCTGCCTTCCTCTCATCTCACCCTCTCTCAGTATGTGTTTAATTTTCATCATTTGCTGTTCAGTCCCCCAACTGCAAAACAAATGCATGCTTAAAACTCATGCAAACTTAACACCAACAGCCAGACAGGAAGGACTAGCTTACATGCTCCTGAGGTATGAGGCAGGTACCTACTTCACTGAATGACTGTCAAAAGGCTTTTTTGAGTTTCAGACTAAGATAATATTGTCTTTCAGATAAAAAAAACGACTCTCTTGGAAGATCGTTTGACTATCAAAGGTCAGACAAAATGCAAAGCAAAACTAGATAGGAAATGTGTTTTGTGTCTATAACTATGGGTGCTTATATGATTAAGATTATTAGGTTTCAAATTTCAGGGCACCAATAAAAATTGAGGTTTTGTCAGCACTCTTTCCAAACTCATTGCTTGAAAAAGATTTTTTTTTTTTAAGCCAAATTCAAAATGCATTAGTCCAAAAATGCACCAAATTTAGTTTCTTTTCACTGGTAAAAAATAAATGTCCATTAAGCAGTGTTATATTAATGGTAGTCTGAAAGTAACCCTATGTGCACAGTGGATAGGAATGCTTATGGTTGGCAAGATTTTGACATTTTTCCTTGTTTGTTTTGCTTGAAGAGTTGGACTATGGCTTTATCCACGTATGAGCAGAGGTCACACTGTTGTTGGTATGTGCTCTCTGCCACTTCTGACAAATCTTAAGGAGCACACAGTAAAGGGGCTGGTGCACTCTGGGCTTGTCAGGTAGCAGGATAGCTTTGGAAACACCCCTGCCCCCCCAAAAAAACAAACAAAGCAAACATATACACCTTTCCGACATCAGAATAGGGGAGGCTGAAACAGCAATCTGACATTCACAGTCGCCCCATGCAGTGACAGGCCAGCTGGTCGGATGTGAGAAAGTTGTCAGGGTTACATTCTTGACATAACTGTTTCAGTCTCTTTTAATGTGAACAATACATCTGAAAATATGGTCCGGTATCCTTGTATTTAGCTCAGACAGCCATGTATTTTACATTTGAATAGTCACATCTTGTTTTGTTTTTTTAACCCAGAAAACAGAAAATTATGGACCATCTGTTTAATTAAAAAGCACTTGTCAAACATTTCTTGGTGAAAACCAGAAAGCAAGTTCAGTCCACAAAATTTGTGAATTGAGTTTAGAAACTCCTCAGGCCTGTTTTTCTGGGGCCCTGGGGATAGATTTGCATACAGTGGTCCTGATAGAAACTGGGAAACGAAAGGAGCAGCAGAGAAAAGGGGAGGGACAGAAGCTTCTCACAGCTTGTTCAAAGTGAATACTAACCCTAAACCTAACCCATTTATTAATGCAAAAGGGGCTTTTAGCTACTTGTTTTCACAGACTGTTAACTTCAGGTAACAATCTGTAACATTTTTACTTTTGTCTGTAGCCTGTATTTTTTTTATGAGAGCTGCACAATCGCGTTAATTATGAATGCAGTGGCAATATCCTGTTCAAAATTGAACATTGTGGCCAATCAACAGCAAATGGAATGCAGAGGATCTAGGTGTGTTTTTAAATTGCTGTAATCTATGACTGTAAATCCAGTATGTAGAGTGACTGTCTGAAGGAGACAAATTACTGACATAAGCTTTTCACCTGCAGCAGTTTTTAGTGGGCCTGTTTGCCAACACAAATTGCATGTGTGTGTGCGCACGTGCTTACATGGCCTCACATTGCTCCTAGTCTCTTCTTTTTGACAAGGAGGGAGGGGGAAGGTTTTCTTTTCTCTTCCTCTCGCTAACCTTAATCTCTTAAAGAGCTTTAGAATTTCATAATGACTGTGGAGCAGTATAGGGAAATGTTTAGGCACCCTGACTAAGCACATGGCTCAGCAGCATGAAGTAGAGGCGTCTTTAGGTCTAATCACCTTGCCTTTTCCACACAGTCACTTTTTCCAAACAACTTTTACTTGATACAAGGAGCTGCAGCCCATTATAGAGTTTTAATTTAGTGCTAGCCCCCTTTCTCTGTGGTTGTGTCAGGTGGTAATTGGTGTGAACATGAGGACAATTGGGACCTCCTGCTTGAAAAACTGAAAAAAAATAATGTACATGGTAAAGCAGGCTGTTTCTGCCTGTTATCTGTCAAATTGAAATATGAGGAACCTCTCATACTTTCACCTCTTTGAGTAAATGGTTCCTGTGACTGTGTTGAGCAAATTGACTGATATGTGATAATCTGAAGTAGAGAAGTCAGCTCATGTCACTGCTGAGAAAGAGAGCTGTTTAACATTAAACAAACACCTTTCTCTTCTCTAGGAAAGAAAGTCCATATTCGTAAGCCGGCACTATCAACCCCAGAGGTGGCCCCAGAGCGCAAGAGATCCACACCCATCAACCCAGCCAACACTATCCGCAAGTGCCTTTCCAGCAACCCTGTGTCCCAGCGGCCATTCCGGGACCGCATCATTCACCTGCTGGCGCTGAAGTCCTACAAGAAGCTGGAGGTGCTTGCCCGTTTGCAGCGGGACGGTATCAACCAGAAGGACAGAAACTCCTTGGGGACCACCCTGCAACAGGTACTATCTTTATGACTTTTTAGTGCCATAATGTATCTTATCAAGAGTGAGAGAGCAATTTAAAAGGGAAGTGGCCCAGTAATTAATATTAACTCATACTCCATTAAACATAGAAGCCCGATAGTAAGCTTTTTTTTTTAATAGCTGATATTTAGGTTTTCCTTTCTTAAACATGAGAGCGAGATACACAAAAATCTACATCTGGTTCAGTTTAAAGACTTCATTCACTTTGACAAGAAATGAGCCACTTAATTGTTACTATTTGCATGCACAGATGTTGCACAGGAAATGTGAAGTTTCTACATGTTGTATACTTCTCATGCTGTTGTAGTTTAACTAAGTTTAACTATGAAAGTGTGTGTGTGTCTGTCTGTACAAAACAGGTGGCAAATCTGAACCCCAAAGACAACACGTATTCATTGAAGGACTTCATTTTCCGTGATGTCCAGCGAGACTGGCCTGGCTACTCAGAAGATGAGAAAGTCCAGATTGACCGGATCCTGGCTCGGTACAGAAATGCATTCTGAACTTCAAGATATTCTTATTTTAACTATTAAAGAATTTACATATTCTGGTGGGAAACTACAATCAAGTATCAGTACTAGTTTTTAAATGAGGCTTGTATGTGGTTTTGGTTTTACAGATGGTTGGTTTGTCCTTCAAACAGTACAGTGACTCCTTAATGTCAGAAACAATGGATTCAAACGTTTTTTACTTTTGTTTAGCAAATTTCAGATAACCAACCTGACATGTAGCCTGACAACAACATGTTGTATTTGGACTGTATATACTGGCAGCTTAAGGATGGACAGTGGATGAGTGGAGTTTCAGAAATTTATATTTTCTATGTTAAAACGTGTCACTATTGGGCCACATTGCAACTGACATGACTTCAAGGTGGCTGTAGCCTTAAACCGCCACCTTTCAATCCTAGAGGAGTGATCACTTAACGATTATATTAAAAGTATAGTTGAGCATTTTTAAAGTCTATCAACACAACTCATTCTCACCACATGTGTAGTGCACAAGTTGGTTTTACTTTTACAGGTTAATGCATGTTCTTCCTTATTAAACAGTTACATTTAAAATCCTCCATTGATTTGATCCATTTTGCTAATTTGCAGTCTCTGCTTTTTTTGGCACATTGCAGACAGTTGCTTTAATACACATGTGATTTCTTTAGCTGATCCTAGTGTAATGATAGTTAAGTGCTTGCCCCTCATGTGTCCACTTTTCTCTTCCACTATCCACCACTGACAACACTCTTTCCTTTCTTCAACAGCAAATTAGGTCTTCCTACTGAGGCACTCTCATCAAGCAGTTCTCCCAAAGACGGTGTCCCTGCGTCCCCCCTGGTACCTGCACTAATACATACACACACATGCACACACAGGCAGCGAAGTGTGTCATTTCTCCTCTAAATTCTTGGTGTTCTCTTGCAGAAGCGCCAGCCAGACTTTGACTTCATAGATCCTTTGGCACCAAAGAAAGCCCGCATCTCCCACCTCAGCAATCGAGGGCCAGCCGCATCTTTATCCTCATCCTCCTCTGACCGCCGTGAGGACGAGGGGAGCCCCGGCTCCAAACGATCGTCCCTACCCTCCATGGTCACCTCGGGCCCTCCCAGCCATCTCCCCATTTCGTCTCACCCTCCTGCACCCTCTCACCAGCAGCCCAGCCCAGCCTCCAACTCCAACTCGCCCAGCACCCCGGAGGGCTGTGGTACCCAGGACCTGCCCATGGACCAGAGTTCCTCCTGCAGGGACCCTTCACCCAGCCCCTTCTCCTCTGATAGGACCCTGCAGGACCGCTATCGGCCACCCATCCCAGTCCCCAGACCTGCTGCCTCCCCCAGCCCCCCTCCTTGCACCTCACTCACAGTTACCTCCACTGTCATCAGCAGCCCTCCCTTGTCCAGCAGTTCCAACAAGAAATTCAAGAAGAAATCCAAAAAGCACAAAGATAAGGATAGAGAGAGGGAGAAAGGGAAAAGGACGGAAAGAGGCAGTAGTCCTCCCATTGTAGCAGAGCAGGCTGAGGAGAGTCGTAGGGCCAAAAAGAAGCGCAGTGCTGAGGAAGCGAAAAGAGAAGTCATCGACAAGAAACCTCACAAAGATCAAGGTGTGTTTCTGTCTTGTTTATCTGCATCATTGAACCAGATGTCTCGAAATGACCATTTACTACTCTGCACGCACATCACACACTATTAACTATTCTCCATTAAGTTGAAGACAAATCTTCAGAGATGCATTAATATTTTTAAAGTGGTCACTCGTAGTAACAAATCCAGTTTTCATTGCCCCAACTCTGCAGCTGTGTGCTCTTCTCACTTTCAATACAATACATTTAATTTGCCTGGCTATCATTTGCTCTGAAAAATTTGAGTTCAGAATTGTCTTCTTAATATTACAAAAGGGTGGGTCGCTGTTACACATGTTAAAACTTACTCTGGAGACATCAGGGAATAAGCTAGCAGAGAAAATGTTTGTATTATTAAGCTCAAACATTTATTTCTGGTGAACAAAATGAACATAAACAAAGATCTCCGACATTAAATAAAAAATATATTAATATAATATGGCACAGTGGGAAACAATAGTAAAACTAAAATGCATTGAAATACAGCTTGAGTCCAACTTTAAGGACTTTGCTTCATTAGGGCAACTTAAGCAAGTGAGTGTGTGTGTGCGCACATGCATTTGTGTGTGCTCACGTGCATTTGTGTGTGCTTGTTTGAACTCACTAATTCAAGCTGCATGTCTTGTGACTGACATGCCTCCTCTGTCCAAGTTTCCAGACAGTTTATCTTTCAGACTTTGGATTGTAGCTCACCATGTTTGAGTATTTCTCTACACCGTCTCCTGTAACCAACCCATTTTGATTAAAGTGATGCATGATGGATTTTGGCCAAGGCACTGATCCATGCTCTTCTTTACTCTGTGATCTGTAGTTCTAGTTCACCTTGTATTGTAAATGTTGTGGGTGTACTTTGAGACACTATTGTTCCTCAAGGGATGTGCTAAACTTCATGATCTTGGAGTCTTAACATTTTTATACATGTCACAACGAAAGTGAAGATCTTATGACACCTGTGGTGATGATTAATTTCTCTAAAACTTCATTAGGATATGGTAGGGTAACTTGAATGAGCCCCCTAAGGAGAACTTTAAAATTGACAAAACAATTTTCTATAAAAGTGATATAAAATACTATATACAATAAAATACTCTGTACAATAAACAATAAATATACAATACATTAGTGGGTGTAGTAATCTCTATAAACATATCTGTATAACTAATGCTGAATCTGTAGGCAACGTGAAAATATATTGGTACTAGAAGCCTTCTGGTTTCCATTTGTTGTCAGAGTAATGTTGACCAATCACATTTGAGCGGACTTTGGTTGCATGCAGGTAAACAGTCCATGTGGAGAGCAGAAGAGTCAAAACATACTGGCCAAAATGCAGTCCTGAAACCCGTCAGTTATAGTCTGATGACGCTTTAGATTTTTATTAGCCGTCTCAAGTTGCTAATCGGACTGTAAACAACTGGCACATGGAAGAGAAAGCCTTGGCCTATATATGTTCTATCTGGATATCTGCTGGCTATACTGGAAACCCTGAAATATTAGCTGTTGCCCCCAGAGGCTAAATTGTTGTCAAACAGATAGCTGATGGGTTCTGAGATTGCAGCTGTAGTAACAGCAGTGACTGTTGGGTGGCAGCACTAGATCTAAATGCAGTGTCTAATATACCTGGGGAAGAAAACTCCCCAGAAAAGGAAAAATACAATTGAAAGCCTGCATTTCTCTTGTCAAAGACAGAAAATGATCGTCCATCTGTGTATTATGCATTGCCAGTATAGTATTTACATGCTTACACTTTATTCTTTCTCCTCAGACTCTTCAGAGAAAGAGAAGCCAGTCCAATCTACTGAATTCTCATCCACAGTGGAAATGCCTGACTATGTAATGTGAGTAACTGTGGTGTACAATGTCTTCAAGGGAAACTTTTGTGTTTTTCAATCTGGACACTATTTTGCCAGATTTTGTGTCTGACACTAAGCTACATTTTCTGTGCTCTAACACAACAAACTCCTACTGGCACTCCTCTCTTCAACTCTGTCATGGCTTAATACTCCAGATTAACAAATGTGGAAGTTTCCCTTTAAAGGGCCCATTATCCTACAGTGTGACTATCTTTATCTCTCTGGTCTCTCAATTTATTTCAATGACTTCAATAAAAACTCAAAGTTTAAAACATTTCATTATCGTTCAAGGGGGATTTTAATAATATACGCAAGCTACAGAATTAGATGCAGCGATAAACACATCTGTGTTTAATCTGTGCAGTCTGGTATCCTTCTGTCATCACTATAGTAGGACTGTTTTTGTACTTTCCACGTCATTTGTAATTCCTGTAAGGAACGTGTCATCAATTCCGCTCAAGAAATCAAGAAACTCTGATGTAAAAGGAGGAAATTTAGGGGAAGAGTTAGATTTCTGGTTTTAGTCCTGCACATGTCAAAACTATTTTTTGCTGAAATTATAATTGTATGTGTGTAACCAGTTTCAAAAATATAATTCAATTTAATTTCCTTTCCTGTGTTTATAGAAAGTACATACCGTTGGTGTCCACAGACCAGCGACAAAGCTACAAGGATGACTTCAATGCAGAGTATGATGAGTACCGCCAACTGCATGCCCGTGTGGAGAGCATCACCCGCCGCTTTACCCAACTGGATACCCAGTGTCGGAAGCTGGTACCTGGCACCAAAGAGTATCAGGTCATATTGAAACCATTTGCTTGCATATACTTAAGTTGATGTTACTGTGACTCCATTGATTTCATTACCTACACAGTTATATGCAAGTTTATTTTTTCTAAAAGTCATACAGTGTATGGTCTTAATTAGACATTTGGAGTGACTTTGTCATTTTGGACGACATATCCCGTCCTTGCCATGAACTCTCAGACAAGGTATTTGGTGAGAGTCATTATTTTAGTGGCAGATTGTGAACGGGTCAGAATCATGACAAGATGACATAAATGGTATTGTTTAGTCTCCATGTTGGGGTTTAGGTTATTTTGCTATCTATCCATTTTAGGTGCAGATTAAATTGCTCTTCTTGTCAACTCAAGTACTTGATCTGGTTCACTGTCTCTCCTCTGCTTCAATGCATGTGCAGCAAAACACAGTAGAGACTCTGACACTGAGCTGAAATGAAACAAGTGCACATAAATTATGTAAATAATAAATAAAATAAACATAGGCTCTACTGTGTTTTGCTGTCATTTATGGTCATGCTACACAGCTCTGCTCTCTCTGGTTAACTGCAAGCAGGGCTGAGCCTTTGTGTGCTGGACTCAGTGTGGAGCAAAGGACAGACAGTCAACCAGGCGTCGAGTTAATGACAATTTATGTTACTGTGCAGTAAAAGATTTAGGAGTAAAAAGCCAAGAATAATTTATTTATGTAATACACATAAAAGATGGACTCACTCTAAATGGTGAAAAGTATTGCTGTAAAGAGTGTGATTTGCATCACATTGAAATAAACAATTGATGTTTTTCTATTGTTTACACGAAATGCATAATATCACACAGCCCTGTGAAGCATACACCTTTTAATGTCTAATGTCATCAGAATTGATTAAGTCTGAGTGTCATGCCTCATGTGCAGAGTTATCACAAGGACTTTAATATCTGTTTAAGCCTAACATAGAATTTAAAGTAGTTTCAGCAATACTGTCTAAATACTTGTGTAGATTCTAATATCTGTGAATATGTATTTGCATTGAAACTGATCTTTTTTTAATGGTCTGTATTTAATTTAACAGAAGGTGCAAGAAGAAGTCTTGAAAGAGTACAAAAAAATGAAACAAGTAAGTAAGGCAGAAGCCTGAATAGGGTTATATATTTTGTTTGTTATACTATATTAACAACATATTGGCTAGTAGATTTTTTTTTTTTGTTAAAGATCAGCAAGAGTTGTGGTCAGGTTGATGGCTGAAGTCTGATATTATATAATATATTGTTTTTTGTTTTGTTTTTTACAGCACAGCCCCAACTACCATGATGAGAAACAGCGCTGTGAGTACCTGCACAACAAGTTGGCCCACATCAAGCGGCTAATAGCTGATTTTGACCAGCGCAGAGCCCAGGCCTGGTGCTGAGAGCACAGCACAGTCCACCAGGCCCCCCACAACATCTTCACTAATCAGTATTGAGAATGGAGTCTCGAATCAGGAGGGGGTGTCCAACTGGCTCTTATTTATTAACACCCCCACAGTTACTGCCTCTACAACAGTCCTCTTCCTCCCTTCCTTCCTTCCTTCCTTTCCCTTTTTTCCTTTTCCCATCATCCTTCTTCATTCCTTCCTTTTTTTTCTCTTATTTTTGATTCCACAGGCTGAATTGTTGCCTGCAATCTTGAAAATCTCTGACTCTACCCCCATCTTTTGCTTTCTCAATGAGCTCCTTTGGAATTTCATACCACTGGACGAGTGCAAGGGGCTACATGAGGTGTGAAGGAGTTTGGGGAAAATCTTTAAACTCCTCTATCCTTTGAAGGACTATCTGGCAAAAAAAAAGAACAAAAAGTATTTTTGAGCATCAGAGAAAATAATGTATTTAAGTAAAAAAAAAAAAAAAAAAAAGAGGGAGATCTATTTATTTTGGGACTCGTAGTGCAAAAGAGTCCGCAGATGATATATTAACTTTTTTTGAAAACAATGCAAAAAAAATTACCGCGGGCCTTATGTGTTTTGACTTTGTGAAGCCATTTTGCACGCAGGATCCATATGTCATCTCATTCGGCAGTGATGTCTCTCTTGCCTCATTTCCTCTCTATTCACACAAAACTGTACTGGATAACCTTGCTTCAACACACTGCTGTGTGTCTGCTGAGTTTGAGCAGGAAGGAAATGAGACAGGCAGGAGAAATCAATGAGCTGGTTGAGAAGCAAAAACAATATGTGTGCATGGATTGTAAATTTAGTTGTAACGGCCACGTGGAGTGGTGAGGGTGGGGTCACTAAAGGAGTATGATGCCCAGTTAGTAGAGGGCAGTATTCCCTGCACCAATTGTTTAATGTTCACGGTGCATTATGGGTGCCTTAAGGTGTTTACACTCGAAAATGTCGAGGTAGGCCGACCCACAGGCTACACAATGGAACTACAACTGCCTGGCAACAGGTTGTGTGTGTGTGTGTGTGTGTGTGTGTGCGTGCACAAACATGTCTGAGCAGAGGATGAAGGATGAGATGTTCAATCTGAAAGGCATCCGAGCGTTACAGACTGTGTGTGTGTGTGTGTGTGTGTGTGTTGTATGGTTGTGGATCATGTGGTGTGAAAGGTAAGAGGAAAAAGAAAAATATGGGGGGAAAAAAAGTGAGAAACAACAAAAAACAACAAAAAAAAGCTGCTATAGTGTTTGACCAGCCAGAGCACTCAGGATCAACCTGGCTGGAGTAACAGTACCTGATCTTAATTGAAGAGATATAGAGGATCCTAATATTAATTTTCCAGAGTGGTTAATCTCTAAACCTTGGAAAAGACTGTGCCCACCTCTTCAGGCAAACAGTATGTGTTTCTCTTCACCAGACGACAAATTCTGTGTGATGTCAGTTATATTTGATTCTCAGTTTGAGTTCTGCAGAGCGTTTTCAGAGTAGCGTATTTTTTTCCTTTTCTTTTTTTTTTTTTTTCTTTCAACATTGCTACAGATATTTAGTTCAATGAAAAGATTCTGTGAAAAATGAAATTATATTTTTGAGTCTTTATTTCAACAAGGGAAAAAGTGTTTACAAAACCTGTGTTAGAATGTTTGCCAAACATTAAATATTTTTCTGGTACTGCACCACGGAGTAAAATGTCTGATTGGGAATCAATTTAAGGATTCATTTATATACTGGAATATGTGTCTCATTCACTGAAGAATAAATTAAATAATGTTGTATTTTGGGGTGTGAAGAGGAACCTAGTTACTGTTCCCTTAGAAAGATCAACAGTTGAAATGGTGTTGGCTCTGATATCTTAGGAGTCATCAGCTGGTCAGCCTCTTCACAACACTCTGGTCTGAAATACATTCAGCTAGTGAGGACATATGAGAGTCTGTCTCCTGTATTGGAAAAAATGTAGCACCATTTTTTTTTTCCCCCGCAAACTGGAGATTTAAGTAAATATGGGCCAGTTCTGTTCCACGTATATTTTGGTTGTGGCATCCTGTCGAACAGTCGGTCTCTGCAGTAGACTGGCTGTTTTGGTTGGCTGTCAGTCAACTTTAGTGTAATTACAAACTTGGCTTAATGTGCTTGTTTTCTCTGAAGTTATTTTGGACAAAAAATCAGCACTTGTATCTTGGAGGTGTCACAGCAGCAGATAAAAATGTCCACAAGAGGCTTCACTCTACATTTACACTTTTACAGCTGTGGGATATAGGGTCAGTGTCTGTTTTTTTTTCTCCTGTTTTCTTTAAGTGATTCTTTTTAGTCATTCTCCAGAGTCTGGAGAGTGCCACTTCAACAGCTGAATAATGCAGGAGGCCAGGGCTTTACATGCAGCCTTCAAACTGTTGTCCATCACCTGTGTCATCCTCGCAGCCTTCCAAAGATTTCTGCTCCTATCAAAGACAGATAAACTTAAAATGGAGTTTTAACAATACCGATTAGCATATTAAAACTCATTATTGTTATTGTTGGAGAAGGGGGAGAAGAGGGTTGATCAAGAGTCTTAATGAGGAACTGACTAAGTTAAAAATGCCCTGGCAGTATTTGAAAAATGAAAAACCACTGAATATCAAGTGAATTTTGAGAGAAATCTGATCCTGCCCACCTGAAAATGTACAAGGCATTTCAATAAAAAATCAACTTAGTTTTACCTTGAGTATGTCTGTTTTTTCTTTTGTCCTTTTGTTTCCTTTTCAACCATTTGAAATTGTCAAATCAGAAACATGCTTTAATGTATTGTTTTTATGACAGAATTGCAAATCTTCTTGCATGTTATATCGTCTTGCAGCTTTTATGTTGACTAAGGAAAATATGTAGCCTAGCCTACAGTACTGACACACTTTTGGAAAGACTACATCAAAAGCTGATGTTTGTAAAATAGTGTTTCATATAAAAATAAGGTAACATTTATGCAAATACACCTCCTGTCAGCAGTTCTTAACATGATCAAGGTGACTTCAGTAAGTTGTTTTAATATACAGTGTCTTTTAAAAGGTTACTATGTCCACTACACTTTTTGATTTTGACACTGTTGTCATACACCAATTATTTGCAGCATCATGGTATATTAAAATACAAAAGATTTTCAGCCAACACAGATTTGGCTCCACTGTGTCTAAGGTCCCATTGACCCTAGTGTTTTTCTTGGTGTCTGTAGTTTAGATAATCAGACACTGTTTCCAAAATGCAGAAAGTCTGATTCATACAAGCCACATGTGTACATAAAGGGCAAAATAGGCTGCTGCCTGCAAGCAGAGTGTCTTGAGGTTCCATTACTTAGTACCTGAGAGAAATAAAAGACTGGTTTTAAACAGGTGTCTAGGAAGTGTAAATGACTTTCAAAACATATTTTGTTACAGCCTGCATTATTCAAAGTAAACATTTAACAACGTACCAAACCTGCTTTGTTTTTCTTAGCATCAGCAACAAAATCCTGTTTGATATACAGCAAATTTAAGATGAAAGATGGGATATTGGTTTATACTATTTCCATGGCCAACCAGGACTGCTGTAACCTGCTAAATTGGATATAGTTGCACTCTAGATGTACCAAACTCCTGGAAAGGGGCTGGGCTCTCTTCCAAAGTTGCCCTGACTGTTGGGACCCACAAGTTCCCAGCTGAGTGCAACAGTGTTGGAGTTCTCTTCCCAGAACAAGATTGTCTCCTCCTTGTGACAATGTTTTGCTGGACGGAAGACGAAAGATGTTTTTTGTGCGTATGCACTGAACAGCAGATTGGAGTGTGGCCTCATTGGAGTCTGTGGGTGAAGCCCTGGAGGGGGTACCGCCCAGTGTGTCCATAGTTCTGCTGGGGGATTTCAATGCTCACATGGGCAATTACTGAGAAGCCTGTGGGTGACTGGGAGTAATGGTGTGCCTGATCTGAACTTGAGTGGTGCATTGCTAATGGATTTTTGTGCTAGCCATGGACTGGCCATAACAAATATCAGATTTGAGCATAAGGTTCAGAAGTGTACCTAGTACTAGAACACCCTAGGCTAAAGATCGAATATCGACTTTGTGACAGTGTCATCAGATCTGTAGCTGTATGTCATTCCCTGGGATGCAGGAGGATCCCAGGGCAGACCCAGAGCACACTGGAGGTATTGCATATCACTCCCGACCTAGGAACGCCTTGGGTTCCCCCAGGAAGAGATGCAGGGTGTTGCCGGGGAGAGGGATGTCTGGGTTTCTTTACTCAGTCTGATATGACCCAGTCTCAGATAAGCAGCGGAAAATAGATTGGTGGATGAAACTGAAAAGTTCAACAGTGAACTGAAAAACTGAAAAAGCGCCTGTATGTAAGAATTTACATTTTTTAAAATCCAAAGGATGCAACATATTAGCATGCACAAGTGCCTTCACTCTCTCCCATTAACATCAACAAACAACCAGCATAACAACACAGCATCATGACAGATCAGAAAGGTACTGTCCGAGTAGAAACTTCCTGCAGATAGCTGTCTCCACTGACCACAACACATTTCACAACAAAACACTCCCACAATGAGGTTCGCCCACTCCTGAGCACACACACAACTAAAGCACTTCCTCAACAAGGGTGCAGAAAAGAAGTTCCAATGTTCACTAAACATGGTAAAAATAAAAAATAAAGAGTTGCAGTTTGTGGGTCACAGTGCCACTGTACAACAGGAGCCTTTATGTGTGAGCAAGTGTACAGAATTTCTGAGGAGGTACGCAACCAACACTCCAAATGGATGCAGAATACGCAAGGCAGTCATCATGCCCACATGAAGGTGTAGTTAAAGTCTGATTTATACTTGAATCTACACCACACCCTAACCTTAACCTCAACCGTAACACTACTCACAAGAGTTCATCCCTCCAGTTTATCCAACCTAGCTGTGCAGAGCCAATAGGTGGAGCTTAGCCTAGTCCAGCTCCACCTCTAGGTCCAGCCACACCCAAGCTCAGGTCTGGCCCCACCCCAACTCATACAACTGGTAGTGCTAGTTCATAGAACATGGTGACACTCCCTGAGACCTGATGCAGAGGAGAATGATTCCTCTGCAGGCACCAGTGGTGGAAGAAAGTTTGGCAGAAGATAAGCAGGAAGAAGGCACAAAAAGAAGGTGGAGAAAGTCAGTGGGCTTGCACAGCAGATTGTGGTTCATGAAACATGGCTCATAACAATTTTTTACAAAATGTCATTTTCTCAATTGAGTTTTAACATGAGAGTAAGTTTTTTGGACAAAACAAGGGGAAGTTATTAAAATCAACAGTTTGAGAGTAGGGCTTCATTGGGTAAAAACAAGTACAGACTATTAATTTAGGCTTTTGATTTTGTTTGAAGCTATAAAATTGTTAGTCTATGCCTAAAATAGCTCAGTGATTGGCTTAAGGTTTATAGCCTACTGTAAACTCACATGTAAAATCCATCCATGATATTTTGTCAATTACTATCGTATTGCCACAAGTAAGTCTTAATTGCTTTCTATCAGTCAGCTTTGAGCTGAAAAGAACAAGTCTTTATTTGTAATTTTAACTTTAAATGTCTAATAAACTAAATTTAGGTAATAAAAATAGTTTTATTTATATTGCTATGTTTCTTGTGTGCCCTCTTATCCTTCAACAGACTGTATGACCTATGATGACACGGGCTGCTACATGTATTAAAGAGTCCCTGGATAATGTGATATACAGGGTGTCCATAAAGTCTCTTTACAATTTAACACATTTATCACAAAAGCAAATGTATAGATACATCTGTGGATATTGAATCATTTAATACACCTCTATATGGGCACCATTAGTTGCACGAAGCACATCAAGACGGTACTCGATTTCTTGCCATGTTCGCTGTAGCATAGCCTCATCAATGGTGGCAATGGCATCAGTGATCTTTTGCTTCAGGTCGTTGATGTCCCGTATCTTTGTTCGATACACGATACACAAATGCAATGTGATTAAAAACTTTGATAACCACTGAGTACATAGAACAAATCTGATTAACATATCTCATCAATTGCTTTTGTAATGAATTTTGAGACTTTGTGGACACCTGTACTGTGTTATGTGATAATGTGTAACTGCATTCATTCCAGTGCTTTGCAGCATAGACGTGATGCTGATACTGGCAAGATACATAAACAAAATGATTCAAGGCCTACTAATGTACTAATGTATGTGATATTTATTTGTTTAATAAACAAATGTATCATAAACATTTATTTTTTGTGTGAGCATATTTTAGGAAAATAAAGGCGTAATATTGTGGTTTTAACTGTTTTTTTGGTGACTGCATACTGCATTTTGGAAGAGTGTGTATTTTATGAAATGAAATACACTGGTTGACCTGTGACCTGTGTGTTTGTGCAAAACTGCAGTTGAAATAACCTATTATATACAGTCTATGGAAATAACACACTGCATGAAGTTTAGGGCTGAATAAAAGAGAGGTGGAGCTGCACTCGTCAAGCTCCACCCCTCCATTTGGCTTTGCAGTGACACTTGTGTTTTTTTTCTCCTCCACATCATCCGTAGACCGGCTGGAAATGGCGCAGCAGTTTGTGCAGACTAAAATCCAAGGAGACAAAGTGGTGCTGTTCATCAAGCCCACCTGCTCCTTCTGTATCAAGGCCAAGGACGTGTTAGCCAAATACAAGTTCAAGCCGGGACATTTAGAGTGCATTGATATAAGCGGACGCAGCGACATGGGCACCATGCAGGACTACTTCCTGGAGCTGACTGGAGCCCGCACGGTGAGCACTCTGTAAACACAAGGGGGACTTTCACCTCTGTTAGGTCCACTGAAATTGTCTGTGAAGCTAATATGAACTTATTATCTGTGGCGCCACTGGTGGTAAAAAAAAAAAAAAAAAAAAAAAGGTTTTCCATGAAGAGACGGAGCTTTTAATAAATCCAAGTGTGTGTTCATAACGAGTTCGTAATCATGCTAGCTGTATGAGCTAATATCAACAGCTAGACTCTTTTGTTCTTGCATTTGGTTTAGTTACCTAACCAACAGTTCTCCGTTAAGTCTGTGAATGGTTGACGATGAGATATGTGGGTCAATGACGTTATGCAACCCATTGTCAATTGGTGTAACCAGTATTTTTTCATAACAATCTGATTATATACAGGAAAATAAATATGAACTAAAATGTAGAATAAATATAATCCACTTTTAGCAATGCAACACTATGGTTTTTAACACATTTTACATTAATTATTTAGACAAAATTGTTGTTTTTATGATATATCCTGCTCAATATTGACAAAATGCTTTAAAATTTAAATGTAAAAATACTCCAAAAATGTTTCTTTTCATTTGATGTTTTTAAAAGTAATTATTTGTTTAAGTCAACTTAAATACACTGTAGGTGGATAAACTGTTTAATATTTATCATTCTTTTGTGGTTACACTATTTGACATTTTCAGGAGCATTCAGTCTAATTTTTGGTCAAAAAAAAGATTGCAAATGTCATTTCAAATGACATAAAACTAACAAAAATACAAAATGTACATTTTAACAAACATGATGCTGCTTTTAAAACTATTTTTTAACATATTTTTGAATTGCTCATCTTGCCAACACTTATTTGTCACTGACTCATGTATTAAAAGTTGCAACGATACATGACGTCACTGTCAATGAATAGGAGCGGTTTATAATAATATCATTGTTTCCTTGTACCAGTTTCATCATTAGGTATACCTGGGAAATCTGATGCAATCCAAAACAGCAGCTCTGTCTTAAATACTACTTTTACGAAGTTTCAGTTTTTACTGAGTTTGTCAGAAAGGTGATCATTCTTCTGTATATGGATTATTTAGGTCGTGGTGGGTGATGGTGGTGTACTGTAGTGCATTATTGTGTTCCAAATATTTTGCCCCGCTGCATGTATATGGAGTGGACAAAATATATGGCATACTATTCAATATAAAGCACTCCAGCACACCACCACCACCACCACCCACTATGACCTCAGTAATAAACATGAAGTAAAATTATAAATGTCAACAAATGTAGAATTTAAAGCAGAGCTGTTGTATTGTGTTGCATTAGACTGCACAGGTGTACCTCATGAAGTGGCCAGTGAACGTATATTGCTATAACTATGTATATGGTGATATAGTGAAGTTTATGGAGAACCAGTCAGGTAAACTTTTCTACCAAACTAAAAATAAGAAATATATATAATTACCTAATTCTGCCATATTCCTGCATATTGATTTGCATCAGTGCTCATGAGGACCTAACACACCCACAGATGTTACAAGACAATTAATTACTGGGGTAGAAACAGTATATCAGACTTTCTGACAGAAGATCAATGTATATCGTCTCATGTCATATATCATATATCTCCTGTATGTATTTGATCGTAGGTCCCACGGGTGTTCATCGGTGAGGAGTGTGTTGGAGGCGGCAGCGATGTCGAGGCGCTGCATAAGAGTGGTAAACTGGAGGGCATGCTGCAGTCTATTGGAGCCTTGCAGTGACCCCTAGATCTCCAGGTACAGGACACTGCATAGATTCACACACTCCTGTTCCTTGTTCTAGACACTCAGGAAAATTGATTGCATTTGTAGTAACCCACATGAAAAGGAGGTAAGTGCTCAGGAGACTTGGAGAAAGTGCATGAATTAGTAACAGAAAGCTCTCATTAGTGTAGAAATGAATAAATGAAAGGAAATAAAATGCCTGAAGTGGTGCTCTAAGAGATGAAAGAACTAATTGTGTGGTTGTAAAGACAGAAATAAAATCTGCTCCAAGCCCATACTTTGTCATATCCTGATGGAAATGTACAGACGGGTGACAAATTAAAGGCAAACCCTGAATAAATGACTTGAGAAACATTATCACGGATGGATGATTTGAGTATCAAACCCAATCTCATCCCAACCAAACAGTTCAGAGACATGTCGAGTTTATAAGATGTATTTAAGCTGCTCTGGAAGCTCACGGTGCCACCCAGCGGTGCTTTACCTTCCTTTATGTTGACTTTTATTTTGTCATCCGTCTGTTTGTAAAACTGGCTGAAATACCAGAGATAGAAGAAATAAGAAGTAATCTACAAAATGTACACACACAGCAGAGTGTAGACATTCATCAAGTCTGTGGTCTTTTCATTCTAAAACATGTCTTTATTTAAAGTCAGACGTCATGTTATCTACAGTCTGTACAACACTGGCCCTGGGGAGCCACATATGTGTCTCCACGAGTGTGGATGCAGCACTGGGACACACTTTGTTTTACAGTCCAGTGTTTCAGCTGCTGTTTACTCATTAGTTTTCTTTTCTAAGAGAAGATTTGGATTTACACACATTATTTTTGCATTGAAGCAGCAGTCTGACATCATTATGGTTAAAGATACCAATTGATATCCCCTGAAATACTGTCAAAATCTATCAGTGGTTGCTTGCTTGACCTGTATATATGCAGCCTGCTGCTACAACACCGGATACAAATACTATTAATTACCTGTCAATTTGAATGCTGTGTGTATTAATTTGGTTGGTTTATCCGAAAAATTAGTTGCTGTCTTACAGTTAAGCAATTATTACACCTGTTAAGTAGAGATCAGTGAAACAGTAGACTGTAAAATAAACGGACCCATTTGTCTCTTCTAAATGTTTAAAAAAAAAAAAATCATTAATGTTCAGACACAGTATAGTTTACAAAAATAATTGCAGCACCAATAAATCATATTCTCATTATGATTAAAAACAACCTCTCAAATTAAAGAAGAGGATCAAATAAATACTGTGGATCCACCCAGAGGCATTATGGTTTTTAGTGTACCAACTTATGTTGATGATATGATATTTCTCCTATCTGGATACCCCTCTCTGTACACGTAAATGCTACAAAAGGCTTTTGCCTTTTTGTGGGACAGACAGACAGATTATTGTTATTTATTATTGCAAACAGATAAGGAATAGCTTAACATTATTTCATCAACCTGCAAAGGACACAGTGTAAATATCCTGCTCATGGGCTGTAAATAAAATAAAAACAATATATAGTTTGATTACTGTTTTTGTTTTGGTGTAAGGTGCACATGATTTTGATACAGGCTATGTGTAGTAGTAATTGTGAATGAAAGTGCGATGGCCTCATTTGACACCAGACTACGACGGCAATGTATTCCATCTCACGTGGTAATAAGATCGGTCTGAGACACTCACTGATGTTGCATTATAGATCTGAAAGAATCGAATTAATGTGTGCAAAAGAATTGTAATTAAATTGGCCCCTGCTCATATGCTAAACTGAGTTTCTGTTAGATTACAGATGAAAATGAGCATGACCACGCTAACAACAGCATCGCCAGTTGCCTCCCACTTTCCAGTGTGTTAATGTAGGTCACTGCTCAGCTGAAATACTAATCGAGCCACTGGAAAATGAGACGCTCTTGCGTTATTTCAACTTAAGAAATGAGTATGCTGCACTTTTAAAAAACAAATCTAGATCTAACATGACACAGACGCATCATAGGCCATGGTTTAACTGGAGAGGGAGCAGCCCTGTCTCAGGCATACAGAGGATACACATACTGACTTCCAGATGTCTAGTAGAGAGGAAAACACCTTCCCGCTTGTTCAACCTGAAGTCACATTACCCGTTACTGTAGTTTGAAACAGTCCGTGTAGGATCCTGGGTTGTCCTCCAACAGGTGTGTGGTCATTTAATGTATCTGTACTTGTAATGGAGCCATCTGTGTCGCTTTGCATCTTTGAAATCCACCATTTTGCATCCACCAACAGAAATATAATCTTCCAAAGAGCCTGTGGCCAGCCAGTCATTTTATATTCATATTGGGTTTTAAGGATGTGTCATTTTGCATCGCCCATGATGGAATAGTCATTATGCAAAGGACACAGAGTCATTGCTCCGGGGGAAGAAAGGCGTGTCGCGGTGGCGTATGTCACTGCTTGATGACACTGTCCTGTCGGTTAAGGAGTCTCGTGATGTGTTCACTGCAGCAGTGTTTCTCAGAATCAGACCTTCAACCAGCAGGACAGACTGTAAAAACGTTTTCTTCTGTTTCTTCATTGATGACTCGTCTCACTCTGTCATTATTTTCTCTCTCTCTATTCCCCATTGCTCTCCCCCAACCTTGTTCTCCACAGGGTTTTGGCGTCCAAGTGGGGGTCACATGACAATGCAGCGGGACTTGCGTAGTTTACGTCGGCGCTGCTGATACTCACTGAGCTCCTGCAGGTACCCTCTGGACGGCCAGCGTAGCCTCTCCACCTGCTCACGCTCATCCTCTGGAACACAAAAACACAAACCTTTAGAAGTAATCTGCCATACTGACAAAAATACACTGCATCATTTACTACACTTGGCATTTATTCACACAGACACATTCAGTAATAACTCCTTGGACTGTTGCCATGAACACGTTCAGGGAGGCTGAAATATGATGCCATGATTTTGTTTATGCCAACAAGCAACTGAAGATCAGTGGTGATCAATCATGTGCTGTCTTCTTATTTCGGCCTTTGACTTTCGCTTGTGCCCTTCAATACCCGTCCAGTGACTTTAAATGAGTTTTATGTTTACGACTAATGATGACAATAAAACGTGCTACTGCAACTAACCAGCGCAATGTTGCCTTTAATCTTTTTTTTAATGAGCCTGTCTGTTACTGCTTTTATGTGACCCAATAAAAGCATATGACTATCTAAGAAACAATCAGAGATATTATAGACTGTATACCTCATGACCTCAGACATAAATACTCTTTATGTCTGAGGTTTCATTGTGACAGGCTGCAAATACACAGATGACTTGTGTGGACTCACTGAGCATATTTTCCAGCTTTAATGTGTCTGCTAATACATACAGCATATTCTGCTGTATGGTGAGATGGTGCACATAAATACTGCCATACTGTTCTCTATGGCAGATTAACATAAAATACAGAGGCTGTCACAGGTGTCTAAGATTGCATTTGATTCTCAAAACTTAGAAGCAACAAAATAGATGCTTGTTCTCCAAAATGAATAAAGTGAAATGAGTAAGTATTATTTAATTCCATTTAACAACTGATCAGTGGACACCTTAAGTACACCTTCTGTATTTTTGACAAAAAACTGGACACAAGCCTGGCATTCACAACGGACTAACCTACATACACAGCAGATCCTAAAAAGCCTTCAGGCCTTCTGACCTAATTATTTTTAACATGAAGTCTGATGCCTTCAGGTTTGCTATCAGTCTGTGCTCACTGACTCATAAGATTTATTCAAAATGCTCAGATATTTGTTTACAGGTTTACATACTGACCTGAGAGCTCCAGGAAGTCAGGCTTGTGGCTGAAGATCAGGTAGTTGTTAGCGATGAAGTGGAGGAGCCAAACGTACAGCTGCTCTGCGTTGTGACACTTGAAACAGAGACAGCATGCCGAATAACAATTACTCTCTTGAGACTTTCAGATTTTTAACAATTAAATGAATTGACGAACAGACGAAGCCCAAAGCAACTGCAAGTTAAAAGATTAAGCTTGCCTCAGCAACACATGGCATCGGGCAATTCGCTTTTTTTATACAAAGAATTAGCATTTCGGTGACTGAAGGAAATGTTGTAATGAAGTAGTAAGCCGTTTCAAAGACATGCTACCTCCTGGAGGTGTGTTTATGTTTTCAAATCATCTCTCTCGCTTTTAACCTCACTTACTCAAAAGTTTCACTGACCTTTGCTCGTCGGAGGAGTCGAACCACGCTGATGCCCGTTGATGACAGCTCTCTACTGGGCATACTCTGAAGGTAAGCGCACACACACACCTCACACAGGTGCTGCAGTCGTTTCACCTGGTACATCTCAGCACAGACAAGCACGGCCATGGCCTGCAGCACACTGGCTGGACACACAAACGCACACGGCACCGTCTAGTTTTATACATCACATTATGTAGATTTATTCTACATTTAAACAACAGGTGGACACACTTTTTAAACACAGAGAAGAAACCAAAGAAAATGCCTCATTTAATGATAGTTCAGTGAAATAAATGTGATAACCACACTATGATTGTTCATTAAGGCTTAAAACAACCAATTAACATTTAAAAGGTGTTGCATATCCATTTAATTGTCTAGTGAAATCAACTTTTAAATACTGAATTTAGGATGATATGGCACCAAATTGAAGTTTATTTATTTACACAGTGTGCACAAGGCATGGTTGAATGCTGGGACTCTCACTGCACAAAACGTACATAACACATTGTTAATAAAGCATCACAAATAGGGATATTTACTATTTAATACCAGTGGAATTCAGGCCCACAAACTGCTCTGATCAACCCTGTTTGTTGCTGCAGCAAGAAAAGAAGCTCTGATAAACCGATTGTGTGCTACCTGCCCGGGACCAAAAGACCCTCAGACAGAGTTATCAACTAGCTGATGAACTTTGTGAAGCATTTAGCAGTCTAAGAGTTAGATATTTCACTCTGGAGCTGGGGAAGACCAAACTAAAGATAAGGAGAGTGAATACTGGATGTCATTCACCAGGTGGCCAGAAACATGCCTGCAAATAAATGTGAATGCTGCTCCGTGTCTACTGGATGTTTAAATAGGCTGCTGATTACTAACACGTTTACCATAACAACTATCTGAGGTGACAGTGCAGTTTGTTATACTGCTCCCATGTAGCCACAATCCAATGACGGCAGCTTAAATAGGAAAATTAAGGCATAACTGAAGTGTATGTTATGGCCCAGCCATCGTAGCATTATCAGAAATAATTTTCATACAACACTTTTCTCAAATGCTGTTATAAAAGGCTTCACAAAAAAGATGGGATGAGCTAAATAAAAACATTTAAGCCTTTAAACACAATGCAGAAAACACTATGAATCACTATGGATGCAACAAGAATATAAACATTATTAACATATATTTTGCCATTAAATCTCTAATCTTTTAGTCATATTTTACTTGGGGGTAATAACATTACCATCACCTTTGTGTAACGCCTCAGACTGTGCATAAATTTCATGCAAATCTCTTAATAAAATCCACGCCATTTCTATGGTTACAGAACACATTATCATCACATCTCAGATGCTCATTAGTCAAATCGCATTAATCATATCAATAAATCATCTCCCATTGCTCTTTCCAAGCTGACAAATGACATCCTTGCATCCACACAGGAATCAAACATCATGCTGTCAATTCTATTATGTAATGTCACAGTGTCGGCTAAAAATGGCTCCTGATGTAACCTGATTCCTGTCATTCATGTCAGTCAAACACCACCCTCAGGATCAACCTCTCCCTCCAGTAAACGCTGATTCTGTGCATGCTTCTCTGACAGGTTGATGAACAGTCAGCCGAGCAGCAGTCACACAGAGGTTTTTTATTCAGTTATATATTCTAAATATGAGCTGAGTTATATATTCTAAATATATAACTCAGCATTTACAAAATATTCTACATATGCTATCTCACATATACAGTGAATCTCTGAAATGAAATGCAGGGATCGTGCTCTTCCTTTGATTTCACACCATTTGCTGGTGGAGTTACCTTGCTTTGACCTTGAATGCTGAGCACTTATATAACAGTGCGGCTGCAGCCTCTGTAGCTCTTTCATGGCTTTAATTTCCTGTTCTCATGACTCAACGTGAAGCTGTATCTCTGGAAACAGATTTCTTACCCTGGTAGCACCTTAAAGCTCCATCTTAAACCTTGTTGGTTGAAGTTTTTGATGATTTTATTCAAGGGATCATCAGCTTGTTATTCAGCTGATTATTCCGATCCTTTTGATTGTCTATACAGCAATCTTCATTATCCTGTATATCAGTACTGCAAATGAGAATCACAGCCAGTGTTGTAGGTGAGTCATTCAGTAACTATCAGTTACAGGTATGATATGACTAGGCTGTCTATTACATATCCATTATTGTGCTTTCGGAATCTATAAGCGTCTGTAGTTGTACGGCTCAATTCACGAGGGACTGCAGTTGTGATGTCACGGCGCATGTCATGAAAACACACACACAAACACACACACAACTGCAAATCTTGTCACTCAAAAATGCATTTAGTACTTGTCATCACTAGGGGGCAGAAAGACTCAAAAATAAACTCAGCAGGGAACCTTAAAGACCTTATCTTATTAATAATCCTTAAAATGGCATTCCTTCTCCCTCATTGGAAAATTCAGAATCTATGAATATACAAATAATTTAATTTCAAAAGTTTAATTGCTGGACACAAGATCATTCCAACTTTAAATAAAAGCCCATTCTCAGTGTTAGAGGCTTCAAGTTTCCACATCATACTTGTGTAAATTGCATATAAGGCCTGGATTGACTCCAAACTTGTTGTGACATCACAAATCAGATTTTCAAACAGCTCAGAGAAACTTTCCACTTTCAGCATATGGATATAAAAACAGGCATCAAGTGTTCAACTCTGCACATAAATCCTTCTACACAGTGAGGCTCAAACATTTAAGTAAAGGAACAGGAAGAATATGCATTTTTGGCTTCAGCTAATCCTTTTGTTTTGGATAAAATTGCTTATTCACCGGTGGCAGACACCAAGACACATCAACATCATCACTGGAGTCCCTCTGACCACTCGATAAAGGTAAAACCAACATTCACTGTGCTGTTGTTTGGTGCACTTAAGATGTTCAACTGTTTTCCACAGTATTTCACTTTTACTCTCTGCTGTTGATCACCAGACTGGAACAGTTAGAATGTGTGAGCTTGTAGACGGAGAACAGATGCCTGTAATTCTCACTGAACTAGAATTATTTGGACTGTCAAACCAAAACAAGCTGAAAGTAAAGCTGCAGGCTGTGTGTTGATTTGCAGTGGGATCGACATAATAAGCAAAGCTTTCACATTACAAGGAATGTATATATATTGTTTCATGCAACTTTACAGTTGTAGAAGCTCCTCAGATGTCATTTTATGCATACTGTAGCTCGGTGTCGTCACCAGGGAGCTTTATCATCACTAATTACTTTGAAATGCATGACAGGCAGTGAAGGAGGAAAACAACAACAACATGTCCAGGGCTGTGATCTGGCACCATTAAAAGCAGATGAAGCAGTCATGCCACGGGTTGATTTTGTCATGACTAAATATAATTTCATTTTAAGCTGAGTGCTGTTCTCCGCACGCCTCCCGAGACTGACACTGGCAGCATGTCGCAGTCACACAGATGGTTGACGGGTCTTGTCATCTGTGCTTTTGTTTTAGGCTGCGTTTAGTTAGCAAGGCCTAGAGCAAAACACTGCTGTAACTCTCTCAAGTGTTTTCCGATTTGGGATCGGCGCGCATTCACACAGTACATTAAAATTATATCAATCGTCCATTGTCCTTCTGTAAAAGACAGTCTCATTTTGTTGGTCAGATCCATCTAAAGCGACTTTTATCTCAAACAAACATCTATTTTGAGTTACTGCGCCTTATTAAATCAAACTCTATTTTTATTTACAGCAACAGCCTGAGGGGGTAGCTATAGGCAAGTGAAAGAGTAACACACTGACTGAGGGATTCCCTGTGCAATCAATCTCACCAGCACACAAAATCTGCTACAGGCTTTAATTAGTGCACAAGATGAAGAGGAGGGGAGGGCACTTTTCTTACTATATTTAGAGATGTGTTGTAGGTGCCATTTGATCGTTAATCTTAAACAGTCACATCTTGGCTGTGTGCAGCAAACTCACCAGGGCAGCAGGAATCAGTGTAGAGGTACTCCAGGAAGGACAGGAAAGTGTCCGAGGAGACGCCGTGAATAGGCACCACTCGGCTCCGGGCCTCCGCATACTTCCCACTGAACATGGCTGCCATGACGTCACAGCGCGCTACAAGCACTGCTCGGTGAGCTGGCAATACACTACCTAGAAAACACACACACACACACACTTGCAAAATGAACATCTAGGTTAAGAAAATAGCAACTGGGAAAGAAGTGTGATGTGAAATGCATCAATGAGATCATAAAATGTTCATAATTAAAGGGTTTAATCTTGAATGATAATGATAAAATAAATCTTTGATCTTAACATGTTGGAAGATGGTTATGAATGCAAACACATTTTCCAACAGTCCTAATTTCACTGACGTCACTTTTGCTACATCACAGAAGTACACAGGCCAAGCACAACTCAATTTGGCTTGATTTATGAGTAATGATCTGTCATTGAAATGAACAGGAAGCAAATGACATGTAAAGCCTGGGCACAAGTCCTGACATAATCGCCCTCATTAAGTGCCATTCACAAGCAGGGACAGCTCTGCCAACAATCCATCAGCTATTCAGGGAAAAAAAAAAAAAGCTGCTGAACAAAAGCTGGTGAAAAGCTAGATGAACAAAATATGCATGCTGAAATTTTACTGATCATATTTGAACTTGCAGCTCAGAGGTGCAAGAGGACAAGAAAATCTGTCCTTGTATGAGATAAATATTGATTATGAGAGGCTTTGGGGCATTATTTCTGGATTTCTCTGTTTGATCCTTTAATAGAGAAATGGCTAAATGCAGCTCATGGAAAAGCTTTTGGCGAGATGAAACATGACAGGGACGGAAGGCGGCCCTTCCCTCGGAACGTTTTATCTTATTTTGTCTCCAAATGGATGTCCGGGCCCGGGACTGAGATCATAATTCAATCAAGGCTAATAAAATGTGACCTTCTTCTGCAGTGTGACAGCGCATGCATTTAAAAAAAAAAAAAAAAACGTGTGTACGTCTCACACATCAGCGCCACCCCACCTTGCACCATGAAGATGACATCAGAGTAAAGAGGGGAGTTGAAGAGGTTGACAAGAGTCTGGGGACCGAGCTGAGCCGCCCGTGCGCTTGGGGTGTCTCTGGGGCCCTACACGCACACACACGCACACACACACACACACACGCATACACACGCATACACACGCATGCAGCAGAGAAGAAGGAAGAAAGAGTAAAAGGATACAGAGGGTTAACATTCATCTGCTGGATTTCAGGTACTAGTAACCAGCACAAATGCCATTCTATGCATTTATGCCACCTACCCAGTGGAATACAAATAACCCCTCTGCCAGTCTTGATTAGCGCTAACCAAACACACTTGAACTGCAATGCCAAGATCGACAAATGATGGAGCTGGCTCACACTGAAAACAAACTGGAAGCCAGATGGTCGCCCAAAGCAGTTCATTATTAACTAAATCACACCATTTAAAGAATGTATAATACAATATTTGTGTATACAGTAAACTGCACGGCACAGTATGTTAAGCAAGCAGTCTGAGAAACTGCGTGTGTGTGTGTTTGTGCGTGTGTGCACTCATTGTTTTGTTAAGCCCACAAATGAGCGTCGTCAAAGCGTCTCATTACCATTACGTGACCTTTCTCTGTCAACTAAAACATAAAAAGCTCCATATTCTCGCACTGTTCTGCGAGTATCTGTCAAACACACAGTCTTCAGTAGAGACGGCAACTGAATCAGACCTCTTTGATTTTGTAAATCAATGGAAAGCACAAAGCAAATTTCAGCCGATGCCACTGAGTAAGTCGACCCGGGGGCATTTTGGTGGAAGACGAGATCAAATCATGACAGGACATTAGGGTGTCTCATCGTGTTAAAGTGTCCCAGCTGTCTCTCGGTGTGTCAGCTCGTCTTAACACTTCCTCAGGTAGACCTAGTTCTATCTAGAAGGGTTGGTAGACCGTGCATGGTGCCAAAGGCTTGTCAGACACAGCCGTGTCCTATCCTGATCTTTATCTAAATATTAAAGGGGGGGCTTTTTACGTGGAGCCACCTCTTGTTTCTAAAAAAGAAACAGTAAACAACATGTTGAATTTCAACACTAATGTCCAGTGTGAAGTCCTTTTTAAGATGCTGTGTTGTGCTTTTGATCCTTTGAGAGAATCTCTTGTTTATTCTGTGCTAATACCCACAGTATCTGATTTGATGTGATTACGGGCAGTAATTATGTAAATATGCTAATTACAGCCACATGATTACTGCGCTGTTTCTAAACAAAGCTTTGCTAATTAAGGAACTGTCAGTTTGTAACTATGAAAATGTGTTAATACTTTCAAAGAGCAAGACTGACACATTACAGATATTTAACCTCTTTTCTTGGAATATAGCACACACAGCATAACATTTTTCTGATCTAAGATTATGCAATCCTTATGGAATTTGTGGGTGAAACTTGAGAGAGGTAAAGTGTGTAAGCAGGGTGTTTTTGAACATAAAAGACCTCACCCTTTCTCTGCCGATGAGTGATCGTATGCGCTCCATAAGCTGAGAGACGGCCAGCGAGCTCTTCAACTTCTCTTCCAGGGCCTCCTGGAGGTGTTCCCACTCCCACGCTCCTACAAGACATCCACAAACACGCTGAATCTGTGGACCCACAATAGTACAGTTTACAGAAACACAGAGGCAAACTATTTTCTAGCTGGCACTGTGCTCTGACCACCCACACACATCTTACACCCAAGATTCAGGGGCTGTTTTTCTCAAAGTGGGTTTGTTCTAAAAATGTGTCTGCTTATATAATCTACGGTGGTTATGGGTGGTACGCCCAGTCCAGATTCCAAGAAAGTCAGAAGCAGAGACCCACAAGCCTTTTACAACACACATTAACGACCATGATAATTTCTTATTTTGTTTTAATTCAATATAATTTTAGGCTGCTTTTTTATAGTTTCATTTTTTTTAAGTTGGTCTCTGGTTATAGAATTACAAAACAATTACAAAAGCATTTAACAAATATAGCACACAGATATTTAAAGGTCTAATCCACATTTTTACAGTCTAACTTACAGGTATATCCACATGTAAGATTCAATAGTTTGACTTATAGAAGAAAAACAGGACTTTGGTTGTTTCTCATCTGATGACATTGACGATGCATTTTATCTGAGTATACAAAAATGATTATTAATTATTGAAATCGCCATCAAAAATGCATGATGATCAGCGCTGCAGCTCAAAGTGAACTTGTGAAACTATTAAAAGCACAAAAGAAGACAAACTAAAACTCTTCACCCCACATTATCAAAAGATTGACAAACATTGACGCTGCATTTCTTCTCTTCAGGGGTAGACTCCTGTTTAAAAGCCTGCAGCTTGATTGGGGTGGTGCGCTCTGCCTCAACAGGACATAAACAGACTGTCAAGGGAAGAAGAGAGTTGGACTGGGCAGGATTTAGCTCATCATTAGTTCATAATGATGGTATTTGGGCTGATAGAGGGATTACCTCAACACACGGTGGCGGATAATGACACTGCACAGCACAGACACCTCTTAGGCAGGGCGAGAGATTAGCTCGGTAGCTGTGGTGCTGATGCAGCTAGACATGAAAAAACAGAGCTGTATGCACTGGTAGGTGTTGCTAATAGGTGGGATGAAAGGGAACGGAGTGAAATGAAAAATATATTATGCAAAAGGAAAAAACATCAAAATGCTTAGATGAAGTTTCAGTGTTCATGTATTTCTTCTCACCCTCCCACACAAGCACAAATGCTGAGACTGGATATTTTTTGAACAGTTAGTAAAGATTAACACTCATTCCTCAACGGTTTTCCTTAATCTTATCCATAAATGCTGCATTCCTGACTCAAACCCCCCAAAAAACACAAACTAGTGTCATTTATGCTACATTCAGTTTTTCTGGAAAACAAAGAACATCCATATTTTTTATGCAAAAACAGCTTGTGTGTGGTTTAAAACATGACTCAGATAAAGTCAGAGTGACCACACACACACACACACACACACACACACACACACACACACACACACACACACACACACACACACAACAATCCCTCTTTGTCATAAACATGCAATACATGCTTTAAACCTGAACATACACACAATAGCAACCCAGTGACAAATTCAATAATTCAGCAGCACACTACACAGGGAGACACAGTCTCAAAATGTTAACATCACACTAGCAAAGTCACGGCCTCTATCTGTCCACACACACTCAAAAAAAAACCCAGAGTGTGGAATTATAACGCGACTGTAGCTCTGTGTGTTTTCACAGAGGCATGATATTGTTATGGTAATTTATTCTGTTAAGCCAATAAAATGAGTCACAACTAAACAAAAGAAGTGAATTGTGAGCATAAGACATTTGTCCCAACTCTAGGAAAGCAAAGTCCAGCTTATTGTGGGTTTATGAAATGAACATCAACTGTCGGCTCGCTGTGCTGCGAATGTTTCTGCAGGCAAAGAAGGCACACGTTCACATCTGATTAGCCATTTCAACAAAGTGCACAAATACAGAAATGCATACACTGTATGTGAGGTCAACTGTTTTAAACACACATCAGTCCCACCACCATGTCGAGGGTTAACATTAGTCACTTTTCACACGAGACTTCACATGGTCTGCCTGCAGGGTTTTATGGAAACGTGACATTCTTATTCTGCTCAGCTCATGCACACATATTCTTCTTTGAGCTATTCTTTCCAAAGCCATCATATTATCTCCCATAGACGCAAGCAGCACATCTCCTCTCCCTTAACACTCCGCCCCCTCTCTCACCCTCACGTCCTGCCACCTTCATTTTTCACCTTACTCACAAATTTCCTGTCCTCTCCTCTTTCTCCCTCTCTATTACTCAAAACCAAAAAAATCCACTCAAGGACTTTTATATGTAAACACACACTGCACCCTCCGTCTTTCAACTGCTGGCTTTCTTATTCTTATTCATACAGTCACTCAGACTCAGTCTAACCCTATAATCTTCTTTCCTTCTGCGCACAGCACACATACACACTGAGCTTATGTGTTTGCGTGTCAGCCTCTGTGTGTGTGCGTACGTGTACGTTCAGTGCGACCATCAGTGCTGCTCACATACATGTTAGGAGTTATGAATCAGATGTTAGCACAGCTTTTTCGCCGTAAGGACTCCAGCGCAGCATGCAGCCTGTGATTAAGAGCTGGCATGCACAAGCCCTGCAATCTAACATGCAGCAGGCACAGCACTGCAGACTCTAAGCTGCACACTGAGAAGATTTTCATCACAGCACTGAACTCAGAAAATATCACACGCCTGTTTAACTAAGCTTCACGTGTGGGAAGAAATACACTTCCACAACTGCTGAACATTTTGCAAGCTCCACAATTTACAACATTTTGCTTGTGTGTTTTATGCCTGCATCCTTTTTACTGAGAGTTCATCATTTGTTGATGTAAATACAAGGCTAACATAACAGTCTAAGTCTATCAAAATGATGTGACTCAGTGCCTCTGTGTATAAAACTGGTATCTGTAATGTTTAATAGAAGCGAGCCATGTGGAGATGAAGGAAAACATGAAGGGCCTGAGGCATCTAAGTGAAAATGGGTTAAAACACTGCAAGATCACACTATGGCACAAAGAATGATCAGGTCTTATATTAAAATACTACAGTTGCTTACTATCATGCACTTTTAGTTTGATTTCTGTTCCTCAGCATAATCGAACACTGGATAAGACCCAACAGCAGACCAACTGCCCTGCGCTGCCAGGGGACATTAATCATCACATCTAAAGCACTGGAAAAAAGAGTAACTGCTCTGAGTGTCAGTCCAGCTCTGATAGTTTTATTTGAACAATTGTAGTGTGCAGAATGTGTCTAAAGTGGTGACAGGAAGCATCAAGGCTGAAATACACACACCAAAATATATCACCACAACTGGGTTATCAATGATATATGTAATTCAGCAGTTTAAGCGGTTTGCTGAGCCCAGATTTATCCGGACAAAGTGCATGTTGGCCTCGGTTTTTGGAGACAGTTTTGTACTCTGATCTCTACTTTCTACTTGGCACTTCCCGCGCAACTGATCCTGCTGCCAGACAGTCGGGTTGGGCCGCTTCATCCTGGTGAAACCACAGGGTTTTAATTAGTGGGGACAGGATGCTTTGCTCTGTTGCAGCCCTGTTGACGTGATTTAGGTTTCTGCAACTTTGAGTGCAGAAGTAATTTAACAGCATTCACTGGAATTAACATGTGATTCACCACCTGGAGACACCCTATTTTAAGTTTTTAGTTTCATTCTCTGAAATGAATTGTACTGGGACTCTTTTTTATGACAGGGCTTTCTTTTTAAAAACTACCCAAAAGAGGAGAGTCAAAATGACAAAAAAAACTCTCCCAGAGGATTCTCTCACCATGAGGTTCACACTGGCCCACTATTGGATGGATTGGCGTAAAATTTGATGCAGACATTTATGTTCCTCTCAGAATGAATTGTAATACCTTTGGCGATCAATTTGTCCATTACTTTGATTTATGACCAGAGCTGCTAGAGTCACTGTAGACTAGTTCTAGAAAAAATGCCAAAAATGCAATATTTCCAGTAAGGATTTGCTTTTTGTTGTTGTTGATGCTAGTAAATTGAATATCTTGGGGTTTTAGATTGTTGGTAGAACAATGCAAGTGATTCTCTGTCAACTTGGGCTTTGGAGAATTGTGATTTTGGGAATTGTGTGACATTGTTAACAATTTCCGGGTGGTTTACCTCTGTAAATGAACATGAGAGTCTCCCACAAGCACATACACAGGAGGGGGTCCTTCACCACCAGACGAGACAGCCGTCCAGTCAGGTGTCCCTCTGATCGTGGCATGTCATCAATAATCCCCCCGTCCCAGGTGGAGAGCAGTGAATGGGGGCCTGCATCCCGCTCTCTGCAAACACACCGTGACTGGGGACGTTCCCTATCAAACCCCAAGATGAAATTAAGCACAAAATCCTTCACAGTTCTACTTAAGATGACTTTTTAGGAAGAGGAAAAAAGTTCCTGCTGGCTACTGACTCACACGGCTAAATGGCTTGTTAAGCTGAATCCTGTGCACAGGTTAACAAGTCTCCTACCTGGTCTTGGGCCCCAGGAGCAGCTGTCTGAAGTATGGGCTGACAGCACACAACACTGCAGCGTGCGCCCACCCCAGCTCTTTCCCAGAGTCCCCAGCGTAGAAAGCCACATCGGCGAACTGCACGCCACGCTCCAACAACCACTGCATGTCCTGGGAGAAGCTTGACTCCTCCACTCGAATAGGGGGAAGACGTGCTGAACGGAGGGAGGAAGAGGGAGCACGGAGGGTGAAAAGAATAGAGAGAGGAAGGTAAGGAGGACGGGTTGAGTAAATGAACAATCAAGCTCGTCCTAATTCAGGAAATAAAATGTGAAGATCCAGCAGATGTATTATTTTCACCTATGTCTTCCAGGGAGTTGTGATTTACAGTTCAGGTATATCCATTTTTTGCTGAATATATCTTGTCTACTTCAACTAGTGGTTTCCCTTTTTTGTGACATTGGCTTTTGACAACTCGAGAGAAATGAGGTGCTCTACGCTACACACAGTGGAGGGAGAGGAAGGATCTTTTAGTCAGGATGTTGTTGTGCCCTGTTGCTCAAGTTAGGAAAAAGAACCCTTCCAGATATGTTTGTCTTTGCACTAATGACAGACCTGCAAAGACGCAAGCTGAGGCTGCTGTGCTACATTGGACTAAAATAAACTGAGAAGTTGTCGTGTCTGTTTGTAGTACAGTGGATTTTTCCCTGCGTCACTTAATCCTGAGGCTGACACCAAAGGTTGACCTTTACTGGTTACGTTTTAGATTGTTTTCAGATATAAACAAACGTCAGCAAGCAACCAAATCTACTCAGCACACAAAGCACAGCCAAAGCTTCTTTTAAATAAGGTTAATGTTTAAAGAAGATGTAGGAAAAGTGCAGGCAAGTGTGAGAGAAATGACTTGCAGTGAATTGAGTGAAAACAACAAATACAAGAAAAGTACTGCAATGTAAAAAGTACAGAACTATGAATAAGGGGGGGGGGGGGGGGGGGGTGAAAACCAGTGCATTGTGTTGCATCTATTTATGAATTCAGATTTATAAAATGTGAAAATAAGCACTGAGCAGGGGAGTAAAGCAGGAGGCAGGAGGGGACTTTGCAAATCATTGTCCTATTATAATCCTATTCATGCTTCATACACGCTGCACCTCTGTGGACCTCATCTCTTTTTTATAGGAGCTGAAATTTGGCCGTGAAAACAGTGCTGTCCCTGAATCAGTGCACTTCATATTTAATGCAGGCTTCACCGTAAGTACAGTTAAGTGGTGTTGGACAGGCTCCAATAACTTCACCAGCACGGGTCGCCTTTTTGGCACAACTTAAAGCTGACAGTCACTGCATCAGATTTAAAGACGAAGCAGCAAAGTGTTCAGATCAATATTTAACACCAGTCTAACAGTGTAGTTTACGTTGAATATTTTTAGAGGATTTATTCAGTAAAAATTAACTACAGATTAGCACAATGAGTTGGGTAAAAAGTAATGAATAATAATACTGGAAAGTTTTTTATTTCTTTTCTTTACTGTGCTACTAGACAAAATAATTGTTATGTGCTTTGGTGAAACTAGATTCTGTGATATTTTTTATCTTAACCCTTAAATATTTATACATTTTTCAAAACTCCTGTTTCAGTTTAAATGCATTTTTAATAACTGACTTTCATCAATAGAAAGTCAAGTACTCCATGAATGTGGTTCTGAATTTTAGACTCTTTTAATCATGGCTAGCATTGGCCTTTTATCTTGCTTGTATTAGTGGGTTTGTGTAAAGGACTAGTTCTACATTTTGGGAAATATGCTGATGCACTTTCTTACTGTGAGTTATATGAGATGATTGATACAACTCTCATGTCAGTGGTGTAAAATACAGTCTCCATGCTGAGCTAAGCTAACTGTCTGCTGGTTGTAGCTTTATATTTACCATACAAACGTGAAAGTACTATCAATTTTCTCATCTAACACGCATTTCCAGAAATGTAGAACTATTCTTTTAAATCTTCATGTTTCTGGGCATTGCTGCCACAAACAAAATGTTCTGCAACTGAGTTTCAAACAATAGAAAAGCCTCAATCTAACATAAACCGATACAAATAACATTTTCCAAATCTGAGATAATTAATTTGTATACATCCATACAAATTTAAAACACAAAACAAAACAAAAACTGCAGCAGAAATGTTGCTAGCAGGACAAATATTTCTTGGAGTTAATAGTGTTCAGGTCAAATACCTTCACTGATTAAGAAAATTTGGTTGAAGATAAGCTTAATGAGTAATCCTCTCCAATCCCACAATCACTGAGCTGCCTCAGAACAAAGGACTACACTCTCAGTTGTTTCTGTGTCTCGTGCCAAACAGAGCTCAGTGTAAAATTGATTCAGACGTCATTGAATAAGATTGGTCTACCTAGCTCTTGTCTCTTTTCTTATTTCCAGTTTGGAACAGAGGATATTGATCTGGATAAAAACGTCTGTGCTCAGCTCTTTTTACGGCTATGTAAGCTCAATCCCTTCAGTTCCACTCAATGATCTCTATACACCATGGACAAGTGATTTAAAGAAACAATAATTACTTAATAATATAAAAATGAAATGTGTAAATGAAACAGTAATCAAATTAGTTAAACAAAATGAAAAACCATTTAAAATTTGCTGGAAAAAAGTTAAAACTATAAAAACCAATGGGACACAATTAAATAGCACTTACAATGAAAGCAAGATTCGTTTTTAGATACCAGAGTATTCGTCTGACCTGGTTGTTCCAAGTGAGGCGGACGAAGCTCGTTCACTTTGTTTCCTCGCCTCTTCTCAGGCCTCTCTTTGGCTTTGTGTTTCAGACACTGAATCATGAAGTACTCCAGCTGTACAATACAGAAATACACACCGTAGTTCAAAAACAAGGTGCAGAAATATAGCGTTGTTACATCATCAGTTCTTCGCTTTGGATACAAAGTTCCTCAGAAGAGCAACAGAGCTACCTGTTCTGTTTTCTCCATTCAAAACAGTACCTACCTTAAAATGCAAGATTAAACTCCTTTAATTGAGTAGTATAAAAGTTTAACGCACTGTATAAGATTGCAACAAAAGCAATCAGTTGCTTATTCAATCACAGCAGCTAAAAAATGGAACAAATAAATCTGAATAAATGAGTCTGAGGTGAATTCTGACTCCACGAGCAGCAGTCGTTAAATTATCATTTTGATGCTGTGACTGCTGTGTGATGTCACTCACTCACCACGCTGCCAAAGTAGCGACCCACGAACACATGGTTGAGAGAGGGCAACTCCAGGTAGGTGGCCCCCAGGTCCCGGGACAGCTGCAGACCTTCACTGTGAGGCACACAGCTGCTCCAGTCTGATGCACACAGTGGACACGTACAGGGAGGGCCTTCATCTGAACGCAGAGAGGACAATTCAGCTCTGAGATGAAATCATGCAAAGTGCACACACAGCAGAATCTAATGAATGTATGCAGGTATCTGAGAAGCGATGGGTGAGCCGCTGACATTGCAATATGCTTTTTTTTAGAAATCATGAAGCTAGGATGAATTGAATTACTAATGCTGATATGTCCTTAGTTTCAATTAACTTCAGTGGTCTCTAGCATACAGTCTGTAAAAAGAGCATTCATTGTTCAAATATTCAACTAAAATATGAAATTTTCTGCCATACATACCCTCAAGCAAAACAGTCTGATAGAAAATATATGTGGCGAGCAGAAAACAAAGCTTTTTTTTGAACAAATTAAAACAGAAGACATATTTCAGAAAACAAACCCAGATTCTTCAACCACATGTGGTTTTATTGTGTGGACCCGCCTTCCTAATTCCTCTAGTCAGAGTCCACAACAACATAAGAGTAGATCATCTAGATATGATGTATCTGCAATGTAACATGGACTAAGGACCAGCCATGGTGTGGCATGTGTGCACAGGGACCAAAGAGACAGAATGAGACAGAAAATTAGAGGGATTAGTTGAAGGAGAACAAAAGCCCACAAAACGACTGCACAAAGGAAAAGAGATCCAGAGAGAGGCAGAGAAAATGAGCGGGACACACAGCTAAGTGCTGAGGCATTTGATAAATCATACTCTAATAACCTACAGGCATGACACAGAGAGGGGACTAGACAGTGCGTGTGTGTGTGTGTGTGTGTGTGTGTGTGTGTGTGTGTGTGTGTGTGTGTGTGTGTGTGTGTGTGTGTGTGTGTGTGTGCGTGAATGTGAGAGAGAAAGAGAGAGAGAGGAAGAATGAAAAGGGGTGTGTGTGAGCGTCTGATAGGCAGTGACTTGGCATATCAGTGGTATGTTTGTGTGCACGAGGGTGAGTGCGTGCCCTTGGATAAATCTGCCAGTGCTCCTGCGCTCGGCGTTGGTTTAATGGCTGCTTTAATGCACGTACGGCAACGCTCGCTGCCACAGCTGTGCCGTAGGTGGTCGAAGTCGAGCAGAGGAAGCGCTCAAAGCTTAGCTGTCATTCTCTGCAGTCACGCGGGGGGAAATAGCATGAAATACCACAAACAGTGCAGCCACAAACAAAAACATAAACAAAGGTCTACAGCTATCCACTCCCTCTCTTTCCCCCTCTCCCAGCAAAGACTTGACTTAGACTGTGATCATTCGGAGGCGCAGATATGACAGGATCTCAAAGTATGTTGCCAAGAAAAGCTAAAAATACCTGCTGTATTTGATGTGCTTGTTTACAGAATCTTGATTCATCTAGGGTCAGTGTGTCTGCAACAACAACTGTAGACTCAGATGCAGATACACATTATATTCATTCCTGATGTGTTGAGCAGATTCCAGTAGCACTACACCCTAATGCACTTACCCTGCTTGATAAAGTAAGAGCATTCTGCACTTTTGGGCCATGACAGTGTGTATATTTAAGCTTTTTGTGGTGGCTCTCTTCTGCTTGCAAGGCTTATTATGGCCCTAAAATATCAACTTTATGTCCTGTGTTGGTGTGTTTTCGTGCTGAGAGGCTGACAGCCTGAAGTCAGCCAAGAGGAGATTTAATCATGAGCATCCTCCTTGTTGCCGTGAGGACATGCTAGAGGACACCAGGATAAGACAGTGGTCCTTCTACACCAACAAGAACATATCATTCTAAAATCAAAATCATTAACTGAGGCAACAGAAAATGAACCGTAAAACAGCAGAGAATGAAATATTGACTAAGAAATGATGACATGTATTTGCTGCCTCTCGAACAAAACGACAAATTGAGATGATTCTTAAACTTTTTCACATCCAGGACCCCTAAACTGACACAAACTAGATCACAGACCCCCATTTGATATTGCTTTTAGATGTTTTATAACATAAAGTGTATGAAACAAATGACCAAAATAGTCATACATTCGGTCATTGTGCTACTGGATGGAATTATAGGGAAAATAAATGACTCCTCTTTTTGGGGGTCTTCATGCTCCACTTTGAGAACCACTGTGTTAGAGGAACCAACAGTTGTCAAGGTTTCATGGGCAAAACAAAACTGACTCCAAAACCCAAAAACACAGAACAAAGCCATCCTCACCATTCAGACGCGCTCCAACGGCGACCAGGATGACAGGCACACCCCAGTGCCTCAGTAGCGGGCGGAGTCTCGGAGCATAACCGTTCCGGACTTGCTGGAAGGCCAGTTTATCTGTGACTGAATATTTAATGACAAGTATGTCTGCCTGCTCAAGTACCTTCCGTACGCTGGTCCAGTCGCTGTCCAGCAAGTCCTAGAGAAGCCAAACAACAAATATGAATAGTAGAAGGTCAAAAGAGGACTGACAGACTTTCCCCAGCACCACCCCTGACGGGGTTAGACAGCCCTATAATAGGACGAATACAGTGCTGCTACAAAATCAAAACAGTGCTTCATTTCATATGCTATTAAGAACAAAAGTTCTTTCATCAGTTTTTTTGTGTGTGTGCAAAGCATATTGAAATAGCGTTCTCCTAAAAATAGATATATTCTTATAAGCCTGCAATCAGCACTGGAAGGCAAGTGGCCTTGGAATTTGAAATGTTTTACTTCTTCTGAGAAACAGAGGCAGAGGCAAAAGTGGCGCACACATTTTCACAATTACAACGCTCTGGCAAAATTACTTTTTCATGGTGTGTTTTGCTATCTTGGCCTGACCTACCCTTCCTGTGCAAATCCAAATACATTTAGTTTCACACAAGCAGGGCCACATCCTAAAGAGTGTAAGGGGAAAAGAGACACAGCAGCATGTTAGAATGACTCTTAAAGCTCTCTTTTAAGAAACACATAAAGGGAGGACACGTGAATGAGCAAAATGTGTGCATCCACCCCTGCAGGTCCCTCTGTCTCTTAGTCTGCTCTGCACACAAACACAAAGCATCAGGCCCTTACCCAGCTGGGACAATCCCGAACCACTACAGTAACATCTCCAAACACACGTGAGGTGTACTCCATGAAGGCCGGATTGTGCAGGCTGCTCTCTAGGTCGCAGGGTCCGACCAGCGCTCCATGACCCAGGTAGCTCCACAGCAGGCCTCCCTGCAGCTGGCCCTGGCCCATGATCTCCTCCCCGGGCCCGACCCCTCCAGGACACTCGCTGCCCAGAGCCACAATGTGAATGGACCTGCAAGCCAGACAACTGGTGTGTGAGAGTGAATGGAGGCATCAGCAAGCAGCGCACAGGCAGATGCTGATCCAGAGGTATAGCGCTGAGGGAGAGGAGGCACCTCTGCTTCCTCTACTCCTTATTATTCATGTCTATCACGGAGACAGTGCATCACTTTCATGTCACTGAAAATGATGTGAGAAAGAAGCTTGGCGAGGTCATTGTTATTATGATTAGACTATAGCCTACACCTGAGCGAGCGTCATGGTTCACTAAATCAGACACTTCAACAGGAATATTGCTGTATTTAGATGCATCAAGCTGTGATATACTGACAATAAATCAAAGCATGCAGACATACCAGGACCCCCCCCCCCCCCTACATCCCATAATGAGTTGCAGCTTCAAAGCAACTTACATTGTGGTCACCGCGGTTTTGTTCCGCTGCTCTGCGCTATGGAGCCCGTTTCCCTCACGGTTCGTTTCCACGCCAGTCTGCAGTCAGACTCGGCTTTTTCCGCAATGAGCCACGGCTCCGCTCCGCCGTTAATCCCTCTCATCGGTGGCCGGCCCCCCGGGAGCCCGGCTGCTAGGGAGTTTCGCAGTCACTCGCATATCCCCCCTTTCCGTCTCGTTATTCATTCATAAAAGCGGAGCCCGATACCGTCCCGACCGACCGCAGAGGTGCACCGGACAGCCCAGCCGGTGGAGGAGCAGCAGAGTGCGCAAACAGCAGCGCCCATGGGCAGCCAATTGCGGTAAAAAGACAAACAAGTTGTCAGTCGGTAGGAAACACAATTAATGACGATGAGGAGGAGGAGGACGAGAGGGCAGCCTCTCGCCTCGCTGTCCAGACCAGATGAATGACGTCGGCGGATAAAACAAAGTCTCACTGGCAAAGAACAACTGGAGAGAGAGAGAGAATGTGTGTGTGTGTGTGTGTGTGTGTGTGTGTGTGTGTGTGTGTGTGTGTGTGTGTGTGTGTGTGTGTGTGTGTGTGTGTGTGTGTGTGTGAGAGAGAGAGAGAGAGAGAGAGAGAGAGAGAGAGAGAGAGAGGAAGGAAGAGAGAGAGGGAGTGTGTGTGTGTGTGTGTGAGAGAGAGAGAGAGCGCGAGAGAGAGAGAGAGGGAGAGAGCAAGAGGGAGAGAGAGGGGGGGGGTGTGTGTGTGAGAGAGAAAGGGGGGAGGCAGGGGGGGTGAGAGAGGGAGAGGAGGGTGGATGGAGAGAGTTGGGTAGAAGAGGTAAGTGGAGGATGGTTGGGGGGTGAGAAAGAGAGAGGGGGAAGGGGGAGGGAGGGAAAGTGAGGGGAGTGGGCTTGGGGAGGGGGGGGGGGGGTGGTGAGAGAGAAAAGGGGGGAGTGAGCGAAAGAGAGTGAGAGAGTGAAAGGGAGAGAGAACGCAACAGAGTGGTCTCGCCTGACTCAGCAACGCGCACACAAACACTCGCTGTAAAAACCACGCTGTAGACGTGAAGGAAGCGCCAGTCTTGTTTTGTTCAGTGACTGACACATAGTTTTACACGTCGCTGTCTTTTCATAGACGGTGGTTTGTATTTCTAAATGTCCTCTGGTGCATGCAGCACACACACAGCTCATGTGGTGTGTCAATAACTTCCACTCTCTTGTCCCTCAAACACAGACAATGAATTCAAACACATGAATAGAGACCAAAAAAAAGGAATTGCCAATAGGCAGCGCGGGAGCGTTGGATGCAATGTTAGTAACAGTGGTAATAATACCGACAACCATAATGAGAAGAGTTAGGAGATGATTTGCTGATATAGCAAGAAAGTATAAAATAGCCTACTCAGGGGTTTTGGGGTTTTTTGTTTTGTTTTAGAAATCAGAAGAAGATAAAAGGTAATAATGAGATCTGGTATCCCTTTTGGACAAACTCCAGGGCTTCCAGAGCTTTTTTGGAGAAGAAGAATAACCTGAGCTTTAAAGGTTTAATCAGACCCTCTTGTGTCATTCATAACTATGATGAATAATGCAACACATAAAACCAACAGAGAGGCCTTGTTATGAATGCCCTGCAACACTATAAATCTATGCTGCTTACATGCACTGCAATACTTGCCTCCTGGAAAAGGACACACTAGCCCTGTAAAGCAGTTTCAGAAAGTCTGTTCTTTATCTTCACAAACAGCCCTCCACTTGACCTATTGCAAATGAACACTTGCACATAATAGTCCCTGCCTTGCATCAAGATTCCCAATTTGACTATATAATCATATTTGAATATTTAATGTGTAGTATCTTTGCACAAGTGCTCACCCCCCTTGCTCCATGACCCAGGGTCCAATCTTTCTTGATTGTATTCAAAGCGTCACATATGCCGAAGCCTTCGGACTGTGTTGTGAGTTTGCTGTAGGCCAGCTAGACTCTAGCTGGCCTACAGCAGCTGCTAGAGCAACCAACATCATTTATGCACAGAGGAACATCACACCCCAAAGCCGTTGTGTTCTCAGTCCATGGTGTTTGAACTTCTAGGGTCATGTCAATGTTTTAGCCTCCACCATGGATACAGAAAGAAAGAGGTAAATGACAAAGAAGAATGCGACAAGCTGTCTTGACTCTTTACATCAAATGGTTAAGAATGAAATAAACCAATCATTTGCATATAGCTGGGAAATATAAGAGAGCTATGCAATAAATTATAACTAGATGATTCTCATAATTATATTTTAAATATGTTTTTGGACATTGTAACACCTGGAAAGTTGACAAGAAATGAGGGGAGAGAGAGATGGGTGGTGATGAACACAAATTGGCTTTGAAGGGAGCTTTCTAAAGTCTGAGAAAACCGCATGAGGTCATCAAGGTTATTATCTCAGCTTGGGAAAGCCTTATCAGGGAGGGCGTTGCAAACTCGGGTGATGAGTTTGAAAGAAAATTAGTGCTTTTGGAGCTTGACCCACACTTGAACTAAGACTCAGAATATCTCAACCTGATATGATGTGGGATATCTAGGCTAAACCTGGCAAAAATTCCAAAAATTGAGGGGAACACATGTAGAAATGCTCCTGGCAAGTCAAGAGCCAGGGTTTCAACCATACACAGCCCTCCATTCTTCTTTGTTTCTGAGGTTTTTCCATGTGTTGCTTGCAATGGCCATTTGCATATTTTGGTTGGGATTTCAATTTGATTTACGTTCATGTACAGAAATTGGCATTTCAAGTAGAGAATGAGAAGTCCTATCCTATCAGTTGCATAAAGGTCAGTATGAGTTAAATATGTTTTTTGTAAATCATGCAGATATTCCAGGAGAGGCGCAGACAAAAAATATAAACCTCTAAATGTGCTGATATGTCCCCTTTAAAGTAGACTAATTTGTCTGTTGAGCATTCAAAGCAGCCTGAGCTTCCACACAGACCAGCACCAGGAGCCAATGAGGGGAAGAAACAGAGAGCAGGGCCTTCCAGCCAGCCGCAGTACCTGTCTGAGGCCTGCTGTCAACACACCTCATGACACCCTCAGGGATTTGTGGAGTGTTTTCCCTGTCTCTCTCCGTCAGTGGACAAATTCTTTGCCAGTGGGCAAGGAACATGTCACAACAAAAATATCAAAGGCTGGAATCTCTGCAGCCAGCGACCTGATGCTTATGCTTTGTGATGCTATCCAAGGGAGCAAGCATACATGGATATCACAAAAAGAGGCCAATATTGTGGTATGATCTTTATATTTTACATTAATGATTTTCCACTTTAGGTCATTATCGATCAGTATAAACCTTTTTGTGCTATTGATTCAGTCACTGTATGCATAATACATGAACATGAGAAGTATTGAGATGCATGGGGATACACCAGTGTGGGCATGCATGCATCTTTCTGCCACTGCTGTAACAATCAACAGAGACACTTATTTTATCAGAACCTTTATTTAGTGAATTACATGATGGTTTTAAGAATCAAATTTACAGGAAATAAAAATGTCAATGTGTGACTTGACTTTGAACTAAACATCATCATTATGTAAACAATAAAAAGGCACAATTAAAGTAATTTAAAATGATTTAATGTGTCCTCCCAACCTCATTAAATAATTAAACCCACTTGAAAGCCCATACGTGCATGTCAGCCATCATGTAGTCATTTAGAAGAGATCAGAGGACCCCAGTTGAGTTGTTTTTAGCAGCTTTGGCCCTTTCCACCTTGCCCTTCTCTCCTTGGTAGAAGTCTGACTCTATATTGCTGCAGTCCTCAGAAAGCTTGACATAGACATCCCCGTTGGTCTCTGTGACCATGTGGATCCGCTGCTTCACACCCCTTGAGAACCATTTGGCCACATTTTCCCTTGAGACTTTGGCCTTGTATATGCCCTCCCCTTCAGCCAGAGAGATCTTGTACTTGTGATTCGGACAAATTATGCACAGCTTGCCATCGATATCCTGTGTGTGTGTTGAAAAAAAGCAGGTAAACAACCTCATGTTGAACAGGACATTGAGGACATTTAGGCCCTTTGGCGCATTAACATTAGCATAAGATAATGTTAATATTATGCATGTTTGTTGTCTTAATTGAAGTGTCCCTCTAAGATTTTAAATACAGATGGAATAGCCTGTGAGAGAATTAAATGTGATAAAAACAAAGAAAGTACGGCACAGCACTTACACAAAAACAACTTCCAGTCTCTTAGGTCAAATTTAAACCTCACCTCAATGTCTCCATTCTGCAGCTCACCCCCTGCATCTGTTGAAAGGATAGAGGATCAGTGTATTGCAGAATAAGCAAACACTTTAAAGCACACCAACCTTTCGCTGACTGGATACACTTTATAGGCGATATGTGCTAAAATTGCCCATGTATAACAAAGAAAGTGTTAAAAGCCCCCATGAAAGGTTTATATTAGCGGCAACTTCTTTTTGAATTAGGTCAGTAAAGGTCAGCATTTCTCAACAACACCTTATTGAGTATTGTTGAATAAAATCTAATGGCCATTTTCAGATTAAGAAGCATGATTGAGTTCAGAACTGGAAGAAGAGTACTTACGATAACAGTAAGAGTCCAAAGCATAAAAGACGTCTTGGTGGCTGATGATCAGTATATCTCGACCCTCTATTGTTCTAAAAGAGCGCTTTGCTTCAATCAGTTCATCTTTCTTCCCCACAAAGTGAAGCCCTGCTATAGGCTGCTCCTTCTCCTCCATGGCCTTGTAAACAGAAAAAGCAGAAAATATAACATTTTCAGATTCATCACCAAGAGTCACGTTAGTATTTACTACGAGATTTGATGTAGCCGACCCACAGTAGATGCACAGTGCAGTAACTGTGCTGTATTTCTGGGTTAGAACTTCAACTTAAACCTTAACTACACATGAAAGTGTGTCTTTTAGATTTGTCACGAGGATTATTGTGTTGGCACCTCCCATCACAGTTGTCAGCTTAAATTAAGTCCACAACACCTCCAGAACATTTAGCATCAAGTATCCAAGCAGGACATGCCTTAGCACTGATCAGCTCTACTCCAAACACACTCAGGCCAGCAATACAATTTTCAATATCTGCCTCAACACCACTATGTCAAGCTAGTGAACAAACCTATCAATCAATATCAATCAATATCTGTCCCTCAGGAGATCAGAGGTGCCTGTATCTATCTAAAGATTAAGGATTGTTTGTTATGTGTTACACAGTACTCAGTGATTACAGTGTGTGCCCTACATGAAGACACAAGTAGGCCAAAGGAAAATGACATCCAACACAGATTTGGTTGTTACAGAATTGGTCATCCAGTAACTAAAGTCTAAGATCTTCTCCAAGTGTAATCTCTGTGACAGCATATACCAAAAATATCTCAACGCAGGGGAACCTGACCCCAAGTGTGATTCGTGTATAGCGTAGTGAAATAATGAGCGCTTCATTGCAGGCTGAGTAAGCACAGTAGTAGCAAAAAGCATCACATGTCTAAAGCCTCTGGCTAAACCAAAGACAGCTATGTGCTTTGATGGAATGAGCTACAGAAAACAGCTAAATGATTTATGTCAGGAAAAATAATACATGTTCCTGAAGTGAGCCTGTAGGGACGATATGATACACAAAAATTAACCTTTCAAAGGTAAGTTACATTTCTCTATGATCTCAGTAGGGGGGACCAGGGTTGATTGTCAAACTTTTTACTCTTTTGAGAATTGCTGATCATCAAAACATCTTTCAATAATCATTCCTACATTAAATGGAAGCTTAAGGTCTTGGCTTGAAATGGGTCTCACGTTCACTTTTACAACGTATTGTAACAAAAAGTAATTAAACATTGCAATAAAGAAACACATTGTGACAACCAACCCCATCATTGTGTTGGTTGGTATGGGGTTGGTTGTCCCTATAGTTATCAATGGGGTTTCAGCAAAAAATAATTTTTAAAAATGTGTAACTTTTTAGTTTTTAATAGTACTCATCAATGCCCCATGTGTTTAAACCATGCATTTGAACCAGGTGATTATTTGTTTGAATTAGCTTCTGTAATATGAAGTAAAATGAAGGAATTTACAGTGCTGAAAAAAATCTAGCCTTTATTAAAACCATTGTTTCATAACATAAAAGTATATGGACCGGACCTGTTAGTTGTCACATGTGACAACCAACCCTCATAGAAATGAGACATCCATCCCCAACCGACTTCTTGACAAACATTTAAAGCTAGCTACCACATGGCTTTAGCTTGCTTGCTCATATGGATTCAAATAAAAGCTATTACCTTTAGCTTTTTAATAAGTGTTTGATTTTTAAATGACTAATAACCTACAAGCTTTTAATACAAAACAACACCAACATTTCCATTAAAAAATTACTAAATATCTCCTTACCTCAGTGTTTTGTGTGTCACAGCGCCCTCTAGTGTGTCTGTACTGTGACAACCTACCTGTGTGACAACCAACCCAGGTCTCCCCTACTTATATAGTTTTGGTTTTGGATGAAAATAAGAAAACAAATTTGGGCTTTACCTTGAAATTCAGAAGCAGTTTCTTCTCAGTCTAGTTGAACAACTCTACTGCCAACAGCTCTGGGCTGTGTAGGAAGGAGGTCCAGTCTGTATAATCTTCAGACACAAGCTGTCTTCAGTTGCTCCTATCAGCTGTACACTGGGTACATTTCTTATCTGTTTCCCACAGGCACATCAGTTATTTGCTTGTAAGGGAATACATTTATTTAGATATCAGTTAATCATTTAAGCATTTGCTTAATTTGGAAATGTCTGAATATGTCATCAAGAAAGATTACCCACAGGATGATTTTCAAAAAACAGTAAAGTAAGTACATTTAAAAAAAAAAAAAAAAAGATTACAGGTAGGGGAGAACGGGGTTGGTTGTCACGCGGGTTGGTTGTCACATTCATCAGATCTCGGGCCCTAGAGGGCGCTGTTAAACAGTTTTGGTACTGAACGTTTCATAATTTAGGTGAGATGTTACTTCAGAGGCCATTTCTGGAGTAAACTGCTTGACATTGAGGTGAGAGGACGTTTAGTGTTTTTCATGTGAAAATGTAAATATCCAACTCTTCAGTGTTTCTCTTCTGGGCTTTTACACAATGAGTTTATAATAAAACTATCATTACCATTAAAAAGTATGAAGAGAGAGCGATAGTTAGGTAGGTTTTTTTCTTAGCTACGCCAAAACGTGTGGTTGGTAGCTTTGCTGGTAGCAAAAAATCCCAGTTGGGGATGCTTGTCACATTCTCTTCGGGGTTGGTTGTCACATGTTGGTATATACATATATGGTGTCATATATCTAGTTATTTCTTTCTTTTAAGATAGCAAAATGACCAGGAACTTTGTCAGGAAGACAAACAAGGGTCAGACTCCTCCAGATGTGATGCTCAGAGCAGTCAGAGAGGTGAAAATGAACAATATTGTCATATAAGGACAAAAAAGGCACTTAACGGAATGATTTTTCCTGTTTATGTTCTCTTGGTGCAGGGGATGTATTAGGTTGTTGTATTTCAATTAAACTAAACATTTTACTTTTTTTTTTTTTAAGACTGTATACATTTTTTATTTTTCCCCATTAAAATAACACAGGGACAACCAACCCCATAGTGTGTGACAACCAGCCCCATCGTGGGGTTGGTTGTCACAAGTGCACAAGACATATTTGACGGGCCATATCTTTTGAACAGAATCAGCTGAAGGAGAGTAAGACCACTCCATTCCTACCTGACACTTTAGGCTTTCATTACAAATTAAAAGGGAATTTATTCAGTTTATGGTTTAGAGGAATTCAAAGGAAAGTAAAAAGTGTGACTACCAACCCTGTTCTCCCCTACTTTTCTCAATATAAAGTGTCTAACTAAGGTGATGGGCTACTATGTGTTCCCAGAACAGCTTCAATGTTCTGTGGTATTGATTATACAGTCTTTAAACTCTAAAGGAGGATGAACAACATTCTTCCAAAAGATATTCACTCATTTGGTGTTTTGACGATGGTGGTGGAGATCGCTGTCTAACACGTCACTCCAATATCTCCCTTAGGTGTTAAACTGGGTTGACATCTGGTGACTGAGGAGGCCACAGCATATGATTCACATCATTTTCATACTCATCATATCATTCAGTGACCCCTCGTGCCCTATGGATGGGGGCATTATCATCCAGGAAGAGACCACTCCCATCAGAATAGAAATATTTCATCATAGGATTAATGTCACTCAGAACAACTTTGTACTGATTTGCAGTGACCCTTCACTCTGAGGGGTGGAGCCAAACCATGCCAGCAAAATGCCCCCCACAGCATAACAGAGCCACCAGATTCACTCACTGTTGGGGTCAAAAATTCAGACCTGTAGTGGTTTTTCATTTAATTTGTCACATCTGTATACTGGCTAGTTCATTTGCTAATTAAGATTGACCTACTTTATTACACTAGAGTAACAATACACCATTAATATAATTACCACAATATTATATTAATGTTACAATACAATATTCATATTAATATGAATATTGTTATACAGCACTGTGAAAAGTATTTTTCCTTTTAATTTTAACCCTGACTGGGTTTTACAAAGCGGAACTATTTACATCAGTCGTTGTAGGGGACCGGACTAGTTCGGTCGGTGCACCGCTGTACACTGCTGGACAAATTGCTTCCAGTCTAATCTTGTCTCAGATTTCAGTAAACCGTAAGTGTCTTTCGCGTGTTGAAGATTAATGTATTAAAAAATCGTGTTAACTCTGAACTGTTGCAGAGTAGCGAACATGTCGGCAGATGAAAAATGTCCATAGTGACAAACAGAAAGTAAAACATCAAACCTGAGCAGATCGGATCTGTGCAAACATGCCAGAATAAACAGATTTCTCTGCTCCAGTGAACAGTCCTGTTATTACAACAGTGTTATGTACTGTTGGGATAATGTAAAATCTGCTTCATATAAATGGAAGTGGAAGCTAATGTCTTACTGCCTCCTGTCAGTCAGCTATCAGCTGTTTAAAGGGGCCGTCTACCCTCCTTAAAATGTTTGAATTGATAGATACAACTTGACCTAAGGATGCATTTTACCTGTTAAATTTGTTGTAATTTGAGTTTGTCAGTCTCATACTAACTCCATTCACCAGAAACAATTTGCCTTAATTGGTTTATAGTAGCCATAAAAATAAAAAATTTAGGCAAATACTTTTAGAGCTGCAACAATTGGTCAATTAATCAATTAGTCGATCGTCTGAAAAGTTATCGCCAACAATTAGGTTTATCAATTAATAGTTTAAGTCACTTTTAAGGATAAATGTCTAAATCCCCTGAAGCCAGCTTCTCAAATGTGAATATTTTCTGCTTTATTTGGTTCTCTATGATAGTGGAATAAATATCTATGGGTTATCAGGACTAAAAAATACATTTGACGAAATTGTATAGACGAACGAGAAAATAATATGATGGATAATCATTAGTTGCAGCCCTGATGTTGAATATGAACTGAAAACCTGCAGTCTGCAGGAGAGCCCTTTTTTTTTTTAAACCAAATGAGTTGGTGTCATTGTCCAGTACAGTGACTGTTACGTTCTTACTTAGTGAACATACCTTCCATACTATTGAATTATAACTCACACATTCACACACTTAACTTAGCTAGGGCTGCAAATAATGACTATTTTCATTATTTATTAATTTGCCAATTATTTTTTCAATCAGTCAATAAGTTGTTTGGTCTATAAAATGTTAGAAAATGGTGGAAAAAAAGAAAAGGTTTCCCAAATACCAGGGTGACATTCTCAGGTGTTTTGTTTTGTCAACAACTCAAAAGTGTTCATTTTACTGTCATAGAGGACTCAAGAAACCAGAAAATATTCATATTTGAGAAGCTGAAATCAGGCAATTTGGATTTTATTTCTTAAAAAATGACTCAAAACAAGTAATTGATTATCAGAATAACTGGCAATTAATTGAATGGTTGACAACTAATCCAATTAATCAACTAATCATTGCAGCACTGTACACTTAAATGTTCCTATCATAACTTTTTTTTTTTATTGTTACAGTAACTATTAAAACATGTAACTCTATATAGACCTGCATCATATTTGCAGCCAAAAGCACATCATTCATGTCCCACCTGCACCAGGACTCTAAACACACTTTTATTAGCAAAAAAATGTGTATAGATCTACATTGTGAAAATGTTTTAACATTATGCTCTATAATTATTCTTTCAAGTAACATCATTTTAAAATTCAGGTTTGTGTAACAGTTTCCCCGAAAACATTTGTGAATTCACAGACCTGAGATTGTGTTTTCTGAATTGCAAATCTGGAGCACAATGTAATACAAAATGTGTTGAAATTTTGTGGAACAGGAAGATGACACTGCGTGCCTGTGGCTTCATCGTGTTTCGTCGCCTCTTGAACCGCGTTCCTCCACCAGACAACATCGAGTACCTCCTCTTGCAGACCTCTTATGGGGAGCACCACTGGACCCCACCTAAAGGTTTGTACAAGTTCAGAGACAGAAGTTTTTAATTTTTTTAATTTTTTAGAGCTGCAACAATTAATCAATTAGGCAATTGACAGAAAATAAATTGGCAACTATTTTGATAAGCAAATAATAATTTCAGTCAAGCAAAAATGCTCAATGTTTCCTGGTTACAGCTCCTCATATGTGATGATTTGCGATTTTTCTTTATAAATGATGACAGTGAATTGAATATCTGAAGATTCTGTACTGTTAATCAAACAAAACAAGCAAACTGAAGACATCACCATGACCTCTAAGAAATTCTATCTCTGGTTACCCCTAACCTGTTCACCATCAGGTCACGTGGACCCTGGTGAGGATGACCTCACCACAGCTCTAAGAGAGACCAAGGAGGAGGCGGGTCTGGGGGTGGAGCACTTTCGGGTGATTGACGATTTTGTGCACAAGCTGCACTACAAGGTGCGAGGCAAACCCAAGGAGGTGCTGTACTGGCTGGCCGAACTGAGAGACCCTGGGACAGCGGTGACTTTATCTGAGGAGCACCAGGATTACCGCTGGGCCAGGCTGGAGGATGCCTGCACTCTGGCCCAGTACAAAGATCTGCAGGACACACTGAGAGCGGCACAGAGACACTTAGAGGCTCTGCAGGACAAACAGTGACACAGCAGAGCGTTAGACTGTGCAGACAGGATGATTTTACAAAGGGATGAACTGTCATGTCATGTAGTCCTCCTAATTCATGTGACTGTTAATGCTGAGTCAGTTTTTAAATACTGTTAGTCTCTGTTTAAATACTGTCTTCCTTGCAGTGCTCAATAAGGAGGAGCAAGCTGCAGACACTGTAGATTCACTTTTATCAAAGGTGAGAATGCAGAAAATGAACCAGTGATTCAATCAGTGTCTTTGAATCTTCCAAATCATATATAAGAGGATTAAATACATTAATGTTACTGATTTGAATGTAAATAAACTAAAACAAAAACTCAGAGCACAAAACTAAGTAAAGGAGAAACAATCAAAGAGGCACTTATCACTGTTGTATCACAAGAGTCCTGCTAGAAGCCAGTAAGACACAGTTTGAATAAAATATGTCAAATAACATGTTTTGTCCTACTTCTCAATACTTTGTCCATTCTACTTGGAATATAGAAAAATCTTAACATTTCAAAGGAGACCTCAGTCCAATCAACTCAAGTGAAAATGTACATAGAAAAATAAACTGCAGACATTAAATGTGGCCACAGGGAGGAGACAAAAACAACTAATTTTTTCCCCACACAGCTGCACATCTGCCACTTAAGATGAAATAATACACACTTGAGATGACCCATGATTTCAGTAACAGCCCTCAGGCTTTTTTCCACAACCCTCCGTATTAAAATAAAAATGAGACACACATTTTACTTTTACAAATTAGGTCTTGCCCAAAATTTAAAAGCCAGTAATCGAGATAATTTTGATCATTATGCTAGACACTGGACATAAAATTGAGACTATTACTACACCATCATTCTATGTGAATTTACTCATAGATGTCAGGTAATGAACACTGGAACAAATGTATTTGTATAGGGATACTATATTAAACTATATACTATATTGTATAGCATTGTGTGAGGAAACCATTTGCAATATAGTGCCACATCATAAATTGAATTATAGACACAAGACATTACCAAGTCTAACTTACAAATTTTGGTGTGTTGTCTGTCCGTGACTATAGTATTCCTCCTCTGTAAAACAAGTGATCAAAAGAAAAGAATAAGCTCATCTGATACATCATTTTGAGATAATGGAACTCAGTTTTATGCACAGGCAGCAGGATCCAGGCAAAAATATATTTAATACATTTTTTATCCTCATTTTGTACAAGAATCTAAGAGCCTATTTGAAATGTATCCAGTGTGCTTGTACTCTTTGAGGCAAATCCGATCTGTGGGACTTAAAATCTTGACCCTGGTCACTGCCACATTGTACTATATACAGTACAAGTACATGGTCCTGCTGCAAGATTATATTAATAGCCTCTACTGAAGAGATGAAATAAAAGTAATTAAAAGACAAAATGTGCTCCAATCCATTAAGCAGAATAGAATCACTCACATTAATTAACTAGCATTTTTCTTCTGGGTGCTGGTCAGTGAGAGATCCCACAGGTGACCTCTGTTGTATGATTTTTGTGAGATATACACAGAATAAAATCAAGTAAAACTGTTTCTGTTGCTTTAAGACCCATCTGGGCATCATTGGACCAGTAATTAATTTTATGCCTGGTGGAGCAAAAACACTCCTCTCCAAACAATAAAAGAGAGCAAATGATTCTGAATTTAAATGAGCAGTTCTCTTCCTGTTCAAATATTTACTCTGCAACTTTGTAGTTTGTGTGTTGTCCTATTAATGAGATGCATCCAGTGTCCTAAATCATTTTAATCAGGTTGCAATTATGGACCATAATGTTGTGTATGGCCAGCAAGGACCCTTAAAGGGTTGGTTCGCCCAAATTAAGAAAACATATACCAGTACTCTTTGACCACTTGTACTATTTACCACCCCGATATTTCTAGTTTTTTGCCTTTAACTCAAGACACAAGGGGTGAATTGAGTTTTGTTTGTGGTGCTTCTTACGTTGAAAAGGTACATTTAAAAATGTATTAGCAATGTGACTTCCCAGAAACAATATCAAACTGTTCTAAAAGGCTCATTTCATCTATAAAAAGTAGTTCCAATGAAAACCCACTCACAGTGAGGTCTCCACAGAAACCAGGGACATTATTTTTGGGAGGCAAAATAACCTTTCAGCAGGCTTCAATGACATACTGGTTTTATTTAGAATGATTTTCCAACGTAACCACAATAATTGTATTCCTCAGTTTGCATATCACTCCTCTAATTTTACTCCAAAAACCAACTTTGCTGTGCTGTCTGTTTTCCATGACATGTGGACTTAGCAACAGATATCAAAGCTATACTGCAAACAAAACCAACAATGTTGTTTTTCTTATTTTTGGGGGTTTTTTTGTTGTTGTTTTTTTTTTTTTTTTTTTTTTACAATAGAAACTTTATGAGTGACATATGCATCCTCACAAACACAAAATGATGAAGAAAAAAGAAAAAGAATCAAAGAAGAAACCAACAAGGACAGCATTGACATTGACAGGTGTGGACATGTTGTGGTGGCACTGTAGACACACGCAGGTAAGTCTATTAAGTGTTTGACTGTGCAACATCCTCAGCTGGATCTCACAGTGTCAGCGCACACTTCAAATAATACACACTTGTGCACACACAGATTAAATGAACTAAATGATTTCATTCAGAGTTTTCTTTTTGTATTTAACAGTGTGGATGGAATAACATCTTAAACTGCGGTCCTTTTTAGTGAATCATTTCTTAGGTTGAGTTTGAGAATTTCCTCAAAAGGCCCCCTTAGCTTTTTTTCCCCACCTGCCCCTATGAAAACAAGGCATACATTTAAGTTAAAAAAGTGGATGACTTTAAGATTAAAGAGCTCTAATGTCATCAGTCAATTGCTATCATACAGGCTACACTAGACCTAAACTTTAATAAGTGATAGAAACAATGACAGTTTCTGAATTTGTAGTGGGGAAAAACCTGGTTTTAAAGCAACAGTTCAACATTTGGGGAAATATGCTTATTCACTTTCTTGCTGAGAGTTAGATGAAAAGATTGATACTGCTCTCATGTGTGTCTGTTAAATATGAGGTCACTGCCAGGAGCCGGTTAGCTTAGCATAGCACAAACTACTGAAGTCACTACTCCTGGACAAGAAATAGTCCGGCATGTATCGTCACAAATTGTAATTTTTACACTTCAATTTTCGAACAGATTATTCAAACAAGTCCAACATGTTAATTAGTGAGCTTCAGAGGTTCTGGTAGGCTGTTTCATTCACTTTGGGATGAAATAAAGCTAGCTTCTTCCCCCTTCTTCTAGTCTTTATGCTATGCCAAGCTAAGCCAACTGGCTGCTGGTGAGAGCTTCATATTTAAACACACACACACACACACACACACACACACACACACATAAGATAAGTACTTATGTTTACTATGACTTAACTTCCTTTCTATATGGTGATAAATGGGCAAAAAATGGGGACCACATGAAGCAAAGTCCAGAATCTCTGGCATCCACCCACATCCTATTGTGCCTTGATATCACATCCTTTAAAGATCTGGTTTAGGTGTGGATTTCCTCTTGCCTTTAGTCTCTCCGCATCCTCAACAGAATTCAGTCTCTCTGGGCTTTGAAAGCACAGGGTCTAGGGGGGAAAATTTCACTCCTTTGGCTTCACATTAAAATGCAAAATGCATCTCTTAAAGAGTTTCAGCTTGAAAATCCTCTACATGCATCCATTGCTCCATAGTCCTTAAAATAACGGTTGTCGGGTTGCACTTGGTTTCCTTGGCATAAAATCCATCCATTGGAATCAAAAGGTTTGCCCAGTGTGCTGTTGTGTTGAACAGGTTTAACAGATTCACACCCACGACCATAAAATGCAGCTCAAACCTGTGAACTCATGGTTTGCTTGATGCCATACGAGTAATATTAGTCACATAATGCTGCTCAGTGTGTTCAAGGGTTTAATACTCAGAGGGTGTTTTGTTGTTTTTTTTATCAGTCAAATCCTCAGCAAGTTCAGGCCTCCCAAAACAGCACAGTGCAAACACACATTGAATGTTTTCTCAACTGGACAAAGTCCAAAAGGTCATTTGGGCAAACTCACTCAAGTGACAGAAGTCTGCACTGATTCCACAGAGACACTGTCAATAGATGAATAGTAAATGAAATGATACACACACACACACGCACACAGATAACAGGCAATCAGTGTCATATTCATTCAAATGCTAATGTGTAGCTAAGCTGCATGTTGATTTTGTCCCTGTCGATAAACATACTCTGGATGTGTTGTAGCACAGTTAACAACGTCCAATTTTCACTAAGTTGCAGTAAGCGTAAGTTGGACTCACGGCGCAAAAAACGTAACATTTTCACATCGATCGCAACATAATGTGAGCATCGTCTGGAGGAGAAAGTTATCATTTCATATTTTGATTTTTTTGTTTTTCATTTGAGTCTAATCTACCAAGAAGGAAACAACTTAAAAGGACCCTAATCAGGACCAACAGCAACACTCCGCTGGCGGTGGGATTGGAGACTTTCAGGTCACTCTCTGCCATCTAAGAACACCAGTGATACAGAAAAATCAGAAATAAAATGAAGGTGAGGAGCAGTTTGTGTGTTAAGTTTCTATTTTACTGTTTTTTCTCTCTCAGTGAAAGTCTTGTTGAGGCCCTGAGGTTTAAGAGGCAGAGAGAGGTGTAGGAGGTGGTGTCAGAAAAAGGTCTTCACCTTGTTCACCCTCAACCTAATGAGTTTACTTTGAGGGGTCGTGAAGGGAGCAGTGGTGATGGACACTACTGAAGGTGGGTCCAAGAGGGTGGAGTGAGTCACAGCAGAGCCTGTGATTGCAAGTTTAAGTTGATTGCATCAAAGTTGAACAGACAAGCATGAGCGGGACAGAGATATTCTGCCATGGGACAGTGACTGGACAAGCCGGCCAGCCGGCCAGCTCATCAACTAGTTAAAGAGCCAAATCCGTTGGTCAGACGTTCTGCACCATCCCAGAAAATACAAGACACAAGTCGAGGAGGACAAAATGTCAACTAAATAAACATTAAAAAAAACTCATAAAGGGCGACAAGGAAAGACAGAGCAAGACTTAACATAAAACCATGGACTTGCCAGACAAACAGCTGACCAGCAACAGTGGGGTTCAAGAGACCACCACAAGGACAGTTTGTTTTCATCATTTATCAAAAACTAAGTTATTTACTTAGCTGATGGTTTTCAAAAGAGAATACATTACTTATAATTGATACGTTTTTTTTTCTTTGGAAAATGCTTAAAAGTAATTGAAATACAGATGTAGAATACATGTGATGGAAAGACCTTCTAAAAATGTTGTTTTGCTCTGCACACAGTGTCATTCAAATATGAACATGTGTATGCTCCTACTACACTTTGTTAATAGTTATTATGATTACTGGTTATGCCTGAAAATGTGTTGAACAAAATAATTTTGCAAAGCAGCCATATTGTTTGTCATATTGTGAGGGCTGCAAAGCGCTGGCTGGAGAGATTTTGAAAAAAAAGAAAACAAACAAAAAAACATGAAATATTCATTCAAACTGGGACAGAGATGGCACCACCTGATTACCAGAGCATAAAGCTGGCATGTTTACGAGACTGGACTGCATCTGCATCCGAGAGACGAGGCCAGTGGAACAAAGGAACTCTAGCTGACAAAACTTGAGTTAAAAGACCCTCAAATTGTAGGAAACCACAACGACAAAACAAGTCTGAATGAACAATACTAGAGATGCACCGATACTGATACTGTGGATATCTGTCCGATACGAACACATAAAGCTGGATCACATATTGCTGACATCTGGCTGATCTAGTATTGGAATAACAATTCAGTACATTTATATCTATGTATTTTTTTTGTTTTTGTTTTACGACGTTAGGAAAACAATGCTGAAGTCAAGCCTGACTCTTCCTCACATTGAGGCAAACATTGATAAAATACTGGTATTGGATCAGTACCTAAAGCCGAGGTATCAGTATTGAACTGTAAAAGTCAGATCAGTGCATCCCTAAATAATACTGAATAAACTGGTTTACAAGTGAGAGGGGAAAAAAAAAAAGTTAGAGTTACGGTTCATGGTAGCAACTCAACAACTTGCAGAATAGGATGTGAAGAGCTGGTTGCATTAAATTCTAATATGAAGACTACGGTGAAACACTGTAGCGGTCTCTACAGAAATACTGCTCTGTTCTGCAGATGCATGCCATCAATGGGAATATTTAAAAACACAAAATATAACATCTAAAACACAGGTGGTGCTCTCAAACAGTGCTGGAATTTCACTTCTTAAACTCTGCAAAACATGTGTAGCTGGACAGAGTGCAAGCTGTAATTAAGGCAAATGGTGGAAACACCAAATTCTGACTTTCAGTGAAAACAGTACCAACAAACTTTAGCTGAAAACTCATGTCATAGTATTTGAAACCTATTATTTGACTAGTTATTTGTATTTGTTTAATAAATGATGAAAAGTTCTTGGCAGTAGACTTTTGACCCCACTGTGCACATACAAACACACACACGCGCACACACCACACACACACACACACACACACACACACACACACACACACACACACACACACACAGAAAGTAACACACAAAAGGAGGAGGGTGGTGGGGGGAGTTGGCAAGGATCATTTATCATCCAGATCATCATGAGTCTTCGTTGCCAGAGTCGTCCTGGTTGTCGTAACGTCTGGTGGACGTCCCACCGTCCTCCACGGCGCTGAACCCCCCTGCTTCACCTATGGACTCCATCTCGCTCTCATCGTCCTCCTCGTCCTCCTCTTCCATGTCGTCGTCATAGAGGTCATCATAGAGAAGGTCTGAACTGCTGTCCTGGGAGGGGACCCTGGTCTGGACGCAGTACTCCGCCAATGTGGTCGGCACCTTGACCCCATCGCGCTCAGCCTCCGCCGCTGTCGACATCACCTGTTTCCTGTAGTAAAAAAAGGAATAAAGTCAGTGTATTTCCAAGTCCAGGCCTTTTTTGTCCAATTACAGGGCAGCAACATACTGCAGTTCTTTAGTGTAAGCACAGAGTACATTTGTGTGTACATGGGCGAAATGTGCATGCTGTGTATTACCTGATAATTTCTGCATACTCCTTGTCCTTGCCTTTGCTGTCCCTCCATTTGCGAAACATGACAGAGGCGTCCACATTTGCTGGAGAGAAGGTGTTGGGCTCATTGAGCAGAGAGATGACGCTGAGCAGGATGGTCCTGATGAGAGAACAACATGCAAATATAAGCACGTGAAAAATGAGGACACTCCAATAACAGATCGTGTCATCGTCCCTAAGAAAAGTGCCACACGGGCATTTTGAAACTGTACTACACCCCTTCTTCACAGCCCAGAAGGAAGCATTACTTCACCAACTTCCCCTTGCAACTAAATTACATGCTTTGCCCAATCTGCTACGGTTTTAATGCAAACTCAGCACTTCACTTCTAGTCCAAGAGACAACGCATCTTGCTGACACCCCTAATTTAAAAGAAATTCAGAAAGCTGCAGTAGTGTGTTGCTCATTAGTTGTAATACAGAACTGTTCATTTGCAATTTGACATTTTTATTTAACATGATCATTATTTATGCAGTATGTACATCACATGACCCATCATGCTTTTCTTTATCCTTCTCATTTGATTGACCAGCAGGGCTAGTCCTCCACTCTACTCTCTACTCTACTCTACTCTGCAGCTCTCTTACTCTATGTCCTGTTGTTTTAATCAAGTTTATTGCACTTCATGGCTGAAATCAATGTTCTCATCAACATTACAATAACAGAGATGCCATGAAAAGACATTCCAGACAGCCTGTCTAAGTTGTAGGATGGATTAAAGTGCACACAGGGGCAGAAATGGTACGGCAGAGATTACCTGACGTTCTGTGTGGGGTTCCACCTTTCAGAGGGCAGCTCCCCGCTCTGAGGGTCATCGACAGGAGGGTGCAGGATAGAGATGCACACGTCTCCGTTCTGGAGGGAGAGATCACCACTGACAGTCACACTGATACAAACACATCCCTCACCGGCCAGTGTTTAATTTTAACTTGATGAAACTAAATAAAAAGTGACTGAAGGAATTCACAAAAAAAATATACTTGGTAAAATTTGTTGAGAAGGAGTGAATTAGTTTTTATTAAGCCGAAAACTACATAATGGTGTGTTTTACCTCATAGATGTTGGGGTGCCACATCTTGGTGAGGAAGCGGAAGGTTGGTGGGGAGTACGGGTAGTCGACTGGGAATTTGATGTGAGCCTGGAAAAGTTAACAGAGGTTGACAGTCAACATGTGTTCACAGACAGTGTAGCAAGCTCAGTGTCCATTCAGCTGAAGTCCTTTGAGGCTGCGAGGGAGATGCCGTTTTATGAATTGGTGTTACACGTTATATGTGGAGTGTGAGACTTTTTTTTTTTTAAACATGAAAATACATTCAAGTCTGTGATCTGTGCAACACGTTCTTTCTCTGATGAGAGAAATTAAATGCTTCAGTGATGCTTCCACAAACAAAAATGAAGTGAAATGCATGAAAGATTCATTTTAAGAAACAATTACTTCAAAGTTTTTCACACAAGCCTAAATGACTGACTGTGTAAAAACCAAAAGGTTAAAGCTGCAACAACATATATATTATAATTATTGGTGAATCTGCAGCTTATTTTATTGATTAATCAATTCATCACTTTGTATATAAAATGTCAGAAAACAGTGGACATGGGCATTTGTAGTTTCTCATGGTGACTGCTTCAGATGTCTTGTTTAATCTGATCAACTGTCCAAAGTCGAGAGACATTCAGTTCACTATCATGTATGACACAGAAAAGGTTAAAATCCATACATTTGATAAGCAGCCACCTGTAAATTTGAAGTGTTTTTGTCTAAAAAAATGGCTAAAACGATTATCCGATTATTAAAATAGATGTACATTTCTGTCTATCAACGAATCAGCTCTAGATCAAACCTATGTTAATAAAGTGAGTTACAATGTGCAGGATTTTTTTTCCAAGAACATTTGATTTGAGATTAAAATTGATATAGCAATTTTTCATATTCTGTCCACAATATGTAAAAAATGTGTCCTCTAGGCTGACAAGCCTCACAAGTTGATTCATAACAAGTCTCTAACAACAAAGTGGCCTACTTTCACATGTAAAAGGTGACAACTGAGTACATTCAGCCACAGCTAGAATTGCAATGCATAGCACTGGAGTATTTTAATAATCTATATTAACAGTAATTATAAATAAACATTATAACAGAGCTGGAAATTAACTTTAAAAAGGTGCCTCTGGTTCTGTGTTTTCTTTCCAAATGATTGCACAATTATCTAGGTGAAAGGCTTGCGGGGTTGGGTGTGTAACATCACCCCAGCTCTCACTGAATCGCTGAGATAGGACTATCATTACTCCACAACTAGTCACTACACTGCCACAGCCTTGGGACATTCACCAGACAGATATAATAACACACCGACATGAGTTTCAATGTTTAATATTGTAATACTGCTATAACAGTAGTAGGTGGATGCTTAATGGCATAGTCAATTTTATGGAAACAGATCAAAGAAAAGACATGCAATCAGCAGCAGAAATGAAGATGATTCACTGTATTTACAGTTACAGTAACATTTAGTTACTTTGAAGGGAAATATTACGGGACACTAGCCTATCTCTTTTACCCACATTTAATGTAAAAGCAGGTCAAGTTACACCAGCAGGGGCGTTAAACAGTCAGCATTCCTCTTTCTTGTATACCAGACTCAACAAGTCAGTGTTAAAATTATATCTATTAATGTCATTATACAGGTGCCAAAGTGGCTCAGGTTTAACCACTGCAGCCTCAAAGCAAAGTCTTGTGCTCAAACCTGTCAGCAGGCCAGGACGCTCAATTTTCTGTGTTAGATGTCTTTTCCAAAGACATCCAGGGTGTGAAATGGAGACTCTGACTTTCCCATAAATGTGTTTGTTTGCTGTGTGACAGACAACAAACTTGTCAAGGATGCTTCTCCCCAAAACTAGAATAAACTCCTTTCACAATTTCAAACACATTTCTCCATACTCTAACTCTACTGCTGCTACGTGAGTCTATTCTGTACTTGCAGCACCTATTGCTTGTTTATTTACACTTGAAAAATGGTCTCTCATCTGTTGGCTCTTAAGGTGTTTCCTTTTTTTCATTTTCTATTAAAAAATGGTGTGTGTGGACTTATCTCAACTGACGGTCTAATGATAGAGGGAGTCTCTATGCTGCTGTAAAGGTAGTGAAACCCTCTGAAACAAACTTGTGATTGTGATTTAAAAACAAAACCGATTTGACCTGACCACTGATAACAGATAGATGTCACAGTGAAGGCAAACCATAATACAATCAACAAGATGCAAGAAGAGAGGCAACACCTGCACTGTATTATTCTGGAAGGCCACAGCATCATCTGCATTGTCCCAACTTGAACGCGGGCTCTCACTGCGCTTCCTTTTCCTGGATGCTTCACTGAATAAGTAACATGAAAGAAAGAAAGATGAATCTCATCGTGCCCTTCTCTTTTACTCTTTCTCTGCGCTGAGGTGCCATTTATATCGGTCTCATAGCTAAAAATAGCCATCTGAGGCACAACCATCATACAGAGAGGGGGAGGAGGCTGGACAAGGAGAATGGGGGGACAGGGAAGGAAGACTGAAAGGAAGACTACAAAAAAGGGTGGTGAGCAGGTACAGGTGAGCCAGGTCATTGCTGAAATACAGTTTTAAAAAGTGCAACAACCATACTAATAAGATTTGACAAATTAGCAGTGATATATATCCTTTTTAGGAATGACATGTACACAGAAGTATCGTTGCACTTTACTACATATGTATAATGAGCTGCTTTCTGAGCTCATCCTTTTCTGACCTGTTGACATTAGAAAGTTTTTGTCCCACCTTAAAGTAGCCTCCCTCATACAGGGTGTTCGGGGGCCCAAAGATGGCCACTTCCCAGTTGTAGAGGTCCGACTCTTCCACCAGAGTGATGCGGAAACCCTCCACCGGCTGCTCCTGCAGAGACTTCAGCTCCATCATCAGGGCCTTCTGGGAACTAGGGGTTGCCTGGTGGGCCATGTTAATCCCACTTCTGACACCAGTGGCCACAGGTCAGGAGGAAATGCAGTGGGAGGGAGGGGGGGGGGGGGGGTGATCTTAATGAGAATGATCTTATTAAAAGCAATAAATCTTACAGTTTGGTTGAAATTGGTTGTTAAGCAGCAAACACCTAAAAACATTTAGCTGTTTGCAGTGACATAAGTATTTCTAGAAAAAAACGCAGGGACAAAAAGAAAACCTGAATACATAACAAACAGGCCAGCTGGTAATATGAACACAACATTCAAACACAAACAGGATGTGGCCTTCCAAGCTAGCTAAGATCACTGGTTTAGTTTACAGGCCCTTGACTGGAGAAGGGGGGTGAAGCAAAGTTAATAAAAAAAAGTGTTTACCTCCGTTTCCTTGCACTGTAATATATATTCGTGTCGTTACAGCTGAAAAGTGGAGGGTAAACTCATTGGCTGTCCATGCTAGCCTGGCTATGTGTTGACAAAGATACAGTGGCAGAAGCAGGGGGTTTGCTGCTAATGCCTATGGCTGCTCCTCGTGTTGTGTTTCCGAGAGTCTTTGTGTGCCAGTGTTGACAGTTGACATGGAGCTGGTGTCAGTGTGGAGTCACCGTCTCCTGAGGATCATTGTCGGCCACAGAAGAGGAAACTCGCTCCCCCTGACATCTCTCCGCGCTGCTGGCTCGGTTCGGGAAAACAGGCGCTCAGCTGATCCCTGCGTTGTTTATGTTTGTTTATCTGCTCTCTGGCAGTCTCAACTTCTCCACACGTCAGCTAAACCCTCTTACCGAGGCAACTTGGTTTCAAACGGAGCAGCTCTTCTGCTCTCTGCCGTCCCCTCCGGCACGGTGGCAGCGTTATAGGCCAATCAATGCGAGCCTACGGTCGCAGAAAAAGGACAAAGTGAGAGGTTTTACACCCGCGAATTACAGTGGTTTTAATCGATTTTTATTTTCCTCCCATCGATGCTTCCGGCTCTCATTGCGCGTGTCTGCAGAACGTATAAAGCACGTACGGGTCTGAACGTGACGTGCGCGCTCCCAGGGCTGAGCAAAACATAAAATCAGAAGACAATCACAAATGGGGTTATAACACACCTGAGTCACGAGGATACACTTAAACCCTAAACCTCAACCTCTAAAATCACATCACACATTTCTCCTAAGTAGAACATCCACATATGGTTTCATATTTTGATCAGTCAAATAAACATTATTATTAATGTTTATTTTTTATTATGTATGTATTTATTTTCTTAATTATTAAATTATGTATTATTCTGTTCCTCCTCTATTAAAATTGCTACACAGTGGGTTTTTTCTTTTTTAACCCTATTGTTAATTTTGACATATAACAAACAATTAACATCTGCTGTTTGCCTTTTAACCCATGTATATGATTGTATTGCTGGTCTTTGTAAAAAAGAAGAAGGAGAAGGAGAAGGAGAACAAAGAAAGAAAAAGAAAAAGAAAGCCTTTGAACTGAACCCCAGTCCTTATATCTCACTATATTTGCTATATGTTTTTAATTCAATTATAGATTATGAAGGCCTGTGTTGTGATTGTATTTGTTTCCATTTAGATTGTGAATGATTAACAGCTGATTAACACATAGTGAATGCGAATTTCTGCATGTAATCTGTTACATGTAATCTGATTATTTTTTGGAGAGTAATCAAACTAATCTGATTCCTTGTCATCTGATTACTCTCCCAAAAATAATCTGATTACCTTTAATACAGTTTACCATAATTTAACTTCCAACAAGTAATTATCTTACGTATAGGGAAGTAATCTGATTACCATAGTAATACAGAAAGTATTATATCAGTTTGTCTTTTATAGCTGCCACATATGTATTTCTATGTCAATATAGAAAGGTAAATATGATGATCGAGCTTTGACATTTCTGGTAACAAGGTACTCTGGTCTCACAAAAACAACCAAACCGCCCAGATATTGGACAAGGGTCACCATGTTGCCTCTGGAATGAGAACTGACAATAGAGCTCCTGTTTGTGTGTGGTGGTGTCTGCCAGATAGCTTCTTGTGAAGTACACAGTTGAATTAATTGAATAAACAATATAAATACTAACTGCCATAAATTGGTTGTTGCCCATAGTTGCCAGTGCATCATGTCCACCTTGCTAAAAGTATTGTAGTCTAATACAGTACTGCAGTAAATTCTCACTTCATGAAGGTTGTAATGTTCAGTTTTTGTTGAAACAGAGAGGCATTAAATCAACTGTAAGGTTATTTTGGAGACTGTTTGAAGCTGTTTGTGATACTGCTGAACTATATTTCATTATACATAGAGGTGTTTTCTGTTATTTAGCTTCACCTCATTTATGTAATGGTTTGGCTCTTGCCTGGATCCGTTCTCAGAATATGAGAAAACAAACTATAACTATTAAATATAACTATTAAAATCAAATGACCAAAAGATACACTGACCTTATCTGCTGTCGTTTTGAAATAAATAAAGGTGTTCTAGTAGTTGGGGGGGGGGGGGTTCATTTTTGATTTTTAAAAATGTGATTGCAAAATTAAATTTGACCACTCAATTACAGAAATGAATAATAAGGTATAGTAAGCCTTTAGTATCTTTAAAGACATTTTGAGAACCCCGAGACTTGTTCTGGCAGTTACAAACTAAATAAAAATATATACAAGCACATTCAACTACAAATAAATCTACAGTTTATTTTCACAGTGGATTTAAACATTAGTGACAGTATAATATACACTCAAGAAAACAGTATTGAAGAGAATTACATGAAAGGCAGCATAAGAAATTGGTATGAAGTGATTTAACATTTAATACAATAAACACTTTGTTTTTACTATAATTGTAACCATTTTTTCCCTAACAAATACTACAATAAAGACTCTTTCTCTCATCGCAATAGGTTTTGTTGAACTTTTCCACTGCCAATAACAGGCGTGATTTGAATCATGAGGAGCATCGTTTTCTTTATTTTTCTTCTAAAAACACTGTCTACCAATATGCGAACACCACTGATTCACACAGCTTTTTTTTGGTCCCTCATCACTGTATTTACAGATAGTGTCACTTACAACATGCGTTACACTAATTAGGCAATCATAATGCAATAAAGATAAAATAAAGGACATGATTTCTTTTTCAGTTTGTTATACAGGAAATAGGGTAAAAGTAATAATAATAATACGCATAAATAGATAGAAAAATAACAGAATAGGTAGGCAATAAAATGTGTTAAAAAGTCCTTGGAGCATACTTACTGTATGTGCACATTTCTTACTGTTTATAAGTTAAATATAGATGGAAAATACTTTCTAAATTCAATCATGAAAAGTTCGTGAAAGATGGGCAAGACTTCGAGAACTTGAATTTATGGATGTTTTTCCAGTGAAATTAATAAAGTGTGTAAACTGTTTAACTTTAAGGTTATATTATAGTATTACATCATTGGCCCCCAGCTTAATTTAATGGTAGGTCAGAATAAGCCCCATTTCCCCCCCACAAATATGATTATACCAACATTCATAAAATAAATGTTTAGTTGTTTTTTTTTGTTTTTAAAAAAAAAAACATTTATTACTGATTCCCACAGCAGGAGGTAGTGTTGGTTGTTATGTTCTGACGTCACCTAGGTGAGTGACGTCAGACAGGAACTAGTGGGAAGGGAGCTTGACAAATCAAGATGGCGTCCCACGTTGAAGCAGGAAAGAGACTTCAGGATAAATAAAACTCGTTGGCAGGTTAGTTTTGAACTGGAGTGTCACATCGACGAGACGTCGTTTTGGATTTTGAGAGAAGAAGACGGAGCAGATACAGGTGAGAGGAGTCTGTACGTGAGTGTTAGCGCAGGTTAGCTTCAGGGCGGTGGCAGCAGACACTCATAACGTTACAGTCAGGCCGAAGCTAAGTGTGTTAGCATACACGGCAGCTTTCCCACTGAAAAAACATGATGGTGACTATTAATGAATCCGTTTATTCGACTTTAATACCCCACTAATATCAAGTCTTTATCTAAACTGTCACTTTGCGCTGGCTGGTAGCGCTTTTAGCAAGGACTAACGAAATGTAATAATAGCTTAGCTTGTTGCTAATTAACGCCATCAATAACTTCAGTGACTTTAGCTAATCATTGTGTTGTTTTTCAGTTCATCTGTCGGAGATGTGACGAGCTATACGTGACAACTTGGGGTTAGCTATTTTAAAGTTAACTTGTCTGAAAATGTGACGAACCACATTCAATGCGACCCTTTCGTTATCGTTTTAAGTTGGATGCAACGTAGTTTCCTTTAAGCTTCTCCTCAGTTAGATTAAAGATCCCCTCCACACATTTAGTAAGACATGAACATAGTCATATTGGAACAATGATGTGTGTCTGATGTGCTACAAAACAAGTAGTATTATATTACTATGTTAAAATCCTTTAAACAACGCCTACTCCTTTTACCTCATTAAAAAAATCCAATTTGTGTTGTTTTATTTCAAGACAGAAGATGTCTCTTACTTTACTGTTAAGTCAGTTTTTAGTGTTTGTTAACATGAGACTTCAACCTTCTATTTAACTAGGATTGGCTCCAAACTAGTTGTGATGTCACATACCCTGCTTGTAGGCCCACCACCTCGCCTGAAACTATATTACAAAAAAACAAACAAAAAACCTCACCTAAAACTGGATTGTCAATTAGTACAGACGGACTGTTACCATCTCTTTGAGTTGTCCTGTGTTGTTGTCGTCACTCATGCATGTAATATTAATACTAGATTACACAGTTTAACTGTTCTCTAATTGTGAGAAATGTTTAAAGTGACTTAAGGTAGGTGGGTGTGAAATAGCAATAATAATACGCTGATAATTATAGACTGAGTATCAAATTCATTTCAGGTAACACTTAATAAAGACACTGCCGTGAGATAGCTCTTGATCATGTGATGATGTGATGATGTGATGACACTGAGTGATGATTAATCTGGAATTGATGTGTCCAGTTTTTAAGTGAGTGTAATATGCCAGAAGGTTGTAATTTTAAAATAAAGTATATATTTTTGTTAATTTTCATAACATACACACAAACTACAACAACATAAACCCCCCTAAAAACAAATAACCAGCAACCAAACAAAACCCAAAATGACATCATCTAAATCAAGAATATTAGCCATAAGACAACAAACATTACAAGTCTGGTATAACACAAAATGAGATCTACAGCATTGTAATAATAGGCTGCTAGTTTTCAAAGAAAGAGGATAGGAAAGTAGAGAAATGTGTTTGTAAATGTGTTTGAAATGTGAGAAAAGGGGAATTTTTTCAACTCAATAATTTTTTAAGAGAGGATTCACTCTGAAGATTAATCCACCTTTCTGTATTGAGTCTGAGATTTCATGTGGTAAATGAACTAAAACGGTTTGCCAGATTTCTAAGATATACATGTCATTCCCCATTAAAGCAACAGAGAGACTTTCCCTCTCTGTACCACTGTGTTTATGTTGGTGGTTTGTTTTTAATCCACTGGAACAAAACACACTGTCATGCTAGTTATAGAGGTGTGACGATAAACTCAGCTCACGAGACGATACACAATATTGGTTTCACGATAACGAGACGAGATTTTAACACTATTTTTAATAAAACTTCAATAATTAAATATATGACTGGAAAATATTATTTTATTTAACTGAAATTCACAAAATGCAAATTAATGCAGGTGCATTCTGAAATGTTTTAACTAATCATCTTATAACGAATGTCACTTCAGTTCTACTTTCTAAGTATGAATTATCATATGCAGTATGCAATATGCAAGCACTGTAAAAGGTTTCACCCCCACCTAACAACACAGAAGTAAAAGTAAACAGCACAATCCTATATCACACAAATAAACAAGTAAAACAACACACTTACACACAATACATTGTGTTTTAATTTGGTAGTGTGACTAATCTGGTCACACCCCTAGCTAACAACAATAGTTTAACTATGAGAGTAAACTGAGGGTTTAGAATCAAAACCTACAACAATGCAGGTTCCAGTTTCATTTCCATATGTAGGCTTGTGCAAAGCTCTTTTTCAAAAAATGTTCTCCATAAATGTATTCACAGTGCTGTGCCATGTTAAGAGTATAATAAGTTCTTACTTCCTTCTAACATTTTTTGCAGATTTAAATTAGTTGAGGAACTGAGGAGTGCACTGTGGCCTATATAGTATTCAGGTATATGAAGTATATATTTTGTATTTTTACACAAATGTGTTTAAAAGTGTAGATTCCCACATGTGTGCCGCAGGTCATTTCTACCCGTTACAAACTGACACACACAGGAGTCTGTGTCTGAAGGGGGTGTTAAACCAGTGCTGGCAATATTCAGCAGATTGCAATGTATTGCTGACTCATGTGTATTGCTAATCATTTTATATTCTCAGCAGAAGGTATTAAATGAAGAAATATTACCAGTAAGGATGATGACTATGATCTATTTTATGTCCAAGCTTTTAGACTCTTTTGTGCAAGAGAATAACTACAAGAGGACTAATAATAATAAATTACATAGCCATATTTTACACACACACAATATTGATTTCTCTTTGATGAAACTTTTATTATTGCAATCAAAGTCTTTTTTTTGGTAATTGGTTAAATTAAGTAATATAAGTGAATCTATAACAGCTGGGGGACAAACAGACTCCAAAATAAACTCAGAGAAACAGAGAACTGAGCATTACACTATTAGATTATCAGTTGCTTATGGCTAATGTGTAAGTAACATGTTGCCATCCTACATGTCCAACAGACACAGAGCAACCCAGCTGCAGTCATGTGAGTCCAAGACCAATATCCGCTTTCCTTTGAGTTTGATCCTACAAAATTGTGAGAAAACTATCTGTCCCTCTTAGGCTTGCTAGATATTCAAATGTCTTCTCCATTCATTTTCACAAGGCAGGTTGTGCACAATGGACTTGTAATGAGCTGTAATCTCATATGGTGGATTGGTGAGATTGGAATTTAATAAAATGAACAAGCGAGCTGTGTATTTCAGTGTTGATTTTTCAGTGGGGCAGGCACTATTAGCAACCCGAACATGAGCCATTTGATGTAAATACTTTTAACAAATCAGCCCCTTTCAGCTTTCAGTATAAGTGGATCGAATGTATCGCTTCTTGTGAACACCAGCACACAGATCAAAGTTCGGTGTTCAGCAGATGGGAAAACAGTGGCGTCTCTGTGTTGATAATGTCAGGCATTGTTGCACGGCATGACCAAATAATGGATTATGTGATTTAAGATTCAAAGCAGTGGAATGTGCGAAATAGTGAAGAATTATAATTTGAATGTGAGGGACTTTTCATACTGTCATGTGATAAAGTGTCATTAGTCTTGCTGTTGTGTAGGATCAACTTTTAGGCTCAGTTAGAGATGTACTGTAAATATTAGAAGCTACCATTACAAACAAGTTGTCATGTCTGAGGTAAGCAGGACTTGAAAAAATTCACCTGTTTTCATATTGTTGAATCATAGTGTGTTTTTAAGACACATTGACGTACGCTTGTTATGATCAACTTTCTTTTCAATTAAAACATCTTGGCACTCTGGCTGTTCACTAAGTTATGTACTAATGTCTTTCAGAGTCTCTAAATGGCTGCGAGGAAGTCTGGATCAGATGCATACAATAATGGTGAGAGCCTAATTTTAACACTATTTTCATGTTTCGCTCTTTGGCTACGCTGAGTTTTGAGTAGTAGGTTCAAGGTATGCTGGTGTCTGTGGTTCCAGCGTCTGTTCTACTAACATATGCTCACTTTTTGTTTTCATTCAGGACCCATCAGCTACCTTGATGACGTTCCCTTCAAGATCAATGAAAAGTTCCGCTGCCCGGCCAAAGTGGGACTGCCTGTTGGCTTCTGTCTGCCAGACTGTGGCTCTTTGTTGTTGGACACAGAGGTAAGCGGCATACAGAAAATACTGTTGTTTGTTGTCGTTTTATGTCGTGGTTTTGTGCTCATTATTATTTCTGTTTTTCTCTCTCATCTCTCTTTCCTTACTTTGCCGATCATCCCCATCCTTCCTTTTACGACGGTCTCAACAGTACGACTTTTCCCTGGAGAAGCGTAGTGTGCGCTGGGGGGTCGAAGTGGCTGAGGCCCGAGCAGCCGAGGCCAGAGCAGAAGAGGCAGCAGCCAAACAGGGGGCAGATAACAGGGAGTGTTTGGCTAAGGCTCAGGACATTGATGGTGGTGGAGGGAAGAACCCCCTGTCTGCTGCAGAGGACCAGGACCCTCCACCACCAGCGTTAAACCCTGTCCTGGCGGGACTGAGACATAACGCTATCCTCACTCCACTGCCTGCACCAAGCCTTGGCCCCAGGAAAACCCAACCTAGCACTCCTCAGCCACACAGCCTCAACCTAGCTGACTTTGAGCGGGAGGAGGACCCCTTTGACAAGCTAGAGCTCAAAACATTGGACGATAAGGAGGAGCTCAGGAACATTCTCCAGAGCCAGCCCCAACCTCAACCTCCTCCTTCTGTATCACCACCAGAGGTCTCCCAGCCAGGGTCAGCGTCACGTGGAAACAGCCCGTCTCCTCCCAGCACCAACACCAGCCTATCAGCCAAACCCGGCTTTGCCCACAAACCCAACGGGTTGGTTGCCTTGCTGGACATGGACAGAGTTGGGCATCCTGGGAGAGCAGGGTTTGACACAGATGATCGACCCTGTAACATCCGCTCTCTTAGTTTCCCCAAGCTTTCTGACTCTGACCCGGTGAGGTACAGCCCATTCCCTGCACCCATCCCTGCTGCGCGACAGAGCCTACCCAACGGCAGTCCGCCGACAATTCCCAAAACTGGAGTTATTGTTGCTCCTAAGCCACCCATCCACACCAAGAGTGGTGCACCAAAACCAGTAAGCATGAGAGTGCATACTGCATACCCTACTAATAGAATGCATAGTTTGTGAGGGATATAGTTATGCAGATGAACCAGAGATTGTAAATAAGGAATCGCTGAACCTCATTGACACTCACTGTTGTTTCTACGCTAGGTCAACCCGGGCACAGGATCTGCTGGTCTGCCGTGTGGCGGAGCCCTACTCAGCATGACCCCTAGTGAGCAGCAGTGTGTGGAAACCCTTGTGAGCATGGGCTATTCTTATGAGGGTGTCCTACGCGCCATGCAGAGACAAGGACAGAACGTGGAGCAGGTGCGACTCCCTCTCACCCCGATACGCAGAAATTTGGATTCTTAGCACATTTCCTGAGTTATGGTTAACATTCTCATTGTGTTTTTGTTATTATGTTACTGTATTGAGTGAAGCATCAATGTGGTACATGTGTAAATATAGCCTTAACTAAAAATAAAGATGTTGCATCATATCGCACAGTCTGTTGTTGTTGTGGAAGTTATGGCAGTGGGATGTGGGATAAAGAAACAACACAACATAACGGGTCATGTGGAGTTTGATATGTGTCATTTTTACCAGCTGGTTTTAAATGACATTAACATTAACATTGGGCATCAGTAATTTATAAAGATGTCAGGCACATACAGCAGAAAGAGAGCAATAAATGAATCTTATAGATTGCCACTGGATCATTTCTATCCACGATATAATCCTTTTTTATTGTTGTCTCAGAATAAAAATCAGCCATATCCTATTGGCGTTTAATTTGTCTTCTATTAAGTAACAATATGATGTTCAAAGCAGAGACATAATAAACATGCTTATTATTTGTCTAAGGTACTGGATTATCTGTTTGTCCATGGACGCTTGTGTGAGCGGGGCTTTGATGCAAGTGCAGTGGAGGAATGTTTAGAGATGTACCAATGCTCAGAGGAAAAGGTTTGTATTTTTAGCCAGTAAGCAACAATCCCTCTCAAGAAAAACAAAAGTTAATTCATTGTGTTTTTAAATTAATATGCCAATCACTTGGAAGCTAGAAAACATTTTTTATTCTTTGAAAAAAGAGACACATTAACACCACCTGTTCTTTCAGTAACCTAAACAATGTGTTTGGGATCAATAAAGTATTTATCTTAATATTAGATATTAACAATTTTTTCATCCTCACTAGGCCTTGCAGTTCCTTGGGCTAATGTCGAGATTTGGTGAGATGGGATTTGAGCGGGATGCTATCAAAGAGGTGCTGCTGGCCCACAACAATGATCAGGACAAAGCTCTGGAGGACCTCATGGCTCGTGCCGCAGCTAGCTGAGCCAAGCTAACCAGCCAACCAAAGCCCGGCCCAGGGCTTGACTCCCGCTACCACCCGACACAGCCCCTTTCCTTCTGCCTACCCTATCACACCATGCCCTGCCCTTGCCTCGGCTGTGGAAGGGACAGCTGGGAGACAATTATATTTCTCTCTGTGCTAAAACGTATTGTGTCTCAGCACTTCTTAAAGACTATGTGCCTAGAGTGGAGGAGTCAAAGTGTAACAATACTTCATAGTGGTGTTTTTTCCCCCTAATAAATCCTGGTGTTAGATTCCAGGATTTGGTTCTGCTGGGGTATTCAAAAATTGGAGGAATGACTGAGCTGTGAAAGGAGGAGCTGGAAGAATTGGGCAGTGGTGTTTTTGATGCCATTTTTGATTTGCTTCCACTTGGAAGTGCTTATCTCACAGCTCCACTTGGAAGTGCTGATCTCACTGCAGGCCAAGCTGCAGCAGGACTGAATGGAGAGGAGTTGGTGACGTGTGTGTGCATCACAGAAAGACAAATTTGAACTCCTGAAACTCCTAAACAACTAAGCTCCCATCTTCCACTGCTCAATGCAGACGGCCTAGTAAATGGTGGAGGGGATAGGGGGCCTTGAAATATCGACAAATATCAGAAGTATACAAAGAGAGGAAAAAACAAACAAAGGCACTGTTACCAGACAGAGAACTGACTCTCAAGAAGTGCCCTCTTTGCGCTGGTGCCCAACACCTGGTTCTGTTAAATGCTTTCATTCATTCATTCATGTCTGTTTTTCTGTTCATTTGGGCACTTTTTCATGTAATTTTAAAGATTTCCATTTATATGCTTTCTGATTTAGAATTTCCATAATAGATCCTTTGTCATTATAACTCAGAACATAAGAAATACTACTGCCCCAGTACACTCTTCAACCTGCACTGGAATCTCCTGCTAAAAAAGTGGGGAGAGATGGGGAGGAAGTCACCCTGTAGGAAATATGTATGAAATATTATATACCCCACTGACACAGATGTGTCACATACTGCACAGGCGCGCGCACACACACACACACACACACGTTTCTTTATGATAAACTTATTTAAAATATTACACTGACACTTTCATTTAAAAATATAGAGTTTGATATGATAATGTAAGATATATTAACATGCAAAAGTGACATGTTTAACTGTCATGGACTTCTGTGTGCAGACTGGAAAAAGTGTGTGTGGTTTAAAAAAAAAAAAAAAAAAAAAAAAAAGGTAAATGTATGGTTGTCTTTTTCAGCCACATCACAGTGCAATAGAAACATTTCATATTGTGTGACTGTTGACTGGCACTTTGAGCCTCAGTAATTATTGGGAGATAAGGAATGGTGTTCAAGCCTTGCTGGAAATGTGGATGTAACTAGAAAAGGTTTGATTTCAGTGATTTCTATCTTTTGTTCTGTCATGCCACAAAAATCTAATCAAACATGACTTTAGGTTGTTGACTTGTCTATATGGATTTTTTTTTCTCTCACATGAAATAAGAAGTGAGTGTTCATCTTTATTTGAGGTTTGTTGGCATCTCCATTGTCTTACATGAAAAGTAAAAAACAAAAAAGGTTCACAGCTTCCACATGTTAAAAACATTTCCCAGTTGGTATAATTGTTGAAAAGGTGACCAGCATCCTTTTCATTTCGATAGTATGTGTTGCTGGGTGTCTCGAGTTACATGCTGTATATGTTTACAAAGCATGTCTGCTCAGTTGCACCAAAGGGCAAAGATGGCAGAAACTTCCATAATCTTGAGCTCTGTGGTATTGATGGGGATTGTAAGAGACATGGTAACAGATAAAGGGCTTAAAGTCAGCAAAATTTGGGCAGGTCCAATGCTTAATCCTCCGTTCCACAAATACAAAGGGAACATTACTAATCACTGGTCTATTTTGGATTGACAGATCTTTTCGTAGTGCAGTTTGTCCCCAAAGCAAACGTCATATTTTACGTGTTTGATAGAAAATATTAGTCTTCAGAATATACAGAACTAAATGGACACTTCAAATTAGTGGCTTTCACCTTTTCTCTGTGGTTAGAGAGCATCCCCAATGCACATCCCAGTATTTCCTCAAGTGGCACACATACATCTGTCCTTTAATTCAGTTTTTGCATTTCTGTTGTGCTGTTAGTACAGTTTGCTTGCACATTTGCTGTAGGCATCTTAACATATGAGTATGGTGTGATGTTGGACCTGGTATCCACGCTTCAGCCAACATTTTAAGTCTGATATGTGTTTCACATCATGTTAGACAAATGTGTTTTTACCTAGCTGTTTTTAAAAAAAATTGCCTTCTTGATTTACTGTGATAAAAGGGTAAAAAGTACACTTACCTTACAGACACATAAGTGGTATTATTGTCTCCATTCATGACTTGAACATGGTTTCTTTTATCATTCGTAAAGTAAGATGTCCACTTACTGCTCCTCCAACAGCCACACAAATTGGCATGAATGCAGTATAGTTGGTTCTGGACCTTCTCCATCAATGCCTCCTCTCATTTCTCTTATGATCTAGTTGTGTGGTGATTAAATGCAACTAGCTCCTTGTTATTTGGGGGATCAAGTTTAAAGGTTTGTACATCAGATCCTCGTCTAGGTTGTCAAATAATGGAACACAGGGCTCTAATGAATCTTAATAGTATATTAAAAGGTGGGTGAGGGTGGATGAGCCAGACTCCTGAAATGTGATTTTCAAAATGTTCAATTTCCCCTTGAATGATTTGGAAGTTTCACATGATTAAATGTGCACATCTTTTCAGTGGTGAGACTGTTGATTGTTGCTGGTGTTACTATTCAAGCTTAATTTTATAATGGTCATTTTCTCAAGTATGATCACAACAGATTACATGTGTTGACATGAAGCTGGTGAGGAGACTCAACTCTCCTGCTCCTCCTTTTCTGTCTTCCACAGCAAATACACTGCATTTTTATTCTGTTTGTGTCAGTTGACAAGATGGCAACAATACAATACGGATGATTGTCCATCCAGGTATTGTCAGTGGCAACTGGAAACATCCAACTGTCAGCAGTTTAGTCAGCAGAAAAAAAGACTAATATGCAACAAAACAGAGGCCATATTTGGCCTGCCTGATGTCACCAGGGTACATACACTGAAATTATTTTAACTTTAACTGATTAAAATTACAATCCTACAGGAGGTAGATCCCAGATTAATAAAGCACATGCTAGCCTTAAAAAATCATGGTGGGTACTGGGAGATCCTTGATGCCAGTATTTAAGAAGTATTCATGATAACTAAGCATGCCAGGGTACAGTGTGTGACATAAATAACATTTGTGACTTACACAATCATATAATAAACATTTTGAAGGGAGCACATAAATTCATAATTTTCTGGTTCTGTGGGGTATAAATGTAAGTAAATATACATTTCCTGAAATCAATTTTTAAAAAACGTTGTATCAATAACAAACGTGCATACATATAAGCAGAAAGAAATTTGTAGTCAGAAATAGGTCTCCTTCACCATAAATTTTGCAGAATAACAATATGCTCTCAAAACAGAAATCTAAATAATCTGATATGGTCTGACGCAGTTGAAGTGAACGAGCACGCAATGACGTCGCAGTTCGCGTACGACCTTGTTTTTGTTGATGTTTAATTTGAGTGCGGCTGCGCGCTGCTCAATGCTTTCGCCGTTGCTGACGCGACTCGCCAGGAAAAAAAGAGTGTGTGAACCCTCTGGCTTTAGCTAGCGACTGTGTCAAACCTAATAGGTTGTGCGGCCTGAGTGTACTATTGTTTTTGGAGGATAGGAGGCAAGCTAACGATAATAATTCTGCAATAATCTTAGCCTGCGACTAACCGACCTCTCCCGTATGTGATCGCCCTTCCTCGTCGTCGGACGCTGCCAGCAGCTAGGGCCAAGGAACAAAACAGCATATCGCCATTATATGATCCAGTGTCCAGCGTCAGTTTTACCCTCCATGTGGGTGAGGGAACTGTGTGTGTCAGACTATGGCGAGAAAAACAGTTAGCAGGAAAAGGAAGGCAGGAGAGCCCAAGGACCAACAACAGGTAGGCGGAAACCGGTGCTAGCCAGTCAGTAATGTTAGCATGCTAACTAGCACGGGGCTAATTTATCCAGGTTTAGCTGAATTAAGCGATGTCAGAGACATAATATTGATGACATTTTGACTCATTAACAACTATATTATAATCGCTAAAATATCCACCAAGCAATCACAATTTTGACGTTGTTTAAATAATAATATGTGTTCAGGACCCGCTAATGTTAGCATGACGTTAGTCAACGGCAGTCCGTTATCAGTACGACAGCTAACGTTAGCAAACCTAATCTTATTAGGGCTATTAATTAATTTATTCACAATATAATGTCTTTTCTGTTAGTACTTTACACTGACATTTGTTTGGTTGGGGTTATCACTTTTCATCCTGAGTCACCCTCCAGAGTTGTGTTAATCTTTATTTTATTCAAGTAAACATTATTTGCATTGGCTAAAACGTTAATATCAGTTAGCGTTAGTTAATTTAAACACTAATAATAATGACATTTACTTTTGATGGTCTGACAGGCAAATTATGTTTCTCATCAGCACAATCTTTGCCTGTCCAGTCGGTCTTTAACATCACCAATGAGCCCAGCTGTGACACCTCAAAATATGCTTTGACATACTGGTGGACAGATCTTTGTTGTAAAAAGTATTTTAAGATCTGCTTTTACTGCTCTGTATGTCAGCTGTGTCAAGACATGTCTCGGGCGGCCACCATTACTTAGGGGTAGCATTGTACCTCATCTATATTAACTCATTCAGTATATTAGCATTTCATTTCAGTTAGCCAATTAAAAGTCAACAATAATATTTCTGATTTTTTGTGATCTTAAGTCAAATGCCTCTACTGGTGTCTGTGTGAGCAATTAAGTGTTACAACAAAAATATACACCTACAATGACCGTTTTCAGTGTTTTTTTAAAATGACTAGATACCTCACACAACTATGTTTAACCAATGTAGGCAATGTAGCTTTTCAGGGATCCCAGAAGGTATCATGTGTGCTCAGCATTGTTTTAGCAGCTTTTAAATGAATGGAAAGTCACTCATCTGATGATGTCTTCTTTTAATGACAAAACTAGCTATTCTGGCAGTGACCTCTTACATTTGTAAAGATTCAGACAAAAATGTATTTAAATGTTTAAAGATTGCCCTTCTTTTATAGTGTTAGTGTTAGTTTTTGTTGTGAATTGATATGTCTCCACCAAACCAAAAGCAAAATAATAAACCAACAACATTAACTGAAATATAATTTTTAAAAGCTGTGCAGTGGACTGAAGTGGTACATATTGAGGTGTGAATATAATTTATTTAATTTAGTTGTACAGATCAAATTTGATTTTATGAACTATCTCACTGTTGCAAAGACTAAACGTATTGACTGACAAAGGATGAGACTGGTGTGTGTGATGTGACTTGTGTTTTTGTGTGAGAGAGAATTAGTTGTGTTCATGACAGTCAGTGCTATTGTGTGTTTTTGCTGTAATACTCATTTGAGCCACTATTGCACTTAAATCTATAACAATGAGAGAGTGGTATTAAAATAAGGATTAAGAAAGCTGAAATAGATGTGACACAAATAGATCTTTTTTATAATTCATTAATTTCATTGAACGCCATCTTCTCCACATTTTATGTAAAACGTAAGTATTGATTATCAGTGATTCTTCTCTTTCTTCAGCTGGGCTGGTGTCAGGCCCCACACAAGCGGAGCCGTGTTTCTTGTTCATCACGTCATGCCCAGCAGTGGTGGTGCAGTCGGCGCTCAGTGGTGTGTGCCCTCCGAGGGCGGGAGTTTAGACCTCAACAGCAGCATGAGTTACGGCTCCAGCGGAGCCTACGGGGCTTTGCTGCCGGCAGGCTCCCTGGGATCCTCAAGGAGAGGGAGTTCTCTCTGGGGCGACTTAACAAGGTGTTTGCTTCACAATGGCTGAACCACCGGCAGGTGGTGTGTGGGACCAAGTGCAACACGGTAAGACCTTATTTTTGCTACTAACTACTACTGCATTGACTGCTTAAGCATTCCTATATTTCCAGGCCTACACTTGGTGTTAATCAGACTACTCTCACTTAATCAGTAAGTTCACATGCACTCAGATTTAAATAATAATGTGACTAATAAACAAAGAAAAGCAATTCTTAGATGATGGCAGCTGTCATGTAAATTCCATAACCAGATTACATATATGAAATTAACTATAACAGTCTCTAAAGAGCAGAAGATTTGTTAGAGGTGGTGATAAATTTCTCAGGTAGCCCCTGCAGTGGTATCATTGTTTTACCCGCAGCTTAAGAATAATAATATTATATTTCATGAAATGTAATAACCAGCTTTCAGTACATTTGGTTAAAGCAGAGTCAATGTTGTTAAGAACAATCAGGTCTAGACACTTTTGCAGCAGAAAGACAGAAATTATGTTTCAGACACGGCTCTCACATTTTTGAGTGAAATACTGGATGAATCACTCTCCTGTCGACATGTTGCTAAAATATTAACTTATAGTTCCAGAAAACTTAAGTTCTTGTTTTGCAACAAGGCTTTTTGACTTTTATTTAAAAAAAACCTTCTAGTGTAGATTTTTAATTTGTGTATTTTTTTTAACATGTTAGGACCATGTTGAAAATAAATGTTTTCACTTTAGCATCGTATCCCTCTTGAGTTTTATGGAATTCATAAATAAATAATATATCATATATTCTGAGCTGAGTGCAGACTTACTTTGTTTCACCTCCACCATAAAACGTTGTGAAAAGACATTGAGGGATCCAAATATAGAGCAATGTGGTTTGGGGGGGCGGTTGCCTCAAGTGAAGTTGAAGTGTGTTGTAATCTGGTTTATAAGCCGAGCATGATTGTACCTTCAAGAGTGGCAATCATCATTTTTTGGTCTATAAATGTTTTTAAAAAATCCATCATCCAATAGATTTCCGCAATTTTTCATTCGTACGGCTGCTTTGGTTTATTGTTTTGAATAAGAAGTGTGAACTGATAGGAATTACGCACTTGTATTTCCAGGAAAGCGTCATATGTCTATTATGTGTACATTCAGTAACTAATCTGAACATGATTTTGATACTCAGATGTGCCCTGATATTTCCGTCAGATCACTGCACACACAATAACACTTCTGTGTGTATTGCTCTGGCTCAGGACTTTTCTTTCTTTTTCTCCTCATGTTGGGATAACTAGATATCTTGTCTTCCTTTTATCTGCAGCTTTTTGTAGCCGATGTCCTGACTGGGCAGATAACACGCATTCCCATGCTGAAGGACAGGGAGTGTAGTGGTGGAGGCTCTGGGGTGGTGGATGCAGTGGTGCCGGGGCAGCATTACCACCCCACAGGAGGCTCCCGTTCCCGGCTGGACCAGCAGGGCTGCGGGATCCACGCTATTGAGCTCAACCCCTCTAGAACACTGCTCGCCACAGGAGGAGACAATCCCAACAGCCTGGCCATCTACCAGCTGCCTACACTGGACCCTGTTTGTGTCGGAGATGTAAGTGGTTTGGATTACCCAGCCACTTTGTAGCACTGGCTTTTTAACTTGTCAACTAGAAGCACTCAAGGTTGCATGAGTCTTACTTTGCTTTTACTTAATAGTGATTTGTTTTGTAGGATGGCCACAATGACTGGATCTTCTCCATAGCGTGGATCAGTGACAATATGGCAGTTTCAGGTCAGTTGCTCGTATCAGTTAAGGTGTATGAATGAACACTGTTGAGGCAGAACATTTTTTGAAAGCACTTAGCAGATAAATAAATAATCTAGATATGTCTTGTTTATGTTCCCAGGGTCCAGAGATGGCTCCATGGGCCTGTGGGAGGTGACGGAGGACGTGATGAGTCAGGCAGAGCAGAGTCAGAGTGAGCAGGCAGTGCCCTCCTACGCCCACATCTCCCACCGTGCCCTAAAGGACATTCCCAAGGAGTTCACCAACCCATACAACTGCAAAGTCCGTGCTCTGGCCTTCAATAACAACCATAAAGTAAGGTTCACCGTGACACAGCTGTTTGCGAAATCACATAACAAATCTAAACTCACTGTTAGGATACAAGAAAGATAAATAATGACTTATTTATAATTAAATATTTATGAGGGGTTAATATTATTCAGCGAGTGATATGTGGAGAATAAGGTGATCACTTCTCTTTGAAAGGAAAAATTACATTTTTAAATACTTTTTTTTAATGTGTTTTTACATATGCCTGCTGTCAATGTATATGTCTGCTGCCACACAACTCAGTATTTGTCTTCCCCTGTGAATTTTTTTCAGGAGCTGGGTGCTGTGTCATTGGATGGCTATTTCCACCTCTGGAAAGCTGAGCATAACTTGTGCAAGGTAAAGTCATACTGTAGTAGCTTTACTAAATTAGTTGAGTGTAATACGTCTTTTAATGATATACTGTACTAAACTAAAACTTGACACATTTCAATTGTTGAAATAACACAAACTTTACATAATTGAATAAAATCCTCACCTGGTTCTCATTTAATACCATGTGTTGCTTCCCTCCAGCTGCTGTCCACCAAGCTGCCTCACTGCAAAGAGAATGTGTGTCTGGCGTATGGACAGGACTGGTCAGTGTACGCTGTTGGTTCTCAGGCCCACGTCTCTTTTCTGGATCCACGGCAGCCTACACACAGCATAAAGTCTGTCAATTCCAGAGAGAGAGGAAGCGGTGAGTGATAGCACAAGCGGAAGGCGACTGACCTGTCTAACCCAGCACTATGTAAGCTGTGCATCTCATAGGGCTGTCACAAAAATCATGTTCGGACGAATAACAAATGTCACACAATTAATTCGAATGTATTTGAATTTCTGCGACCCCCCCCCCCCCCCAAAAAAAAAAAAAAAAAAAAAAAAACGTCATTCAAGGTTTCTATATCATTCGTTCATTTGAGCTGCTATATGTTTCTCTGAATGTAACGTGAAGCTTCATGTTTTTACTGGACCCAGACTATAACTAGCTTTACATACTAAATATAATGTATTATTTTACTAAGCGTCCTCCCGCTCTCAGGCGTAATTTTCGGGGCTCAATATATACAATAATCGCCACATTTCAGTAATGAATGTATTAACAGGACCGACCTGTAGAAGCAGTCAGTCATTCATAAATTCATATGCCGAAATAGCAAATATCAAATTTATAAAGTAAACCTACTGCCCAGATCCAGCACTATAGCCTACAAAACTGTTAGAGCGCCTACTGCTGGATGAGATGGCAAACAACAAAATAAAAACAAACCGTCTAATGCACTACGGGTGACATTTTAAAATTCGAATGGGTTAATTATAGTTTGAATATGATTTTTTCACGTCGTTTTCCAACGAATGTTTTAAAAAATTTTTAAAAAGTGACAGCCCTAGTGTTTCAGCCTGTAGGATGCCATCTTGTATTCCCAAATATATGCCTCTAATGGGGCGTTCAGACCAAAAGCATCTGATGCGAAAATTGATCATAAATATAAATTTTTGGATCATCGCTTCATTCGCGTTCGTGATGTCGGGAGAAACTCGCCGCTGATTGGATGTCGCGGCGTGATGTCGCCTGAAAAGTTCAATTTTTCCAACTTTATTCGCGCCGCTTCAGACGCTTGATTCACTCATTCATTCATTCATTCATTCATTCGCTTCAGACGTTTCATTCGCGCCGCCTGATATGAAATCGCGTGTTACCACGCCATTCACATTTATTTTCTATGTAGACTTGCTGCTCAATTCGCGTCAGACGCTTTTGGTCTGAACGCCCCATAAGTGGGCAAGTGTCCATCAACCCATGGTTGCTGGTTCAGAAATGACCATACAGTCACCATAGGGATGATATCATCAGGCAGCTTCACTGATGTTGTCAGATGACTTCACTCAGTGCATCCCGCAGCATGGCCTGTGATAACGTAGTGCAATTCCTGGCTGACACAGAACATCAAGCAGCATCGTCAGCACTGTGCTGGCAGCTACCTGTAGTGTTACGCTGCTTTCAGACAGTAAGCAGCTGCTGACCGGCAACATTTCTTGTTTTGAATTGACAGTAGTAAAACACTTCAGCTCCTGGCTACTGCTGATCTCACCAGCCTATACACCACTGACTGCCGCTGTCTTCCTATAAGTATCATATAATCTCAGCACTCAGCAAAATGGACTGGGGGTTTAGCTTTAAAAAAAAAAGGAAATGGTGAGCAAAATATAGTTAATTGTGTGCTAATACTGCTTCTTTGTGCTTTCTGTTCCTTCATTAATCTGTCTGTTCTCCCTGCTGCTGAAGAGAAAGTCAGATTGAAAACCTCGCTGTGGTTTCTGTGGTTGACATGTCTGAGTTAGACCGTGTAAACAAGCAGGGGGAGGGTTAATATTCACTTTGTGTTTACTCTGTGTGTCCGTCTGTGCAGGGATCCGTTCAGTAAGTTTCTATGAACACATTGTGACAGTGGGTACCGGCCAAGGTTCCCTCCTTTTCTATGACATCCGGGCCCAGAGATTCTTGGAGAACCCTTTGAATCCAGCCGGGGGGTACCGAAAGTGCCCAGGAGATGGCATCCTCAAGCTCACTACAGGGAAAGGCTGGCTGGTACACAATCTTTTTATCTGTGTAAACCATAAACTTCTCCTTTATTGAAACATAATGTGCTAAACTGAAGTGTACTTGATACTGTAATAGTTTAGTAGGTACAGATTACTTTCATAGTCTTAAGTCTTACCTTTCTTGTGTCCTTACCTTTCTGCTCTTCAACTCTCTGTGTTGCCTTTTAGAATCATGATGAGACGTGGAGGAGTTACTTCTCAGACATTCATTCCTTCCCCAACGCAGTGTACACCCACTGCTATGACGACTCCGGCACCAAGCTGTTTGTAGCAGGTGGACCACTCTGTTCTGGCCTGCACGGCAACTACGCAGGACTGTGGAGCTAGCCTCTTCGTCCCCTCCATCGCTCTATCACTACATCCTCGTCCAGATTTTTATTTAACCAGTCCCTCCATCCCTCTCCCTCTTAAAGTCCATTGACATCACAGTCTTTGATGTGTATCTGTTTTGCATTTTTGCTCACATGTGGACTCAGGAGCATGATCTTGCCCCCACCGTATCACGGCTTTGAGTATTGTCCTTGTGTTTCTGTGTCCACATTACACTATCCGTTTATCCACTATCCAAGTACTCCTTTGCTCCTTCCACCTAAGCTACTCGAAGCGAAGTCTGCCACTGAGGACCTCAGAACAGTTTATACAGTAATACAGGCGTTCATCATTTTAAACAATGACATACCACTCGCAGGGATTAGGATATGATCTTTTGCTGGCTTGTTTTTGTATGTAAGGATAGTGTTTCCGCTGCTTCCTCTGTGATAAATGACTGTGTCTTTGTGTGAAATACTTGTGGAATTTTCTCCCAAAAGTTCCTTTTTCATTCTCTCACTGAAATAGACGGCAATAAAGAGAGGGAGAGAGGAAGGACTGACGAGACAATTCATTTTGAAGGACTGAACCAGAGTGGAGTTTGACATTTGATAGAGAATATTTACTGGTTGGAACAGCCCGTCCTGTCCCACAGCAATCACAAAGAACTTCTTTCTTCTCCCGTCAGAAGTAAAACGAAGAAGACAGCCTGCCCAACGGAAATGGGACTTTGTGTTCATATTGAGATGATGTAAAGGAGAAACATTGAGATTGCTAAATGCAGTGTTGTTGTTCTGCTATTAATTAATCCCAACAAAAGTGTATTTTATTTTTTTGACTCTGTGTGAATTGACAGGCATACTCCCTGCTGATATTCTAATTATTCTAATTTGCTTTATGTGTATTTATTTTCCCCTTTTCTCTGTCACCTTTTTTCAAATGGTCAGGGTTGTTAATGTTGTTTTTTTCTTTTCTTTTGAAGGATGTTTTGTCTTTGTTCTTTATGTTCCTGTTCTCTTTGACCAGAACGCTTTCAGCAGGTTTGTGTTCAGATTCTGATCTGTAAGTGTTGTGGTGTTACTAGAGAATTTACCCCAAGATTTTGAGTTATGGTAGCAAGTTATCAAATATGATGATTGATAGATAACTGGGTTCAATCCCCTGTGATTCTGGGACTCCTCCACAGGGACTGGGGTAGCTCACTTTGATCTTGTCAACCATCCACCAAGAAGGATGCAAGGAGAACTAACACATTTTTTTGGACTCTACCCTGGAGTCAGATGCTGCAGGCACATACACTTGTTGCCACAGTTGTAGAACTTTCTTCCCCCCCCCCCTCTTTTTGTATCAAGGAGTGAGTGATTCTGCTCTTTTCCTTGTTTGGTAGAGGCAGGGTAGGCTTGAGTTACTTTCTTTTTGCCTTACTGAAGTCTTTCTGTGAAAGACTGCCACAGGCGATCATAGTTTTCCTTTTCTACATGGAACTTTTCTCTAGTTTTCATGATAATGACAGATTGAAAAGAGAAACCCCAATTACGACCACGAATTGATCAAATAACCAACACTTTTAAAGTGTATTTTATATATAAATGTGTATATGTATGTGTAAAATACATAGGGACAATTGCATACATTTTTATGTATATGTCTGAGGAAGTGTGTGGATTGATGTGTCTACTTGGTGATGCCCTGTTTTTTTATACACGCCTCATGAATGTTTTTACAAATGACTGAATCTGAGGATATTGTAAAATATAAACATCTGAAAAAAACAAGCTATTAAATCTATAAAAAGAGTAAATAATAAAAATTAAACGTATATTGATGTAATGTTTCCCCTTTTTCATGCTCATTCATTTAACTTCTTTAAAGTGTTATATTAAAATGGTCCACTGCTAATTTAGTTGTTGCCTTCAGTGATATTAAACCATATGGTGTCACTGGTAGACCAGTCTGCACTCTTGGTAATAAGGAAATAATGTTGCCGTTAGGAGTACTAGTGGATTGCAACATAAAGCACAAGATGGTAAAAACAACATATAAACTGGTGAATTCACAGTTGTGCAGCTGTGTGTTTGATAGTGAGCGTTGAATGTGTAGATGTTGTGACCCGGAGAGGAGAGCGGAGCACCCACCGCGGCAGCGTAGATCACGTGACCACCCTGTCTGCTGCTGGCTGAGTGAAGCGTGTTAGCAGGTAATAAAAAACACCAATTTCTCTTGTTTTTTCAAGTTCAGTTTTGGCATTTCAACGCGTTTAAACCACGTTCCTACGCGCACTTTCGCCGAAGCAGCTAGTCGGCCGGCTCCGTCGTTGTGTTTTCACGGGGTTGTGAGGGGATGTATTTCGCAATTTTCTGTTGTCTTGTTTCCCGGCGAGCAATGTCGGGATGGGATTGTGCTCCGCTGCGAGGCCCCTTTTTTTCGTCAGATTTGCTACAGCTTTGTTGTTAGCTGGCTAGTCTGTTGTTTAGATGTCGAAGACAAACCTGATGTAGCTGCCATTATGTTTAGATACATGTAAATAATAAGACTTCTGTGAGTTAGTTTGACGGTCGTTGGCTATCAACTTGGAGCAGATTTAGGTAGCATCTTTAGCTAGCGTCGTTTGTTCAGAGTCGACGGTGTAGTGTCAGCATTAGCATGTTAGGTAGCTAACTTCGGTCAATGCTAGCGAGGACAAAGGGGTCCCCAGTTTGCCAGTGTTGTGTTGAAAACCACGCTGTCTTAATTCTTTTTGCAAAATATAAAGTTAAAAAAATATGTTACAGCAATTGGCTACGTTAGCATTAATTCAAAACACCGCTCCTCTTTCTCTGTTGCTAAAATAAAGGGTTGATAATTGGCAATTAGTTAGCTGCAAGTTAACCAGGTAGATGTTTATATACGTTAACACGCACACTTTTAAGTGCAACTTCAATGATATGTCATTTGTCATTTCTGCTTGCCAAAAATAAATGTAATGAACAATTAAGATATGCAGAATTCACTGAATGATTGTTTTGTTATTGTTGTGTCCAAGACCGTCGATACTCTTTCTTGTAGTAATAATAGTTGATATGTAAACGTTTGATATTTGCTGTATAAATACAAATAGCAGCTGCTGGTGTACAGTTCTCGGTGAGGGAGAAACATATTTTTGTCGCACTGAAACATTTGAGTGAAATTACGTTTGAAGCCACTTCGTCCTTTTTGCTTTAGCTTTGTTCAGTACAGCAGCCAATGGTGGCAGCGCGCTGTGCCAACGTCACTCAGGCATAGTAAACTGGTTGCTATTGTTCTCTGACATAAAACAAATGGGTCAGTGGGGATATCAGTAGTTATTATTCCAGTAATGGACACCCTGGTTGAAGTTTGCATCTTTTAATTTGCATTACGTGTTTTCTTTGCATCACAGCATATTGAGCAATCACAGCCTTCGTGTATTTGCAAGTAGATAATAAAGCCCAGTGTGTGTATGTTGTTGTGTTAAATATTCACTATTGAAATGATAAAGTGTCTGGTTAGGTAGCTACATCCAATTTGAATATCTCGACTTAGCTTTCAAATAAGCAGGAGAACAATTCAGTATTTTACTGCATTGGTTTAGGTGGCAACTTTTGTAATGTGTGTGCATTTATATTATAATCTGAAGTGTTTGTAAACCATCTCGCAGCAAGGGAAGGTAGGGTCAAGATGTGTAGTGTTTGTTCTGCTTACATACACACACACACACACACACACACTGATGTTTGTAAGAGGACACTGGGTCACTCTCCCTCCTTGACCTAGATTTTCAGCAAAGCTGTTGCGTCACCAGGCCAACTGTGTGTCTTACAGCCTCTATAAGGGCCGTATTCATGATTGTGCAATAAGCCTTAGCTATGCTCATAACACATTTTTCTTGTATTAAATGCTTGCTACCTTTTTGCACTCACACTAAAATAAAGCATTGAGGTGGCCCTGCTTTAACAGTATATGAACTGCATATGTGTTGTGGAAAATCTGTGGGTGTAGGAACTTGTGGTTCATTCTTCTTTCTTATTTCCTTTTTGCAGATTTTTCTATTTTGTACATACAGAGTTTTGTATATACTGTATATGATGAGCTCGCTGGGCAGCGACAAGGCCCGGGGGCCTCGGGAAAAAGCGCTGCCCGCTGCCACTCACACTTCTCAACCACAGAAACAGATACAGGTGAGCCACCACAACCACATAAGCATGAAAAACCTTATTTAAGCATGCACATTCACACCTCTCAGCTGCAGTTGCTTTGACACAAAACATCAGTCTGCATATGACTACTCTTTGTTATCAAAACCATATTGCACACATTATGTAAGGAAACCTCCTTGGTAGGGCCTGACTGATACTGAGTTTTGGGGCAGATGTCCATACCAATATTAGGGAGTAAAAAAGCTCTATCAATATATCAGCTGATAATCTTATATGAACAGAATGTATACATAAACACACATTTTTTGCAATGATCCCTGATCAAACACGTGGGACAAAAATATGTAAAGGAGGTATGACATTTTGAATTTAGAAAAGGGATCAAAGATACATAAAATGCTGTCTATATTAGGGATGTGTCATTAAAACTGAATTATCGAGTAGTCGTTTGCAGGGTCTAAAGTCAACCTTTTTTTTTTTTCATTGAAAAACCATCAAGAGTTGAGCTGTGTAGTCTACTATGAAGGGTTCATTAACAACTACTACCTCCACCTTATTTTGAAGTAGAGTTTGACACAGAGTGAATTTTTACCCCTGCCCTCAGCTACTTTGACTCTGTAGCAAGTTAGCCTGCTAGCTAGCTGACTGGCTGGAGGGAACATGATGCAGATGAAGCCACACAAAAGTCCAGCGTGGAAAAACGGCTGACTCCTGTGAAAAAGCTGCTGACAGTTACTGAGGGAGACGGACCTGATGCTAATCACCAAACTAGTGCGTCAACATTTCTGACAGCTCCTCGAAAGTGTGACAAAAGTCTCAGAGAAAACTTTACGTTACGTCTCTCATTGATAACATGATTGTAAAGGATCTGCTCAGCGTTGTTTATAATGAGTAGAAAAAAATCCACGCTGTTATATTTTTAGGGGTCTTTAAGTTTTTCTTTTAATTAATGTGTTTCTGTTAATAAATTAAGGCTGATTATCATTTAAATAAAAGCAAGTTTGCGTAGTTAAAGCTTGTTTGTTATGAATATTGAATGTTATTTTTGACGCATTATCTATTTAGCCCCTGTGAATGTTGGCATGCAGCGAATATTCTACTAGTCGTCGGTTATACCCACTGATTAGTCGACTCTGGCTCATACACATCCCTAGTCTATATATCTTTAAAAAAATATTGGCACTTATCCGACAACATAAACAACGATACCAATATAGCCCATTATCGTCGATAATATTGGCTGACCAATATATCGGTCGGATTCGACTCCTTGGTCAAGATTGAAAAAGATTTTGAAGTTGTTTTCATTACGACCATATAACATACAAACACTTTGTGGCAATAAAAAAGGCATTTGCTTTGTAACCATTTTTAAAATTTATTTTTTGTGATGTTTAAACAATACAAACTAAACTAATGATAACTTTTACTTTTTAATACAAGTAACCTCTCACTTAATCTTCTTTTTTCTCCTGTATAACTGAAATTGGACCCATCGGTTTGTTTGTGTTACAGGCTACTGCAGAACAGATCCGGCTTGCCCAGATGATCTATGACAAGAATGATGCTGACTTTGAGGACAAAGTCAACCAGGTGAGGAACATTTATTCAGTGTCTGAATATTGGGCTGAACCATGTTTAGTTTTTACATTCTTGCATAACTGGACTGACTCTTGGACTCTATATTGACAACTCATAGAACCAATAAACTCTCATATTTGTTGATACGAGTGAAGCTTCACGATTTTGTTGATGTTTGTAATGTGTTTGCACGTTGCTTTCTCCAGCTGATGGAAGTGACTGGCAAGAACCAGGATGAGTGTATGGTAGCGCTTCATGACTGCAACGAGGATGTCAGCAGAGCCATCAACTTCCTCCTGGAGAGCACCTCAGACATGGTAGGTGTAGAGAAGTGGTCTTCCATGTCTTATTTCATCTATTCATGTGGCCGATCACTTAGTTTCAACTATCTGAATTAACTCTGTCGGACTTTGTAAACACATTTCTTTTGCTTAGACAGCAGAAATAGCAGTAGCTATCTATGATAGCTCTTATTACTGATTTAAAATGTGGAAACTTTATGCACACAGAGTGAAAACACCATGAACTGTGATCGTATTTCCACAGTTGGCATTTTTTAAAACTAAAATCAGTGTCAGCATTAGTCTCTTTCTAAGATTACGGGCTTTTGGGTTAGCATGAAAGCAAACAAGCATACAGTTGTACATCATGTTTCCCTCTTCTGCCCTGAGAGAGTCAAGTCAAACAGGTTACCAAATGTGTGGCAAACCCTTGGGTGTTGTTCTGCCCGTGTGCTGTGATTCTGAGCAAGTGTCCCGACATTTCTGAAGAATACTAGCTGTCAGGCAGGGCAGGCAGCCAGTCAGTCAGCTATACTTTCTCTTTTGGTTTCCTGGAAATTCAAAAATAGCAAATAGCTTTTTATCACCTTTATGTGGATTGTGTTATTGTATGTACTGCAAACTTCTGATTAAATCTCGACTGTACTCCTTAAGATCTAAACAAACGAGCAATTACTGAATGAGCATTGTTATGCTGCATTGAATAGTAAGACTTAGTGTAGACTTATTTTAAAATCAGTGTTCTATGTGCAATCTTTCTGCCCTTTATCTCAGTCTCAGGAATGTAATGTGTGCACAAATAAATAGGCGCTCATCCAACATTTGTTGCTCTTGTATAACAGCTGCACAGTGAGCACTTCACTACATAAGTTGATCAAAAAATAGCCTGCAACACAGCTTCCCTGCAATGGTTTCCACTTGTCTTTATAGTGTTGTGTTTGGTGTTGTTTTACTCTATACAACAACTGTGAAATGGTGCTGGAAAAAATTAAATAATTAAAACAGGTCTTTCTGCTATTTCACTGAAATAAGTACATTGCAAATAAAAGTGTTGTTAAATGTGTCCAATGAGAAATGTGGACTGTGTGGTTAGTGCTCGTATTTGTTGTGTTTTTGTTGGTGTTATATTCTTTCTCCCTTTTGTCTCCTGTTGTGTGTTTAGACTTCATGGGAGACAGTAGGGAAGAAGAAGCCCCTGATGAAGGAAGGTCCATCAGAAAGCAAGGAGAACAAGGAGAACAGGGATAAAAAAGGAGAGAGGGAGGCTAGCAAGGGCCGCGCAGCTGCCAACCGGAGGGGCAGGGGGGCCAGTCGCAGCCGACCTGGTATAGAGTCTATACGGATCCTTCATATTAATTCACATCCTGTTCAGAATCATGTGTCTCCTCTGGCTTTTCATATCATGTTTGATTACATCATGGCATTACTAATGTAGTTTCTAATTTAAATTGTGTGCATTTTCATGTGTACAGCGCGTCCCGAGGAGAACGGTGTGGAGGTGACACCAGTGGACAGAGGTTCAGAACGAGGTCGCAGGCTGAAAGGTGGTCGAGGTGAGCAGATGCACATTAAAACACTGGCTGTTCACCCAGCACTTGAGCAGATGTTGACATTTATGTGACTTTTATGAAGGATCTGGAGGTCGAGGAAGAGGCAGAGCACCAGCAGGGAGCAGGTTCTCAGCCCAGGGCATGGGGTACGGAACCAACCAAACACAATCTCACACACAACCGATCTTAAAATTGAATTAAATTAACCCCAAAGTGTTTCCTCAGGCCGGGAAGGCACCACCAATTTTTGTTTGTACTAAGGGTGTCTCAATAAGTGGGTGTAGTGGGTCCATTTTTCTTGCATCTGAAAAATGGTTTCCTAAAGCTATATGTTTACACCTTAATGATTGTGTGCTCTCAGTCTGATGCAGAAACCAGGTAAATGATAGTTTCATCCCATCTATGCCAGCACAGAAACCCAAAGGCCATACAGCGAGTAGTCAGAGTTTAGTCTGGGAATACAATATCTTGAATTACCCGTGTAATTGTCATGTTGATATTATTTAGAGTGACAGTCGGGCCACTGATGAAAATATTGAGTATGTTTGATCATGATCAAGATGGGCCATACAAGGTTAGGAAGAGCATGGCAGGGAGCCTCCAAAGTTTCTTAATGACTCTGCCACCATGCATATAAAGAACAAAAAAATGTACTCACTCATCTAACAGGAGCTTTGTCTAACAAGGAGTAGACAGACACCGTTTATTAAGGAGAAGATTGATTGCACTCGCTGTCACATACTGCTTGTCCTTTTAGTTTATTTGTTTAATGGAATTTTTTAAAATCTCTAACATGATGTTTTCCGATATTCTTCCCCAGGACCTTCAATCCTGCGGACTATACCTCAGAGGCTAGGACAGGGAGCACACAGTCTGAGACATGGGACACGGAGGCCAGCAACAGCACAGACGGGACAGGTGAGCTCTAGAGAGCAGGCATGTCGGTCATGACTCATACAGGCTGTATTGTGTGCTCGGTTTAGATGTTCTTTGCAAGTGTACATAAGCTCCAAGCATCCTGAATCTTATTTACTCACTTCTCCCAACTGTATTTGAATCTCGTCACTCATCGTTGGTTGTCCTCTAGTTGCCTGGAGGAATACCTTGGAAGATTGGGCAGCTGAGGACTGGAGTGAGGATGTTAGTGTGAGTTGACACAAAGGGTTAAAACATGAAGTCTGTTAGTCACAACAAAATGTTTTGGTATGTATTGAAAACAATGGTGTCCCGTGTGTCCTTGTGCTCCTGTAGCTCGCAGAGACCAAAGTGTTCACTTCCTCATGTGCACCTACTGCAGAGAATCACATCACACCTGGGCAAAGGTAAGCAACTGGCTCATTTACAGTATGATACACCTCCGATTACAGAGTACAATAATTTCACCAGAATTATTAACTATATTCTACAAGAAAATGCATGGTAGTTTCAGTGTTCTACTTTAAATTCTGTCAATAATGAGAAAGTAGCTTCACTTTTGGGTGGTATTTGTTACATGAATGTAATGTGAAGTCTCTGTGTGTTGGAAAATTAAAGGGTTATTTTCACATGTTTATGACACATTACATGACCTTCTATTGGTCAAACATTTTAAAATAGAATTTACTGTCTTTTTCCACATTAGTCTGGACCTCGCCTCTCTGCTGCAGAAACCTGTGGTTGGAGGAAGAGAAGCACCTTCCTCCTCCTCCTCTCAGAGTCTGGTCTTCACCAACTCCCACCACCACCAGCCACCACAGCAGCAACAGCAGGCACCCCCGAGCCGTGGCACCACCAGTGGCACAAGCTACGCACATGCTGCTCTGGTAAAAACACAACATGCTCTTTTTCCTGAATCCTTTATGTATCGGATACAGAGGACTGATAACATGCTCTCCCCCTCTCTGTGCCAGTCGTCAGTTCTGGGCGCCGGTTTCGGGGATCTGGGCCAGGCCAAGAGGACTCAGCCCAGTGCTGGAGCTCAGATACTTGAACAGCTGAAGGGTCCTGGCTTGGGTCCGCTGCCCTCATCACAGGCAGCCCCACCTGCCAGCACTCAAGGAAGCAACACCTCCATTGGTCGACTGCCAGGCCTGGGAGCACCTGTACCTCCACCCTCCTCCTCCAGCTGGGACATGAAGGCTTCGGAATCCAACACCACCTCGCTGTCCTCACAGTTCAGCCGTAAGTGTTCAAGTGGAAGTGAGTGTATGTCTGTTTTTGTCTTATGTATTCATGTAGGTGTGTGTTTGTGCGTATAAAAGAGTTTGAAGTCATTGTCCTGTGCCTGTGTTTTGTTGTGTGTCTGCAGGTGAGTTTGGCATTCAGCCAGAGCCTTCCCTCGTGTTGAGCCAGCTGGTTCAGAGGCACACCGGCCCTTCCTTGCCTCTGGCACGTCAGCCCAGTCCTCCATCACAACAACAAGCGCCCCCCGCTTCAGCCTCGCCTGCCCCCCAACACACCAGCACGCCAGCACAGACAGGCACGGTGATGGCTGTTGCTGTTACTAAACCTCCTGCCCCCAGCGCAGGGCTGGACCCTCAGGGCGGCAGCACGCCACAGCAGCAGCGGGCACAGCTCAAAGGCCAGAAACGAAGGATACCTCCGACATCGAAGGTAAGGGATGAAAAGTTGCAGATACACTCAGATGCACATTTGAGAATTTTAAAGCTAAATAAAATCTTTACATAAATGTCCAAATAACAGCATTTAAACTTAATCTCATGGTGCTGAAACCGGACCTTGTTCCCTCCCTGCTGTCAGATCCCCTCCACAGCGGTAGAGATGCCAGGCTCATCTGACGTCCCAGGCCTAAACCTCCAATTTGGAGCACTAGACTTTGGCTCGGAGTCAGCATTGCCTGAGTTTGGAGTTGTGGACAATTGTGTCAGTGCGGCGTCCAGGGAGTCCACGCCGGCCCCCGCTCCAGCACCACCTGCATCAGGACCAGGGACACAGAGCCAGACAAGCTTGTACTCCAAACCGCTCAGGTAATGTCACTGCTTACTGACTAGTTAATACAGAAATTGTATATTAGAGGAGTTCAATTCCAAAATACAAATATTAAAGGCACACAAAATAAAACAAAAATAGCCTAAATCATTTTCTCAGATGCCAATTTCTTCTTTTTTTATTTCTCGTCTGGGCTGATTTGATCTAATATTTGAATCTAACTCTTCTTTGTTCTTCTTTCCCTCTCGTCTAGCAGCGAGTCGCTGGGCAACCCTCTCTCTGTGACCCTGCCCCCGTCCCTCTCCTCATCAGAGCCAGTATATCACTCTTCCTCGGTGGCGCTACCCAGTCTCACACCCTCCTCATTAGGGACCGCCAGCTCAACCAATCCTCCCTCCTCCTCTTTGACCACATCGGCCACCTCCTCCTCTCCGTACTCCACAGTAGGGGGAAGTTACGACGGGACCATGCCCCCTCACACACGACTGGCCTTTTCCCAGAGCAAAGAGGCCTCGGGACCAGTCATGGTGAGTAGAAATGGCAAACAGAAAGTTCATCCTGCCTTGTAGTTAGTTCACTGAATCATCCCAATTTAAATATGCCTCAAGGGGAAAAAATTATACAAGCTGCAGAAATGGGATGCAGTTGTCTACACCGCAGCAGGCTGTCATACTTACACAAACAGCTTGACACTGAGAAATTACAGGTCACAGTGTCACAGTTAATTTGGTCCTACTTGAGTCAGCCCCATGTTGGGAAATGAACGCAGTGTCCCAATTCAATACTATGCACTAAGGGTGTGACGATACACTCAGCTCACGAGACGAGACGAGAATTTAACAAAATATTTTTAAGAAAACTTCAATGAGGAAATACATGACTGTTCTTTTATTTAAAATTCACAAAATGGAAATTGAATTGAAATGTTTGAACTAATCAGCTTGTAATAAATCACTTTTTTCTACTTTCTAAATATATAATTATCATATGCAGTATGCAGCACTGTAAAAGGTTTCCCCATATAGATATTTTATAGATGGATAATTTTTGTATTTATGGAAATAACAACCATAAATACAAAAGTTAGATACAATCACAAATACTAAAAAGTAAATTATAAAGAGTAGAAACAATTCTAATATATAAATATAAATTAAATAAAGAATCCAATTATCACAAATTATAACATATTGCTAATAAAAAAAACGGAAATAAAAGTAAATTGAACAAATCCTGTATCACATAAATACACATGTAGAACAACATATAAATTGTGTTATAATTTGGTAGTGTGACTCATTTGACTTTTTGCATCATTAGGCTTCATCATTAGGCTTCCAATCTAGCGCAGCGCTAGATTCCCTGCTCCTCCTACCTCAGGCTTTCAGTGTAGAGACCTGAGGTCAACTTACCTCTGCTCCTCTCCTCATCTCCTACTTCTGACTGATGTCTTCTCAGCAGGTAGAAGCTGCAACAAGGTTAATGATCCACACGTGACATTATAAAAAGAAGACATGACGTGAGGATGATCGATAGAAAACCGATCGTCTTTTTTATTTTTTTTATTATTATTATAGCTTCGCGAGACAAAATTCACGTCCACGAGATCGTCACACCCCTACTATGCACTAATTGTATGCAGGCTATTCTGTGTACTAATAGTTAGTGTACAAGAAATCATTAGTTTATGTTAATAGGAAATGCTGCAATATGTGTGCAAAGTTAAGCAAACTGCAACTTCAGAGAGCCATTTCAATCAAACAAAAAAGAGGGTTTGTTTTTGTTTGTGTTCTGGGACGGACTAACTACCACCAACTATTACAGTATACTCCAAAATCAAGGGCTCTTTATTAAAGTTAACTAATTTCATTTAGTCACTTTTACAGTATGAACACGCTTTAATACCCAAGGCCTGTTAAGAATTAGTGTGTAGTTTGGATTTGAGATGCAGTTTAAGACTTTATAGTTAATAGAGAGTTTGAGTCTATAGCCATGTTTAAGACTTTAGGGGCGCACTCACACTAGGGCCAGTTGTTCCGTACCGTGCTGAAGCACGAATGTCCCCCCTCCCCTGTCCCCCGCTGGCCGACACTCACATTACTCCAAACCCACATTACTCCAAACCCAAGTGTACTCAAGCACGGTTGCCTCGGACACATACGTCATCACGTTGATATACGGCATACGCATGGTGCAACGTCATCATTAAGTGACTGTTGTTTTGCCTTCGAAGCTCTGCTTGCTAACTACAACTACACTATGCGGATTTTTACCGAAAACTTCGGAATTTTTGTGCGTGTGGTCCAGTTGTTGCTGGATGCCATCCTCTGCCCAAATATCAATCAAACACTCTGACCAATGTGAGCCCTTCTACGCCGCCATTGCTATTGTTGTTGTGGAGGGATGGTTGCATGGTTCATACATCTTCACCACGTTTTGCGCGTTGTGTACGTAACCGTGTACGTAACCGTGTGCGCATGTGTGATCAAGTGTACCGTGCTCAAGCACACCTCTTCCAACTGTACTGTGCCAGGGAAGTGTACCGTACTCAAGCACGGTACACTTGCACTCAGACTAGCCAAATAATCCAGACTTTAAGGGGCAAACGTGCTTGGGCACGGTACCATTGCCTAGTATGAGTGCGCCCTAGGTTTCCAAATCAAGACTTAAATTGTCAAACATATTAGGAGTAACATGAATTCTCATGTCAGTTCATAAAAATCAGGAAGATTTTAACTTATTTATGAGGTGAATATGATCAAATTTGAAGTCTTGACCATATTGTGTATGCTTGTTATGCAGATCTGGTAATGGTCTTGATCTATTATTCATGTATGCAACACTTACGTGCTTCTTTTCTTCTCACCAGAATGGTCTGAATGGTGTACGGTCCTCTGCTGCTTTAGACAGTAAGTTAAGTAAATTATCTACCAACAACTGTTTTAATCTTACTGTTAATATTTTTGGTCCGTTAAAAAAATAAGACAACATATGAAGTTATATTATGAATTTATTATAATCATAATAATAATTATTATTATCTCTCCATAGCTTCATCAGCGTCCTCCACACCGAAGCCTGAGTCACCATCTCTCAATATCAGCACCAACGGTGTTCCAGCACCCTCCTCCCACCTACCCTCCACCCTGCCTGCACACAGCTCCTCCACGCTCTCTAGCCTGGCACAAGACCTTCCTTCAGCCAGCCAGCTCAACTCACTCAACAGGTGACACACGTACACATGGCAGACCAGGGAACAGCTCTGATGGGGCTAGAAAAGAAAAAGTGTAGTAATTAAAAAGAAGTAGGGTAATGTGAGCTGAGACACTTTAACGTTGTGACATGTTGCCATGTTGAGAAAGGACTGATCATCACTCCTCCTTTCTTTGCTCTCTACAGCCATGCCAGCAGTCATTCCTCAGCTCTGGGTTCCAGCTCCCTCACTGTAAGTACCTTTCTAGTATGCCACAAGCATGATGGCTGAAACCTTCTGTTTGAATGCTTTTCCTCTGTAACAACATACATTTGTCTCTCCTCAGTACACCAGTGTTGACAGCAGCAGTGTGAGCTCTCTGGCTCCCACGTCTGGCTACACGTCATCACAGCAGCCCTCCGTCTCCGCACTCCATTCGACCCACAACAGCAGCAACAGTAGCAGCATCAGCCACCTGGCCAACATGCCCAACATGGGCAACAACATGAGCAGCACAGTTGGTGGAATCACTGGCACGAGCGGACTTCACTCTGCTGCCACTGCCTCCAGCATAGCACTGGGACTTGGCTCCAATGGAGCTACTGCCACGTCCAACCTCTCTGCACCTAGGACCACAGCCCTCCTCTCCTCCACTGGTACACACACACACACACCTCACAGACTGGGAATGGATAAAGTATATACTAGTGATAAAGTGTATAAAAGTGATGGTTGTTGTCATTGTATTGACAGGTAAAGCTCCTCCTAACCTGTCCCAGGGAGTTCCTCCTCTACTACCCAACCAGTATATCATGGGCCCAGGAGGGCTGCTGCCAGCATACCCAGTCAGTCATTGTAGTTTTCCTCTTCATATGCCAAGTGAACACAACACATGCTTCCTGCCAGAGTCATCTGTTAAGTCACTTCAGTTCAGATGTCTCTGTTCTTAAACTAACTGAACCTCTTATGAGCATCAAAGTTAATTCAGCAACTGTTTTGTTGTTTTTTAAGTGATTTGACAAACCCCCCAATTCTTAAATGGTATTCAGGGATTGTCTATACATGTGTATATGGACAAGTGTTGTTTATATAACTGACTTTGTGTTTCACAGCAGATCTATGGCTATGAGGACCTGCATATGCTTCAGTCCAGACTGCCAATGGTGAGCCTCACTACCACACTTAAAGGGCAACCCTTTATTAGTAATTACTCTTGCCTATGTTTGGATCTTCTCCTGATCCCCCCCCCCCCCCCTGTCATTTTAGCCCTCTCTGCAGGATTACTATGGAATCACATTTCCCGGCCCTGCAGCGACTCTCTCTGGCAGAGATGGGAACCTAGCCAACAACCCCTACTCAGGTAAAGCACCTTCACTCTTGGTTGGCCTTATTGAAAATCCTAAAATCCAGGGTTTGGCTTCATGTGACATCTCCCCTATTGCTCAGGTGAAGTCACAAAGTTTGGCAGGAACGACTCCACATCCCCAGCACCCCCCACAAGCCTGGCGGCCCCGCAGCCCCCCCAGGGCCAGAGCCAAGGACAGAACCAGGCCCAGCCTCAGCCTCCCCAGGCCCAGCCTCAGCCCCAGGGCCAACCACAACATCACAGCAGTCAGCAGGCCTTTCTGCCTCCCGGCTACAGCTACACAGGCCTGCCTTACTACCCCGGTGCCGTACCCAGTGCTGCCGCATTCCAGTATGGCCACACCATGTTTGTCCCTCCCGGGGGACCAGGACCAGCCTCGGCCAAGCAGCACAGCATGGGCCTCGGGCTGGGAAACCCCTCTGCTAGCCCCTTCCAGCAGCAGACACAGCAGCAGCCCAGCGGTTACGGCCAGCACACTTTCAGCTCAGGTTAGTAACAAAAGCACATACACTTGGGCAAACACACCAATCAACAAAAATGATGTTTACGGGTCCATCTCAGACACTGAAGTGCATGTTTTCCTGTGCAGGGTATGAGGAGCTGACAGCAGGGCCAGCAGGAGTGGACTACAGTAAAGGCTACAATTCCTCCTCACAGACACAAGCCAAATCTGCTGCTGCTGGACCTGGAAAAGGTAAGAAAAATAATTCATTGTTTCTATTTCTGTTATTAGTTGTTGTTGTTTTTAAAAAAAGTATTAATGTTGTTCTTGTAATGCTGCCAGGTGTCTCAGTGACGTCCAGTAACTCGGGTGTGCCAGACATCAGTGGAAGTGTTTACAATAAGACCCAGGTGAGCCCGAAACACCACAGTCGGCCTTGCTGTAAAATTAGGGTTACTACTAATGAACGATCAACTAATGAACCTCGTCTCTTCTGCAGTCTTTTGATAAGCAGGGTTTCCATGCAGGGACCCCCCCTCCCTTTAGCCTGCCATCAGCGCTGGGGGGTCCAGGGCCTCTGAACCCAGGAGCAGCTCCTGGAGGTTATGCACCGGCCCCTTTCCTCCACATCCTGCCTCACCAGCAACCACACTCACAGCTGCTGCACCATCATCTTGCTCAGGATGGACAGGTAACACAAACAGATATTTTTCAGAAGTTACACAGGTTTGAATAATAATGTGGGCTTGAGCTTTGAAAAGTATAAAAACACCTTTTAAAAGGTATTGATTGTTTTTCTTTTGATCCTCCTGAGATATTTTCATTACAGTATTATTTTTCTATGTTTTGTGATTCTCATTGTTAAACTGACAAAGAGTTTTGTTCAGCACCATCAACATCTATCCATGATTTAACCGGGGCTGATGGATTTATTGTCCGTCTGTGTTCAGGGTGGTCCGAATCAGCGCGGCCAGTCCAGCAGCCTGCAGCAGAAGAGCCAAGTTAACAAGTCGAGCTACGGCAGCTCCCCCTACTGGGCCAACTGAGGCGGCTACTTCCACGATGTGTGTGTGTGTGTCTGTGTGTGCGTGTGCGTGTGCGTGCGCGTGCGCGTGCGCGGACGCGGACACACCAACACACAGCACCACACCTGCGCATCTGACTGACAAGATCATAGAGGGACAAACCATTTTACAACACAAGCTAAAACACACACTACCACCCCACTCCCCTTTGCTCTGTATATCCCCTTTTCAAATTTATGGCTGTTGTATGTAAAATATATTTATGTATGTATTTATACAGTATATATGTATTGGTAGGACATGAAATGTGGTTTTCTGCATTTTGTTTTTATTTTGAAGGACATTTTATTTCAGAAAAAAAAAATGTGGAAAGATGAGAATGCTAAATCATGGAAATGAAGTTGGTGAATATACTTGAACACAAGCATCTTGTGATGTGGATTTTTTTGTATGCATACATGAACCGAGAATGATGTACATAGATTCTACACATCATTTTCATGGCAAAGGCCTTTTTTTTATTTCAGAAGAAATACAGTTTTGTAACTTTGGTCTCCCGCATCTGTGAATCGTTATATTGAGGGTGACATGAGTTGATAGCTTGACTTTTCTTTTTGCCCCGTTTCCCTTCCATCCGTCTCTCATTCCTCGACTCTTACTAGTTGGCTGGTATAACCAGCCAGGCCTTGGATTTGATGTCATTTTAACATTGGTTTAATCCTTGTTGTCCAAATTAAAAGTTATGAACAGTTTGTTTGGGTCTGGCATCAATATTTTACACCACATTTTGTTTTTTTGTGACAGACCCACACGTTTGTTTCACATACATGATCATACTAAAGCTTTAAGGAACAAAGTCTAAATGACACACCAGGCTATTAGCTATTAAAATAAATTTAAAATGACCAAATGTCACTGAACAGATGACAGTACATTTGAACTATTTAGGCCAGTCCTCATGTGCAGGTTCAGTCACTAATTAAAGCTGCGAGCAGCGTTGGGCGGGACCTCGCCCCCTTGCGCAGGTCGGGCCGCAGCGAAGCGGAAAGGTTTCCGTCGGGTGCATTTAGACGCATTCAGACCCGGGCATTTATTGGACACTGCAATAAGTAGATACACGTTACACACACCATCTCTCTCTCTGTCTGTGTAGACATTTAGACTGAGCAACTGAAATGAACTGCCACTTTGATGAGTCAAACAGGAGAGGAACTTATTTCCAGTGAAACCTGTCGATTTGTTTGTAGTTCATGCTCATGTAATTCGTGTTTGATCTAGATTTTGACAGCAATGTCAGTGAAATAGTTGACAGACTGCACAGATATCTAAAATCATAATAATACAGTCAATAAACTTGAACTAGAATCAAAACACTTCCTTATCAGGTATCATGACAAGTTTTCTCCACTGGGTGGCACACTAAGACCACAAATGAACCTGGCTAGGCCAAAACACAGTCGTTGCCATGGTAGTTAACGACTGCAGAGCATTGGCAGACTGGAGATGTGGGATTGAATGGGAGAGGAACAGGGTGCACATGTGTGTCCGCAGATCAAAAAGTGTAAAACATAGCCGGACCAAATTACACACATCTATAGATGAGACTTGTGGCTACATTTCGACGTTTGAATGAAGTCTATAGCTGAAAGTATGCAGGAATAATATATATATTTGAAAAAGCCTGAAAAATCGTCCAAAATCATACATTTAAAAGGCAAACTGTGCACTTCCTGTTGGATTTAGGTCAGTGGTGTCAGCGTGTGATTTGTAGGTCTTGATAAGACAAACAATTGAGTTTTGGTTTGATCTTTCTACGACATTCCTATCAGGCGTAGTGGCCGTTTTACTGTTTCTAGGTGGCGCTAGAGAGTTCGACGTTGTTTGTTTTTCCATTTTATTGAACTTATGGCCAGACCTGATGTGCATTCCACATTTGGTGAGTTTTGGAGCAGGTTTAGGGGGTCAAATTAAGGCGCAAAGAGGCGGTTGAAGAAACATAATAATAAATGGCACACTAACCTGGCTGAGCCAGCTGCATACACACACACACACAGTCGTTGCTATGGTAGTTAACGACTCGAGCACATGAGGAGAGAGCATGGGCAGACAGCAGGCAGAGTGCAGATTGAATGGGAGAGGAACAGTGTGCGCATGTGGGTCCACAGATCAAAAAGTATAAAGCATAGCCAGACCAAATTACACACATCTATAGATGAGACTTGTGGCTACATTTTGACGTTTGAATGGAGTCTGTAACTGAAAGTATGCAGGAATAATATATATATTTTGAAAAGCCTGAAAAATCGTCGAAAATCCCACATGTAACGGCAAATTGTGCACTTCCTGTTGGATTTAGGTCAGGGGTGTCAGCGCGTGATTTGTAGGTCTTGATAAGACAAACAATTGAGTTTTGGTTTGATCTTACTACGACATTCCTATCAGGCGTAGTGGCCATTTTACTGTTTCTAGGTGGCTGAAAAATCGTCGAAGATCCCACATGTAACGGCAAACTGTGCACTTCCTGTTGGATTTAGGTCAGTGGTGTCAGCACATGATTTGTAGGTCTTGATAAGACAAACAATTGAGTTTTGGTTTGATCTTTCTACGCCATTCCTATCAGGCGTAGTGTCTGTTTTACTGTTTCTAGGTGGTGCTAGAGCCGTTTTACTGTTTCTAGGTGGCGCTAGAGAGCCCATTTTGGCACTTTTGGGGTTAATTTTTCCATTTTATCAAATTTGTGGACAGGCCTGATGTGCGTGTTGGATTTGGTCTGTCCTGGAGCATGTTTAGGTGGTCAAATTTAGGGTCAAAGTGGCATTAGACTCTCCTTCCATTTATTGTCTATGGGAGCGTTTTGGCGAGGGTTTTTGGGCACTTGACCTTTGAGGGCTTCTAAAATCCAAACCGGACGAGTAATGAAAAAGTTGTTCAGATCGTTTGTGCAGCAGGGTGTGCTCAGTCAGCTATTCAAGTTTGAAGCCGCCACGATGAACGCCCTCGGACAAGATAACGTTTGTAGGACGCCAAGAATCGTCTAAAATCCCACATGTAACAGCAAATTGTGCACTTCCTGTTGGATTTAGGTCAGGGGTGTCAGTGCGTGATTTGTAGGTCTTGATAAAACAAACAATTGAGTTTTGGTTTGATCTTTCTACGACATTCCTATCAGGCGTAGTGGCCGTTTTACTGTTTCTAGGTGGCGCTAGAGAGTTCGACGTTGTTTGTTTTTACATTTTATCGAAGTTTTCGCCAGACCTGATGTGCGTTCCGAATTTGGTGAGTTTTGGAGCAGGTTTAGGGGGTCAAATTAAGGCGCAAAGTGTCGATATAATAATAATTAAAACTGCAAGCAGTGTCGAAGGGCCCTCGCACCCCCCCGTTTACCCCCCCAATTGTAACGCTGTACGTGCACGTCGGTGCGTGCGGCGGTCGCAGGGCTGTCAAAACTGGCATGTAGATGTCTTTGTTCCTGTGCCTTTAATTGAACATTGTGTGCTGGGGTTCATGTCTCCACTAGATGGCAAACTAAGACCACAAATGAGTCTGGGTGACTTCTCAGCACAAAGGAATGTGGGTGAGGGGTCAAAAAATCATTAAGATTGAGCATTTATGCCTGGATGGCAGACTTCCTGTTGGACTTAGGCTATGGGTCCAAGAGGCTTTTTTGTGCGTCTTTACACGATACCGAGTTTCGTTTGTCTATGTCAATCTGAGTCGAGGGGCTAGATTTTTAAAATTTTCTAGGGGGCGCTATTAATCCATTTTTGCGTCGGCCATTTCCGCGATCCTTAAAATATCTAATTTTTCGTCGGATTGGACATGATTGCAAGTTTTGGTGAGTTTTGGGGCATGTTTAGGCTGTCAAAAAGGCGTAAAACTATAATAATAATAAAAATCATCCAGATTGAACATTTTAGCCTGGATGGCCAACTTCCTGTTGGATTTAGGGTATGGGCCCAAGAGGCTTTTTTGTGTGTCTGGACATAATACATAGGCCTTGTCGATTTCATTTCTCTATGTTAATGTGGTAGGCGGGGCTTACACTTTGAAATCTTCCAGGGGGCGCTGTGGAGTCATCTTCTCACTTAAAAATCCCAAACTTTGTCAGTAGTCAATATGTGTGACTGTTGATGTATGTGTACAATTTGGTGAGTGTAGGAGTTTGTTAAAATGTACAAAATGTATAAAGGCATTAGGGGGCGCTATTGAGCTGTTGTGCCACGCCCAGGTACAGTTATGGTCTCAAATTAAAGTGCTCCTGAGTGTGAACCTATGTGGGCAATTTGGTGATTCTGTGAAGACGGGAAAGTCCTCTAAACGCAGTGGGAAAAACGGAAAATTGACGCAGGAAATGCATAATAACCGACTTCCTGTTAGAGCGAAAATTTTGAAAAAATTAATTTGGGGGTTTACCCATGAGTGCTATGAGTCCTGTAAATTTCACTAAGATCAGACAAAGTTTTTGGTCACATGACCTGCTGTTAGGGGGCGCTATGGAGACCCCTTGCCACACCCACCCCCAATGATGTTGAAATTGAAATGGCGTCACCAAGTGTGACATTTCACGCGCTGCATGTATAAACATCCGACAATGTATTGAGGAGTTATAAGGAGTTGTTTGTTTATACAAACAAACGACTGCCACGCCCACCTGGTATAACGTAGGAAAATCTGTCATCAGGTTTACATCATCAAGGTCTGAGGATGATACAGTTCCAATCTTAAGTCTGTGGAGTCAAAACTGCAGCAGGAGTTTGTTAAAGTGCGAGGCCTGGAAATGGGGATAATGGCGGAAAAAATGCACCTGTGATCCAAAATGGCCGACTTCCTGTTGGACTTAGGGTATGGGTCCAAGAGGCTTTTTTGTGCGTCTGGTCATGATATATATGAATCCTATTATTATATAATTTCGTTCATGTACGTGCATGTAGAAGGCGGGGCTGCAACTTTTAATGTTCTAGGGGGCGCTGTAGAGTCATTTTGGCTATTAAAAGGTTGCGGTTATACCAAAAAATAATATTCGTGAGTCTTGATGAGTGTGTCCAATTTGGTGAGTTTTAGAGTTTGTCAGTACATCCTAGGTGGGAAAAGGCATTAGGGGGCGCTACTGAGCTGTTGGGGCAAAATGTTGGGCAAATGTGGTATCAGATGAAAGAGCTAATGATTTGAAACCTACGTGGCAGGTTTCATGATTCTGTGAACATCATAAAGTCCTCAAAGCGGTGTTCGAAAAAGGAAAATCGGTGCACGCCACGCCGCGTGGTCAACTTTCTGTTTGGTAAAAAAAATTCCACAAAATTAATTTCACCATGATCCGATGAGAGCTGTAACATATTTAAATTTCATGCCGATCCGAGAGGATTTGTGGTCACATGACCCGACGTTAGGGGGCGCTAGCGAGTCCCCTTACCACGCTTGCGTCCAATCACGTTGAATTAAATAAATGTTCACCAACTGTGACGTGTGTGCAGAATTTCATGAGTTTTCATGTATGTTCAAGCCGCCAAAAATGCGATTCATTTGGCGGCATAAGAGCGAAAATAATAATAAAAGAGAAAAATCCTGGCAATAACAATAGGTCCCTCACTGACTTGTCAGTGCTCGGGCCCTAAAAAACGATACAAATTCAATAGGGTCCTTGCCTCCAGGCAAGGGCAGGACTCCTCTGGAGTCCTCGCCCTCTTGCCTTTCGGCTCGGTCCCTTATTACAGTGAAACTTAATGTTGCTGATGATTAAATCTGATGCTGAAACAATTACATGCAGTTTACAAAAGAAAGACCACTACCATCAGGTTACACTCCTTCAAAATAAAATCACATCTTCACTGTGTGATTGCTGAACCGGAATAAACAAATAGACTAACCATGTGTTTGTTATCTTAGCCCAGAATCACTATCATCCTAAGCATTCGGACTTTTAAGACACAGAAACTGGGTCTGTTTTGGAGAAACCCCATACAATGTCAGAATATACGAGTTTATTTCACATAAACTTGGAGTAGAACGGAGGTGAATATGTGGATGTGCAGCAATTGACGTGTGATCAGAAAAGTGAAGTAATAAATGTGTGGTCATCTGTTCTTCCACGGCAGCATAATGCATGACAAGCGACGTCTGTCCAGGGTTGCAAAGTGAGGCAGGATAAAACACCTCCCCCACCCCCCGACTTTTTTTCTCGCAAATGTGAGTTTAATCCAAGAAATTCTTTTTTTTCTAGATTGTTATTCAGGTGCTTGTGTGTGAGCCCGTTTTATTTTGATCACAAAAAAAAGCTTGTTCACAATAGATTAGTACCCAACAGTCAGGGCTGTCAATATGGGGATACCCTGGTAAGAGATAGCTCAAAAGTGTCAAAGCCAACTGAGGTAAATGTGTTTTTCAAAACTGAACCCCAATGCAAATCAGTTTGCATGTTAGATGTTGACTGAATGGCAAGATGCAGTGCAAGTTATCCTTTGGGCCAGACAGGACCCCTTGACAGGCCATGTTTGGAACCCCTGCTCTAAGGGAACAAGTGGATCCAAACCATGCCAGCAAAATGGCCCCCACAGGGTAAGGGCCACCAGATCTTCTCACTATAGGGGTTAAGCAGTCACACCTGTGCAGGGATGTAGAAGGAAACTGCTACAATGAGGCCAGATGAATGTCCTGATGCCATATAGCATGAAATATAGATTAAATCCTAAAACTAAGATGGAAAACAGGATAACTGCTTTTAGGAGCAGTGGTCACTGGTATTATGATTGCATATTTACTTAAAACTTGTCTAGTCCAAGTGACAGAAACACTTCTCAAACCCTTAAGCTTGGTAAAATTTTTTTTAAAAAAACCCACAAAAAAAAACTTTAGTGTAAATATTTTATTTACAGTACAATTAAATTCAAGGCACAATTATGAACATTTCTTTGCAGCCTAAACTGTTTTGAAAAAACATAAAAGCTGCTAACATAAACTAGACTCCGAGTAGATTGCATTTAAAAAAAAAAATACTGTACACAAAGATTCAGTCTTTGACCACATTCTTTAGTCGCCGTTCTCCTTTTTCTTTTTTTTCTTTTTCTTCTCAGACACTGGTGTTTCTGAGGTTTCCTCTGCTGGCTCTGTGTCCACAGCCTCAGTCTTTTGTTTCTTTTTTTTCTTGGCTGGAGTAGTGGTGACCTCCGCCTCCTCTGCTGGGGCCTCTACCTCCGCGGCCTCAGACTTTCGCTTCTTTTTCTTCTTTGCTGGAGTTTCCTCTTCTCCATTCTCTGCTTCCACCTCCATCTCCTCAGCTGCTGGTTTCTTCTTCTTCGCTAAGGTGGCGTCAGCTTCTCCGTTCTCCACCTTAAAATGAAGCAAGAGACAATACAATCAGGGAAAATGATTGAATCTATTCATCTTTATTGTTAGCCTTAAATGAATGCCTAATATAAAATTGCTGCATTGTCTGACTCGCTTCAGTGATCAAGCCCATTGTTTGGGACCAGCCAATGGTTCGGAGTCAGGCTGATCTTGCATGTCGTACACTGAGACAGGACCACAAGTCTGGGTCAAATCCCAAATTATACATGCATAACCACAGGGTATAATATATCAAGGCTTACCTCAGCTTCACCGTTAGCGTCACCATTTTCTTCTTGCAACTTCTTTTCACGCTTCTTACGTTTCTTTTCCTTCTTCTCCAGTTTCCGCTTGATCTCAGCTGCCACATCAGTAGCCTAAGCGGAGGGAAAAGAGCAGATGTAATTGCAGTCAGGGTGAAATCAGGTTTTTCCAGAAGAACCTGAATGCTGTGTCAGGCTCATTAAATCAGTTGTAACCCTCAGTGATGTCAGGAAGAATGATCTCATCATTCACAGCTTTGACAGACTGAATGAACCTTGGTCTGAGCTCACCTCTTTCACAGCATCTTTCATCACATCCACGTTCTTCCGAGGTACATTCCCGGTCTCATAGAAAGTCAGGCGCTCTTCCACCTGTTCACGCAGCTTGTCACCAAACACACATGTGGGTACCTCTGTAAGAGAGCCAACAACAAAATGAAAAATCACTTAGTAAGTAAAAGACAGCGGGCTTAAAAGCATCTTAACAGCCTTATGGCTTTGCTCAGAAAAAAAATTCTCAACATCAACCCAAAGGGATGAATGCTGTTGACGAAAAATATGAGCATCATTGCAAGTTATGCCACACAAGATTACACTGGTTTAAATTAACTCAAAGCAACAAAATACAGTTTCGTCACTCACCTGAGAAACAGTCGATGCGGGACGCGATGGTGCATTTGTTTGCCAGATATCTGGAGATGCGGCCTTTGTTCTTGGCGGCGGCTCGTCCAATGAAGGTAGAGTGGAAGATGAGTCCGTACTTCGGGGTGTTGCCTTTTGTCTTTAGGGCTCTGTAAAAATACTGCTGCTTTCACATTCAGGATGAACAGTCATGTTATACAACAGCCTACATGGACTATGTTATTATAAAATCTGTTTTATGTACAGATCAAAAGGTCACACTCAAAAGCAATCCGATTAAAAAAGTACAATTTTAAATCTTAAACATCCAATAGGAGACTAGGTTTTTATAATGATAATGTTCACAGTTCAGATGTAACTAGCATTTTCAAGTCACTACCTCAATGCTGTGAGTGGCTGCTCAGACTGTGGGGGTGCATTAGGGCGAGAGGGATCACTCCAGAGAAGACTCAAGTCTTTTCTAGTCACCCTGCTCTGCTCCAGCCCAGCCCTGCCATCACTGCAACCACTTCTTTCCCCAGCAGGGAGGGGGCACCCCAGTACCTGAAGAGGGCCTTTTCTGCTCCCAGGATCTGAACGGTGGAGGCCGGGTACTTGGCCAGGTTGGTCAGACTGCCGGCATGAGAAATCAGACGAGCACCCACCTAAAAGCAAAAAGTGATAGTGTCACATCATGCAGCAGGGGGCCTCAGAGCGTTTCTTCGAGAACTCATTCAATGAGCACAATTTGAGGACCATCAGCACCGGTGGAATTTCTCAACACAGAGGTTCAGGGGATTGACAGATTTTGGTATAACATCATTGGTCCAATAGTTCATGTGAAAACTGTATAGTTCAAACAACTCACCACTTCTCCAATTAAGGCTGCTAGGTTTGGAGCCACCTGGCTCATCTTGGATCGCAGGTACTCCTGCAGCTCCAGTCGATAATTGGCTAGAGACACAACACGATTGGAGAAGCTCTCTATGTTGATCAAGTCAATTGGAGAGATATCCATACCTGCAGCAGAAAAATAAGTAGAGGGATACAGTTACTTGATTATTGAATATTTTATGACTAATTTATGATATACATGCAACTTCTAATTAACAGATTTTACACATTTGGTTGTTTCTCCCGACAGGATCCGCAGCAAGGATTTGTGCCTTCACTACAGGTTTATGAGAGAGCTACTCTGCCCCCCTGTGTTAGACACCAAGGACAATTATTGATCCAGGGTGGGCATATAAGGGGCACTAGTTACTCAGTCTTTGCATTTGTGTGTTCAGGCCTATAATTTGAATCAGACTGTGCGCTCACCCATTGAAGAGCGCGATGCATCCAGGATGGCCTGAGCCTTGGCGCTGTCCATCACCACCTCCTCCATGCTCTCCAGATTCTCCTCTGACAGCTCCTTCCTGTTGCCAATGAGCTGAGCCATACGGCAGTACATAGAGTTGTCTGACACAATCTTGATCAGCTCTGGGAAGTGGTAACCATACCACTCACTGCAGAGAGGAGAGATTGATTGATGATGAAAACACTTGTGAAGCATCAGGAGGGCAAAACATGAATCTACAGTGTGCACATGTCACTAGGCAACAGCTGGCAGAGAGCAAGTGTTAAGAGATCCTTTCTATCCAGATGGCACCTGTAATCAGTGAGCATTAGGATGATGCTCAAATATTATGTATATTTCAAGTAACTGAAATATTGGTCTTTTTCCATAGACACTACAAAGCTGGAGTTGGGTGTAAAATATGGCATGACAGTTTTAACAAGACGATCCTAAGTAGCCCTTACCGGACACGCATGGAGAAAGTGTTGATGTCCTTGTCCAGCTGATCCAACAGAGCAATGGATTGGATGATCATGTTGTCAGCCCTGTTGACATTGAATTTGACCTTGGCTCTGGAGTAGCTGTGGCCGAGACCCAGCTGTGCCTTGGAGGCAGCCAGTCCCGTCAGACCCTTCACCAGAGAGTGGAAGTGCAAACGCACACCTGAGAGAACAGACAAAAGAAATTAGGAAAAAAGGGGGTTTGTTGGCATCAGGCAGAACAGCATATGAACAGGGGCTGTTCAGATTTTCAGTATGAACCTTCATGAGTTTCAGGATCACAAGATCGCATCACAACAGGCCACTTGAGAATAAAACCCTCTCATACCAGATTTAACTTGTTATAGGCTAGATGTCTTCTCACCTCTAGATATCTCTGCCACCACTCCACCTGTCTGGATGGAAAGGTTAAATTCTTCTTGTAACGCTGCTCCAATTTTTGCATCTGAAACCCCCAACGACGCTTTTTTCTTCGCAGAGAGAGGCAGGTTTGTCTCTAGGAACAACTTCAGGTCTTCATGAACCACACCTGTGGGAGACGAGGAGACTTAACTCGGCTATTCGTACACGCATAGTTGAAGCGTAGCAACACTATTTTGAGAGTTACACCACATCACAGGAATTCTGATCTTTAGTGTGTGTCATATTAACATCTAATACACACCAGCTTTTAATTTGGGCTTTTTCAGAGGCAAAAACAATCAAAAAGTAACAATACTTCAATTGTGGCTGGTTACAGCCACAGATTTAATTTGGTAATTTAAGTGCAATAGTAAGTGTTGCCCAGCAGGTGTCGCTATTTTGACTGTACCAAATCAACCATTCTCAGTACTGTTTCATAATACAGTACTTTAGAAAATCTTTCCGCCACCCTAACACATCACTATCAATAAGGTAGTTTTATTAGTCAATAGAAAATGGGTGGTGAATAGTGAAAAGACAGCAAATTTGATATTCTCCATAACCATCATGTCTGCATATTCAAATATCCTCAGAAGTTCAGGTTATACATGGAAGTTGTCCGCACAGTGATTCAGTGGATTGACAGATTATAGAACATCATTACAACTGAGGACATTTTTAAAAACTACCAAAATCTAGGAAGACAGACCCACCTTCAGAGATGGCGTTCATGTTCTCTAGGGCAGCCTGGGCAGACTTGAAAGGGAAGAAGGCAGCCAGGCTCACCATGTTGTTGAACTTCCCGATGCTCAGCACACTCTCCTCAACCTGAAAACACCCCAACATTATATGTTCTGCAAGGGGAAAACAGTTCAGGCCAGCACAGAGCAGTTAGAACACCTTTAACACCCACCTGAGGCAGCAGCATGCCAATTTCCTCCACCTCCTTGACGGCAAACAACGCATATCCAGCTGCATGCTCGAACAACACATGCAACAGCACCTGTGGATGGTAAAATATTAGATCAGTGACATAGCCAGACATCAACTGCAGGAACCATCTAATGCCTCAAAAAAGTACCAATACTGTAGAATGTTACCTTTCCTTGCCCTAACCATCAACTCAAAATTGCGTGATATCCCACTAGCTGCCATTATTGATCCTTAAAAATGCAATACTGGATTAAGTGTTATTGATATCAAAGTTTAACTATTTTTAAATTAAATTAAACAAAGGGTTAAAATGTACTCCAATCACTATACCTTGTATAAAAAAAATTAAATTAACGTCTTAAGCTCACGGCTGTACGTTCCATCACATTTTCCATGTTGTGTAGGATGCCGCATTAGTTTTTGTTCTCCGGTCAAATGCTTATTTTTTAATAAACCACTCAATAGGTTGATAGTAAGGTTATTTGCTGCGAGTGAAGCAAAGCTACTTTTCACGTGCATGTTGTACCAGCATTTAGCCTGTGTCCTTTAAGCACCGTTTGGCGGCTCTGAACAAAACGTGGATATTGTAAATAAATATAAGATATAAATATAAGATCATCAAAATAAAATCACATTACTGCGACCAGATTCATGTTATTTCACAAAAAAAGAGTAGAGTATGGGCAGATGTGATCATCAATAAATCCTGACGATTAACTCCAATTGTTTTGTGAGCGGGCAAAATCATATATTCACCCGTGTTTCGCTGAGCTCCACACTTATGACTAGAGTTTATGCATGAACTATTAGTTAGATAAACCCTGCGAGACACCTTTAGTTAAACGTATCGCATTTCTATGCAGCCACGTGGTGATGATGATGCACCCACGTGTCGACCTGGGCCCGTGTAGGAAAAGTGCTATGAAGCTAACTTGTGCTAGCAGCCTTGAAAATTACACAGCTAACTCTGGTACAGCGGCTAAAAAACAGCAAAAACGCATTGTTCAAATGGTAACTTAGACTTTAAAAAGCTGGTCGTGTTTGCTGACAACAGTGGCAGTTTAAGTAGTTTAAATTAAAGACGCATGTTAGCCACATGGGAGGCTAACACGCTCCACTCTTACGCTGCGAGGCCTTCATCCTCAACGCAGCAAACTTAATATATTATATAAGATATTAGAATAAATATGGGTTAACTCAAAGAGTCTCGACTGCATCGTACTCAGATAAACTTTATAAGTGAACCTGAAATCCTGCAACACTTTTCTTACCATGATTATTAGTGAGTCCCCGCAGGAGCCTGCAGTGCGTGTGTGCTCCGCTCCTAAGCTGCAGGAAAAAGACGGTGGGGAGGGTGAGAGCGAGCACGTTTGTACTCGACGCCAATAGCCAAATATCGCGACAAATCTTCACGAGACTTCACAAAAGAGCTCTAGATACACCACCTAGTGGATACAGAGCAGAAAGCAAAGTGGGAATATCCACGTTTTCAGTAAATATCTCCACATGGAGACTATTGCCGAAGTATTTGTTGTTTTTCACTAACAAAGTCAAAGGGTTAATATTTAAAATGCTTGCAAGGTTTTATCCAGCTATCCATCATTATTTGCAGAAATTACATACATACTGATGTAAGTTGTACCTTTTGTGGGGAGCTCAGAGAAACATTGCTACATTTATATTCGCTGGCCTCTTTATTAGGAACACGTGTGCAATATAATTCAACCCAATTCAACAGCTCCTCTATAAATTCTACATTTATAAAGTTTATACATTTCAGTTTTTGTTGATATTGTCAGAAAGGTGATAAAGGGGGAGAAAGAGGGAATACCAGTCAATATAATGCACCTCAGTACTCCACCACCGCGTATTGGATTGAATTAGATTGCACGTGTTGCTGGTGACTGTATATTCCTTATACAAAACATCTGTGGAGTAAGTTGTCATGATTTATATTTATATAATATCTACCCTCATTTTTTATTACTTTGGAAAAATGAATTGTTTGGATTCACTGAATATGACAGATATCTCAGCTCTCAGTTGTATTTGATTAATTTATTCACTATTTTGACCCATACAAGATGCTTTAAACTTGTTGTGTCTTTGTTTCAATGAAATTGTCAAAAGCATACAAACAAAAAACAACAAAAACAGGTAATATTGAAGTAAAATTAAATATTAGGATGATAAGATATGGCAGGTGTTGATTTATTCATGTTTTTTATGAACAAATCCCAAGACAAAACCCAAATCAACAATGCGTTAGTCCATCTCTGAATACTTTTCAACCCTGCTGCATATGACTCTGCTCAGCAACTAGCCATTTGTATGTAAATATTTCAAAGTCCTGCACATCCACACAGATGTTTTCAATTACTCTGTCTTGTTGAAGTTGACTTTAGACAGTATGCAATGTCTCCAAAGTGTAAGCCTATAGATTTGATAATAGTCCTGTTACAGATGCAACAGGTCAGTGAGTTGGATGCCAGTCAAGCACAGTTTGCTCAGGTCCACTGGTCTAAACAGGCAAGGTAAGTGAAAACATCTGTGTGATTGGGACAGCTGTACAGGAGCTTTATTTTCCAATTAACCCCAAAACAGCTAGGCAGTATGATTTTAGCAAAGGCAACTCAGACATGAGTAAATGTTGGGCACCGTTGGGGACTATTTTCAGACACTGATCAATACACATTTGATAACCAGTCCTTATGGCACCAGGATGTGGGATGGAGGACTCAAAATAAACTATACTGCCTAACCTATGGTCATCATAAAAAAAAGGGGAACATGCTCACTGATTTGTTAATTTTCGGACACTGTGGATGTCTATATGCAGAGAAGTATACTGTCAGACTTATTGATTTGCTTGATTAATTATCCAAAAGTTATTTGGATGTATTTGAAACAAAAACTCTACAAGCACACTGAGTTAGTGCACTGAACTGAGTCCAAAAATTGCCACTGGATGATACATCTTGATGTTCTGATTTCCAGTTTAGGATGACTGTTGTCTCTGTGTGTACATACGTATCTTATGATACAACACAACTGGAAGGATACAGGTAGATTCTTTTGTAGGATGGACTTAGTCTTTAATCTGTAGGAGTGATGACACAATGACAAACAGAAAAGGCAAGCCATGCATTTCTTGCAAGTTACCTTCAGTCAATGATCATCATAAGACAAAGATCAATGAACAAATATCATTACCTTTACTGAACGTGTTCTTCACATATGTGACTCACGTGATGGTCATATGTGTATGATAGTATAATAGTAGTATGATAATAGTACTATGGGAAAAACATGTACACTGTGAAGACTTAAAAGATAACATATTAGACAAGATGGGAAAACAATATTTCACTATGTGACACAAGAATCCAACTCGAGCTTGTGCGTCAGTGTGGTGGTTGTTACAGGTGAATAAAAGCTGCAATCGTATTTGAATTGCAGCGAATCGGATATGACGGCGGCAATATTTTTAATTGTCCACTTCTACAGAGTATTCTAATGACAGTATAAACCCACCCTGCAAATATACCATTTCACTACCACACAGGAAAACAGTGAAGTGTCATATTTAGGAAAAAGCATCATTAAAGTTCTTTAGAGTCACAAGGTTTCCAAGGAGCGAATGCATGTGGCTCTGTATGTGCACAAGTTTAGTTCCTGGCAGGTCATAAATGTCACATTATGTTGGATATTGCTTTAAAGCAGAGAATTTATGGCTGACCTCTTTTGGACAGATAGCCCCTTGGGTACATTCACACAAAAACATTCACAGAGTTGAAGTCCGGTACATTAATCAAAATAATGTTTTTTTCAGGTTGAACTTTGTTTCCTTCTGTTGTGTTTGTAGTATTCTATTTTAACATGAGTTAGTGTTTGGTTAGTTGTGAATTATCTGACAGCAGAAAGCTGTGGTCATATGTTGCTCTCCTGATTGTTGTTTTGCTGTCTCAAAATAAACATTAAAAAGAAAGTTAAAAAAACCAACAAAAAACGTATTCGGTATGTGTAAAATATTTGCATCCTTATGCCTAACACACATCATAGGACTCCTCGTCAATCTGTCATTTTGTCAGTCGTGTCAAAGGCCAGCATGGTGAGCTTACTATCCTAATAAAAAGCCAGATTCCTGAGTAATATCTGTGTTTCCAGGAGCCTGGATGAGAGTGCTTGAAGGAGCCTGTTGAGGAGCGGATGTGTGGGAGGACAGTAAAAAGCTCAGGGATCAGGAGAGGGCTTGATATAAAGGCTGACTGGGACAAGCTGACTCTCAGACCGGTGGAGCTCAGCTCATCTTAAAGCACAATTCCTCAAGCAACTGACCAAGGCTGACACAGCACGTGAGTAACATATGTCTTCTTCTGCTTCTCTGTCGCTCCCTCCCTCCCCTGGGCTTTCCCTCTCCCTCTGTTACTCCTGTCTTCCTCCTCTTTCACGTCCTCCCTTCATTCTCTCACATTTGTGTACAGAGCTGTCTTGCTGTTGTAAGTATGGCCGGTTCACTCCTGCGTCTTATCTTGCTTGTCAGTGGAGCAGTTTGTTGTTTGTTACTTCCACGCTTCCCCCCCCCCTCCTGCTTTACTCTTTCCCTATCTGTTATCTGTTTGTCAACCTCTCCCTTGCATAATGACATGGGATCCCTCGGTGTCCTTCTTTCTGCTCTTCGAAACTTAGTTATTGTTTCTGGCACACACAAACACACACACACACACACACACACACACACACACACACACACACACACACACACACACACACACACACACACACACACACACACACACACACACACACACTGCACCTCATGTATGTTGACCTATTTTGATTGTTGCCTCTTTCATTCCTAATTTCTGTGACCTCAATGCCACTCACCCCTGTCTGTGTAGAAATACCCACTGTTCTGTATGTAAAACAATGTACAGTATATGCATGTGCATATGTGTATGTGTCCAGGACTGATCAGAATGAGCATGCGCAGGGCAGTGGCTGGTTGCGTGGTGTTGGCGTGCCTGGTGGCGCTGCTGGCTGAGAGGACAGAGGGACACATCACCTTCTTCAGCCCAAAGGAGTTGTTGCTGTTGAAGGTAAGCAGCTTGGACAGTGTGCTGAGGAAGGGCTGAACAATAATTTTAAAGTAGTGTTGAGTGCCTTTTTTGAGTTTTGCATTACATTATACATTCCTGAGGTTCAACTGGATGAGCATCATGATTATGTAACATCATTTTTGCACAAAATGCAGCAGACAGATAAAACCAGTACCTGAACTATTTTTACTGACAGAAGATTAATTGGAGACAGACAGACCAGACAATGCATAATTTAATTGAGAAAATAATCAATCAAATCAATCAATAATGACATTAATTATAGGTTGCTGCCCAAGTGGAAAATAAACTGTCAATGTTGACTTTATCAGATACTTTTTCCACTTTACGTACTTCCACTTTGTAGTTGCTGAACAACAGGTAAGATGAAATGACACTTTTAAACTCATAATTCTCATTAGTTTTACAGAGAGTTATAAAACTCTCAAGAGGAAGGTGGCCTCCTGTGCCAAATCAGTATGAGGACCTGATAAGCAGTCACTTGCTGATGAGACAAAGTTGTTTATTGATAGGGGTTGAGAACATAAGTGCTGTGGCCCCTCATTCTTGTATGAAATAACAGAATGTACAAGTGTATTCATGTTTGTGTTTGTATCTGTGCATCTGTCTTATGCAAGCAGGAGCAAGAGGGTAGGAAGGACATGACTCGATCAGAGGACGGTCAGTTTGAGGAAGTGACTGTCCAACAGTTTCCTAAGCTTGAACGTGGTGGAAATCCTGTGAGTACACATCCAAGTACACACATGCTCACAGCGGTGTCACTACTATTTCACCACTGCCAAAAAACCCACTGCCAAAAAAAATGTTCTTAGATACAAGTCATTAATGCTTATTTTCTGTGTTTGTGTATGTGTCTGTGTGTTCAGGATAAAACAGTGGAGATTGCCGTCCGTCTTTCACCCAAACAGCTGGATCATGTGGCTCCGGTGCTCGAGGAGATCATCCATGAAATAGTGGAGGAGCACCAGAAAGGTAGAAGTATTTGATTGATGCAAGATTAAGTGAAACATTTGTTAAAGACGTGCACTATGGCCTTGTATATTATTTTATTATCAGAAGATGATTGATAGACACAGAGTAGTAAGTGCCTCTTTGATAACCATAATGTTCTTTTGCTATCTTTATCTCTGCAGCCAAATAGCGTAGCCGAAGGCACGAGTGGATGAACGCTGTATAAATTCTTCAAAAAGCACTGAATGCCCAAATGTTTTATTGTGTTTTAATGAATCAGTCAATAAAGGGAAGTGATTGTATCACTTATTGGAGTCTCTTTTGTAATGTATACCTCTAAAAAAAAATGTCAGCCCAAGCTGGCCACACGGTGTCAGCATTTCTCATAGAAAAACCACAATTTTCCAGAAAGACAATTACTCCAACAACATGACAAACTTATTTTTAGTATTAGGTGAACTCATACCCACCAAAGTATCCACACCAATGCAAGAAAGAGTGATAAAGCATAATTCACAAATTTTAGGATTTTTTTTATTTTTCATTTTGAATGAAAAATATTCAGCTGCCTTTTTTTGTATTAAGAAAACCAGCAACAAGAATATAAAATCAATGTATATAAAGGTAAACAAATATAAGAGGACAAAATATGCAATAGTGTGTGCTTTCCTTACACAAAAATGTCACATTGTTACATTATGTCACATTGTTGTCTCAACGAAAGCTTTTGAGTAATAGGATGGAATTTGATCCCATTTTTAAAATCAACCCTCCATTTCCATAGTTGTTTCACAGCTTTGATGTTAGTCTCTCGCAGACTTCAAAGTCCTTCACTGCGAGGGCAGCATCTCGAGCTAAAGGGCCGGGGAGAGTCAGTGAGCAGTCGCAGTCAAAATACTTCCCAGTTATCCCCTCCATTTCTTCTGCAACTGCACAGTAGATAGAGCTCACTGCCCCCTCTTCTGCCGACTGTGAGGGAGAAAAAGATGGAGAGGAAATGTGAAAGTACTGTTAAAAAAACTACTGAAACATTTACTGTCACCACAGATGAGTATAAATGCAACCAGATGGTTTGTGTAATCTCTGCCCAGATGCATTTCTACTAGTATTACCAGTTATTGAATATAGTCTTCCCCAGTAGATACACATCACAAATAATGATCAGGCAGAAAGCAAAGTAGGAGTTGACTGTAGGTCACAGTCAAGTAGTTTGAACAAGGTTAAAATATAGGCTTGCATTACTTGCATGTTCATTTTGACAAATAAACAATGAGTGAATTAAATGTGCAAGTTGTGTATGTGAGCATGTATCCTCATTTGCATGTAATACACTGGGAACTTAAAGGCCCTGCAAACCTCTTTTCTCAACCAGCTTCTTATAGTGTGTCCCACTGTTGCATTTGGTTTACTGGAAGTCAAAGACTTCTGTGAGGAACAAAGGATTCCTACAACAGTGATTGCTTCCACCAGGTTCTAAATATAGTTCATAGTATGAGGCCTCCACCATGAAACATGTGGTAAATCTTATTGCCCTTGGTTTTCTAGCAAGAGTTATGGTTCTGGTTCTGCCTAGTGTTGTAGTAGTCAAAGCTAACCATTACAACAACATACTGCAGACTATTAGACATAATGTTTATGTATGCACAAATCCATGCATGCTCTTCCACAAACATCTTGACTTTTATTTGAGGTTTGGGCCAAATTACATATTTTCATCAGCTGTAAATCATAGGCTGTTAATCATTTCAAACTCACAGAGGTCCCATCTGTATTAGCAGTAAGATTGTTAAGATTTGTCTTTTATATTGAGTCTTCAAAAATCTGAATGCAACACTGGTATTCAAACAGCCTAAAAGACTGACTGACTGGCAGTGTAGAATTTATGATTAATGTGCTAGCGTGTGTGTGTATGTGTGTGTGTGTGTGTGTGTGTGTGTGTGTGTGTGTGTGTGTGTGTGTGTGTGTGTGTGTGTGCGCGTTTGTTTGTTTGTGTGTGTGTGTGTGTCTGTTTTATATGTGTTGTCATATGAACACAAGTGTCTGTGAGTGAACAAGTGGCGGCTGGTGACTCAAAAACAACAGGAAAACAGGAAACAGGAAAAGTACAACAGGAAAACCCAATCCAGTGCCATGTACATATAAATATATTGTATGTATATGTACATATACTGTATGTGCATGTATGTTTCAATTATTTACTCTGTATTACAGGCAATATATTAATGTTCTATAAGTCATATCTGACCATAAGAGAAGTACAAGCTCTGAACATATGTGATGACCAAGAATGTGTATCAGTTAAATACAAAATAACAGGAAGGCCAATCCCTCACAAAGCCAAATGCCTTTATTTAACTGTGATTGCAGTGCATTTCTAGCATCCCCAGTTGAGGACATTGCAGATTTTAATCTTGCCTCTTTCTTGGTTCCTGAACCAGTCTCACCAATCTCAGAATGTAGATTGGTGTAATGGGGGTATTAACAAGAATGTGCAACAATTACTCTGCTAAACCAGTCTCTCAGTTTGCTGATTTATGTAACAGGTCAACAAATTCAACATGGACAGTAGAAAAGCTGATGACATTATGGTACTTATGTACTCACCTTGAAAAAGAAAAATCCAATTAAGTTGAAGATTAAACGAACAATCAAAGGATAGTGCCTCAACACTTCTGTCATGACAATACCAGGGTGGACAGAGGTTGCGGTGACTCCTGTACAGACACATTTAAAGACACACATATAGTCAGAACACAGAGAGAAAGAGAGAGTGACAGAGAGCAGTAAAGAGAAACTGCAAGTAAGGCTGGTCAGTGACTCAGCAACATGTCCTGTTATTTATGGTCTTTTGATTCAGCTGGGAAAAGAAGCTAGAGTCTGTCCTACATCTGTGCTCTTTATGGAGATTATAACTCCAAAGGAAAGAAAAAAATATTTACTTTGCTTTCATTTCTCAGAGGAACGCACTGTTTTGTCCAACAGAATATACATGAGGCGTGATCAAACTACCAAGAACTAAACTAAGCTGGAGATGCATAAACAAACGTGTTCTTGCTAATAAACAGTGTAAGCAGTGGTGTTATGGGAAAGGGACATAAGCAAAACATTCAGTATATGAAAATAACTCCTTATTCAACAGGAAAGATAATGTATTAGCTATGCTAGTGAGTGATAATCATAATCATCTTAAATTAAGCATACCTGTTCCCTCCAGTCTGCGTGCTAGCTCATTGGTGCAGATGACATTGTGGAGCTTAGTGTGGTTGTAGACTTTATCCATGTAATAAGTGAGGTTCTCCCCATGAAAATGAGAGAAGTCCACATGACCTTTTTTATGGTTGACTGAGCTAAGGTTGACAATACGTGCTGGCGCCGATCGCTTTATCAAGTCTGGAACAAAAAAAATGCAGATGGAAGAAAAAAGAGGGAGAGACTAAATAATAGGTTTACCATGAAATGGACTTAGTGTTACGTTATCCACTCTTTGAGGAATGTTTGCCTTTTTGTGATAGCTAACAGCGTACCAATAAACAGGAAACAGTAGTACACCTTAACCATTAGACTGCCAGAATATCCTGTAATCAACATTTAACACAATATAATTGCTGTAGTAAAAACTGACCACATTGTCTTACCCAGCAACAGGTTTGTGAGGAGAAATGGACCCAGATGATTGGTGGCAAAAGAAACTTCCAACCCATCTTTGGTTATACCCCGGGGTAAACCTAATTGAAGAATTTAAAACAATTGTGTTATACAAGAGAGATAGTACAGACACATTTGTACTTCTATACTTATGAGTAATTAACTAACTTAAGTCACTGTCCCATAACTAATTCTAGCCTTAACCATAAAACTGAATCCTAACCCACAAGCTGCCCTGACTGGCCAAATGTCCTCATTTCACCTCACACACTCAGACTCTTGTTTTGTCACTTTGGAGGACATTGTGTTGACTTATTAACTTTACACACTAACATATTAAAGGCGAATAGGGAGGCTTTGTGATCCCTGTGACTGTTTTGAAACCATGTCTGTGTTGTGTTACTCATCTGACAAACAGCATTGGGTATCAGTTTGCCCAACTCTCATCTGGTGCTGTTTAAAGGTTCAGAGACTGCAGAGTGCAGACCTCCTGCTGTGGATGTGGGTGTGGGTGTTTTCACCTGATACTCCAGCGTTGTTGACAAGGATATGAAGAGCTTTCTCTTCCTCGAGAATCCTTGCAGCAAATTCCCTGACTGAGTCCAGAGACGAAACGTCTACCAGACGCAAGTGGACATCAGAGTTTCCTGTTTTTTCTCGGATTTCGCCAAGTGCCGCTGTCCCACGGGACTCGCTTCGACAGGCCATGATAACACGGGCCCCACGACGTGCAAAGTCCAGTGCAATGAACTTCCCGATCCCTAGCAAGAGTGGAAAAGAGCAAAATTGAGTCTGCTGTAGCTGATAATAAAAATGTCCATTAAGCAGATAACAATCAACAGCTGACTTTTTGAACTGGGAAAAATACAAATGGGTGTGCTACTACAGGAAATCAGAGTGACCATCTCCCCCTGTTCCATGAGTGAAATATATTTGTTTCTGATTTTTAAAGAGAGTAGATTTGTCTACACTGTCTCAGAAAACCAGGCACATCACAACGAGACAGAGGTCAATGTCCTAGTTTTATATGTCAGCCCTCTCTCCGTGGGATTTGAATGTTCCCCATATGTTTGTGATGGTTCGTTGCTTTCCAGAAACATGCAGCTGTTGCATGTGAACTCAGGTATGTTTGATGTAATAAAGACATGCTTAATAAACAGTTATAACGTGGTATGTAGTGCCTTTGGAAAATGTTCACGATGAAGTAATCTGAAACTGTGACACCCATTATATTCATTTATTTATTTGACATAAATTTATAAAGGGTAAGTTGGCAGTCATGCTATTTATTTATTTATTTATTTAACATTGACCTAAATTGGGCAATAATAATAATAATGATAATAATAAAAAAAGTAGAAAAGCATGCTACATTTAAGGAGCTAAGGAGCACTTGGGTAACCTGGTAATCTGACTGAGCAGCAACTGCATTGTTATTTACATTATTATGTAATTTCTGTATTTTTCAGGTTTTTGATTGATGTGGGAAAATATAAAGTTGATACCAGATGTGGGTTTGAAGAGGATACAGCTGTTTGTGGGTGAGAGTTTTAACCCTTTCTTGCACAAGAAACACACATTGGATGTTTGGCTGTTAGGAAAGGACTTTAACCTCGTGTTTGTTAAACCCTGCCAGTGAAATTTATATGTAGCAGGTGGAAAGAATTTGCTGAAAAAACGTGTGTCATGGACACTTGTTGTCCACTTCTTCCCCTAACCAACAATAGTGCAACCAGTGACAAATATTGCAGTATTACACACAGATAGAATTGGACATTCATTAGGGGAGAATACAATACATTTAATTTTAAAACACAGTTACAAGCAGGCACAGAGAAAATACTGAGTTTAGTTTGGGTTAGGTTAGAAATTATTTATTCTCTCTTTTATTCTCTTTTATTTTCTTTGACCGAAAAAAAGGTGTAGACTGAAGCCTACGCTTATTTTGTCTACCCTTTTTTAAAAACATGAGTTCAGTTTCTTCAAACAAAACTTACATCAGTAGCAGTGACTTTTAAACATGACAAAGTAAAGAAAGAATTAACAATTTAAGTTCTTATAACAAACTAAAAGCATAAATATCCAGATGCTTTATTTCAACAATTCACAAATCCCCATATTCACTTCTTACATAACTTTCTAATGTTTTGGTTTTAAATAATTTCTTAAATGAACCCATATTTTTTACTTTCTTTCAATTCAATGTCACAATCATTCCATAACTTCACTCTATACACTGACACACATCTACTTTTCATATTAGTTCTTGCCCATTTCCTTTCAAAAAGGACATTTCCCCTCAGTGGATAAGTGCTTGTCCTCTTTGTGAATAACCCTTGGATACAGTCTGGAAGTGTTTTACAATGTGTTGTGTACATTAGCTGTAATGTTTTAAAGTTAACCAAATCCATAAACTTCAAATTTTGAGATTACACGAATAACATATTGGTGCAGTGTGTATATTCAACCTTGTTAACCAGTCTTATAGCTAATTTGTATTAATTTGGTAAGTATTTCCCCATATCTCTATACAGTATGTAATGTAAGGAAGAATGAGTGAGGAATACAAAATTAATAATGATTTATGGTCCAAGATGTCCTTAGTTTTATAGAGTATTGCAATAGATTTTGATATTTTTTATGTAATGTAGTTTATGAGTCTAGTATATGCTTTAAGTTGCACTGTAGATAATTATTAAATACAAGATTAACAGTTAAAGCACCCTTTACTAGTTTGGTAATGTCACAGAGCACATTTGGACAAGTTGGTCCAGAGTTCAAGAGCAGTAAAGGTGAGATATCAGGCATATCAGGCACTGTTAAGACATATGCTTTGTAGATCATTAAATATCAGGGGCTATTACGTATTTCAGTCAGGGACAGCCATCTTATCATTTACAATACACCAGTGGGCAGATGTGTATCCAGTACCGAAATATCCTTCTCAAGTAGAAGTACTGCTTGATTGAAAGTAAAAGTAACAAGTAGTTTCTTAGTTACTCCTCAAGGTTCCCTTACACGTGCATCCCACACAATGAAATGAAAATAGAGGAGAGGTGTGTTAAATGTTTAGTTATTTGTCTGCCTCATTTAGTGATAAGGGTAGGGCTGGGTGATATGACCAAAATCTCATATCCCAATATAGCACATTTTAGTCCACTGAATAAATATTTGGTCTGTATCAATTCATTTAAAAGGTAAATTAGAGCTAGATGTTTCAGTCATTAGAATGACAATCAGGTGTTAGTCTGGGAGGTCCTATTTTATTTAAAGAAGAGGAATCTAGATTTTCACTATAAAAGTCTGAGCTTCATACCACAGGTTTATGGAGGTGTATCTTGGCTCCAAAAATATATATTTATGAGGACAATGTCTAAAGAATGTGGACTCCCCCCAGTCGACTAGGCATATTGTGTTCAAATGGAAGGCATCCAACACCATATCCTTGCTGGGATAAGTCAAACAAATAAAGGTCACACAAGGGGAGGCATGTAATAGTCTAAGAAACCAAAGCCCTTTCTTTGAGTGGCAAGAGAATAGAGAACTTATAAAGTGTCCAAAAGCCTATAAGCAGCACTGTATTCTGCTACCATCTTAATATTAAAACTAGTCATAGAGGAGATTGTAATCCTCAGAACAGCGAGAACTTTGATTTGTTTATACTGAGCACCAGTTTTTGGTTATAGCCACAACGTGTAGAACTGTTATATGCTGATGTGTGTTGTTAAGCAGCCACATTCCTCTGATGGCAAATTTTTGTGAGAAAGAAAAAAAAAAGATAGAAACTCACATTGGCCTGCAACACTGTCTGCTGAAGTGGTTTTTCAAAATTGTTGTTGTTCTTTTGTTTTTTTTTAAACATACCATTACTCTATGATAAGTATCTCTGAAACAAGTTACATGTGTTTCTACTAGAGGTGAAGATAATGTTTGTAGTCAGTAAATGATGCTCAGCTGTGTCAAAGGCTTTTCCTTACTCTGAGAATATGGTGGCAAAGTTGTTTTTCATTGGCTGAGTCGTATATAAATCATTTGAAACTAAAATTACACCTGAGATGATGCTATGTTCAGTTTGATGTGAACTTAGAATTAAGTTTTCAGAGAGCAAAGCAGCTGAACATTACTGCAAACTGTACCTTTATGCAGAGAGATCCCATGAGTCAATTTTGAGGGTTATGTATGATGTAATGGAATTATTAAACATATATGTTGTATACATATTTTATGCTTCATAGTCACTGGTGGACATGTAGAAAGGATCCAAGTTGTCCTCGTCCATGAACTTTCAAACAAAACAGAAACCTAGAGTTGGCTAGATGTGTTACTAGTCACTGGAATTTAACACCAAACAGATGTCTCATTCATAAAAGTTGGAGACAAAGAAGTGGATTTTGTCAGATTTGTGAGTAAGTCCATACAGCAACATTTCAAAATTGCTGATCTCAGCTGATCACTGTGCATCTGTTTATACAGATTACAATCACAAATAGTTACCGCAAAATCACTGATATATCATTCTGGTGAATATTGTATTTTGACCTTTGGTTCTAAGAGCTCCAAAGTATTCAATCTGAGTTGTTCAAATAAACAGCTAGGTTTATGTGACTGTAGATTGTCTGTGGAGGAACTGGGGAAGGCATTGACTTATGCAGCAGTATATTTGTACAGAAAGCTTTTTATTGAAAACATAGTTTTGTGGGTATTGAGAAACACATCTGTCATAACAGATGTAATCAATCAAGTATGAATAACAACACTGGCACTGGAAAAAAGAAACATTAGAATCCTTTAGGAAAGATGTTTGGCTTTTCATTATGAAAAGGAACAAAAACTATATCAAATTGTCAGGATTATGTTAAAGTAGAGTTAAATGGTTATATTACAACAACAAAAAAACATCTAAAAATATGTCTAGTGCTGTATAGCCTATATTAATAACTTCACATTGAAAGAAAACACCATGATTAGTTCGTATTTACTTTCTGCATAGTTAAAGTTTCACTTGTGATAACATTGTTAACTGAACTCCAATGTGTTTTTAAGAGAAGTGCAACAAATGTGTTCCCGACATTTGTCATCATGACTGTATTATTAGAGCTTTAGGAAATGTTTGTATTATCTCAAATTGCATTTCCCGTCAAATCCATCTGTTTTTTACGGAAAGGAGTGAACCAGAACGTTAAAAGTGGATAAATAGAAGTTACAGATATGGGTCATAAGTTTGTTCGTACAGGCTACCATATAGCCTAATTGTCATATGAAAAACAAATGCCTTATTTCACATTGCACCATTCATCCTTGTTCCAACGACAGTATTCCCAAATAGACCGCAGTTATATCAATACAGCCCTGCATTTAAAGACTAGATATAAGAATGACGCATAAACACTAACCTGTGTTGGCTCCTGTCACTATAGTGGTCTTTCCTTTCAGTTGCACGGTGCAGGCTTGTGGATCCCATCTCCCTCTCCTCTGAATGCGCACAACCAGCGCAAGCAGCGCAGTGGAAACTGCCCAGATCGGGTGGTAAAGTATGTCCAACCAAGTCATCTCACTGCCAGAAAGAGACGACAGAAAAATGCAGCTGACCAGTGCGCACCAGCTCTTATAGGTCTACGATCTAAAGTAGGTGTGTTGAGGGGTTGTGCTTTTCAGTAACTCGCAACTTCTCTTCATATACATCTGGTTTGAATATTCCACAGTGCTCGTACAGCTGTTAAAAAAAATCCAGCTCACTACGATTCATGAGTCAGATTCTGCTATATATGCCACGGTACCAGAGAGATAATTACTGTTTTAAAACTTAAACCAATTTACAGAAACCAGCCAAGTGCCACTTATATGATCTCGTTCATCTAAAAGTCAGAGGCAATTTTACAGTCACATCATAGTAATTATCGAGCTCGGGGTTTAGTAACATACTGAAACTACTGTGTAGACTGTCATGTACTTTTCTGAGTGTTTCTGTTGACTTTTTGCCATTGCTCAAGGTTTTATTGCTGCCATATGGTTCTCAGACTGTATTTGTCTTAAAGGCCTATCACGTTAAACCGGTGTAGTTTTTGCTGTAAGCAACAGCAAATACAGTTATGCATAATAAATAAGAAATGAGATGTGCACTATTCACTACTCTCTTGAAATAACACAGTTGTGCTTCGGTTTATATATATTGTCGCATACAGCCACATTTTGCAGCATAGCAATGGAGGTAATGCAGTCACTACAGCTGACTTTTTTTTTTTTTTTTTTTTTTTTAAATTTGATTTGATTTATTTCGAACATGTATGAGTAACACAAAAAAGTGATCTAAGAAACAAACAAACAAACAAACAAACAAACAAACAAACAAAACCAATGAGAATAGTCAAAACAAGACAATAGTCAAAACAACAATAATAATGTGAACCCAACATGTCCGAAAAGGAGTAGGATGAAGCATATGCTTATTTAAACCTACCCCTTCTCCACTACTCAATTTACAATCAGTCTTCCCATATATATTTACATATTTACAAAAACATAGAAAAAATAAAAAATAAGTGAACCAAAACATAAATTATTCATGAAAATACCCGATTGTTCCACAACCTCACTCCACAAAACTTTTTAATGTTGTGCGTGCCCGCTGATGTTTTAACCCTCCTGTTGTCTTCGAGTGAAGAATGGAAGGGAGGATGGAAGGGAGGAAGAAGGAAGGAAAGGAGGAAAGAAGGGAAGGAGGGAGGGAGGAGGGAAGGAAGGGAGGAAAGGAAAGAAAAGGAAAGGAAAGGAATGAAGGACGGAGGAAAGAAGGAAGGAAGGTAGGATGGAGGGAGGAAAAAAGGAAGGAGGGATGGAGAAAGGACAAGAGGAAGGGAGGAAGGAAGGAAAGAAGGACAGAGGAAAGAAGGAAGGGAGTATGGTAGGGGGGAGGAAAGAAAGAGAGAAGGAGGGAGGAAAGAAGGAAGGGAGGAAGGAAAGGAAGGAGGGAGGGAGGAAGGAAGGAAAGAAGGAAGGAAAGAAGGAGAGAGGAAGGGAGGAAGTAAGGAGGGATGGAAAGAAGGAAGGAGGGAGGGAGGAATAATTATGAATTATTCTTATGGCTCTTTTCTGCAGTATGGATAGTGGTTGTATTGTACATTTGTAAGTATTGCCCCAAACCTGTGCACAGTAATGTAAATATGGTAAGATCAGTGAACAGTAGAGAATGTGGAGTGATTTGTGGTCCAGAATGTGTTTTGCTTTACTTGGAACTGAAATGCTTCTTGACAGTTTACAAAGATAACAAAGAATCAGGAATTTCTCTGGCCAGGTTTGGTCCAACATTTAAAATCATATGGTATTTCTTTTCCTACATCACATATTCATTTTTCAAATACATGTAAATTAGTAATCCTCTACATTATTCTGGCAAATTCTGTGCATAATGGGCAGGTTGTTCTGGTTACTCATAGACCTGCATAAAAAGTTAATTGTCTTAAAACAGATTTTAAGGGAAAGAACTGAAGAAAAGAGACCAGACATTCACATGCTCCAAAATCAATTCCTAGTCAACCATTTACCCTTTTTACAAATACAAAAGAAGAAGAAAAAGAAACAAAATAGCCATGACCTGGTCAGAGGCAACAATGGGAAGAAGGGCGGTTGATCATTTGACCAGACTGAATGTAGCTAATGACTTTACTGATTCCATTTTAAACTAACTATCTGATTTGCAGATAATGATTTTACCTGCAAACATATTATATTATCAAATATGATGAAATACATTATAATAAGTAGGGAACATAATAAGTACTCACATAGCTCCACCATGACAGGCTACAACAAGAAAAAACTGTTTCGAAATGATTGCATTAGTAATCATAATCTCATTCTTACTTTCATAATCTCACTTTCTAATACTTGGGGGCAGCACAACAAGCTCTAAAAGCTACTACCTTGTGAAGTTGATACAGTGACATTAAACAACATTTGTTTGTGGCAAATGAAAAGTTTAGGCCCAATATTCATCAGACATCTACACATAGTCATTTGACTCATTGTTGTTCATGTACACTATTGCTTTAAATCTACTCACAATATAGAGTATGTTCGTATATTCCTTGTTACTGCCATGTAGGTCAGACAAAAGTGCATTGCAGTAATCAGCTTTATATGTTATCTAGTCTTTGGATTTCACACCTGTTATTGATTACATGGGACAGACCTTAGTCATATTGTGCAAAGGGGAAACAAAAGGCAGAGATTTGGTTCTTCCATTTTTGGAATTATTCCCACATTCTTAACTGCATGGCTAATTGTGCAACCATTAAAATAAATGGAGATATCATTTGAAAATGTCCTGTCTGGCTGGACCAACAAACAACATTTCAGTCTTTTTGGTATATGCATGAAATAGATTTCTTACATTTTTCCAATTTCAAAAGCTGGAAGGAGTTGTTACAGTATCATCTAACTTCATCTGACCACACGAGACATCTGCCTATAGGCAACAAGAGTGTAGAGTTAGGAACATTTGCATCTTTGGTGACTCAGTACAAACCAAATCAGTTTATAATTTAACCTTGAAGTCTAATGGATTTTGAGCCCTTTCTCTAAATAAGCATTATGCAGCCTTTTGGCCACAAGGGGGCAAGGCACACTAACAAGTGGTGCTGGTATTGAGCTGATGGTAGAAAAGTGATGCTTATTATTTTGTTTCAGTTGTACCTTCATCTGTTGAGTGTCTTACTTTGATCATTGTGCTAATTCAACTTGTGCATTATTGTTACAGTTAACAGACAAAAATCTATTAATACAACTTTAATGGTATTGATGAATCACAGTTGATTTGATGGTATGCAGTTTTGTAATCATGTCAAATTCATGGTATAGTTCTTTGACTTGTAAGTGAGTGGCAAAGAACAATGAAGCAATGAGAATGTATTGTCAGATGTTTTACTTTATTCATCAGTTTATTTGGATTGTTACCTATATTTCATTTTCATTTCATGATGATGTATCGGAGTGATTCTACTGTGGTGATTTTTGGATTCAGGTCAAGAACAAGCCAATATGAGATCTTGTATGGAGTGAAAACATTGGTGCACTAACCTGATCTGTGGGATGAAAGGTTGAAGTCTGCTGAACCTCAGAATGCACACATGACTGCAGCTTGGTGTGGTAAGGTATGCTCTGTTTTTTCAAGAAGAGTATATGTGTTAGAAACAGACTGAAACATCACATGCTGTTTTGAAAAAGACTGCAAATTTTAAAAAAACACACAAGCTAATTAATTCACAGATTCACCGATCTGATAAAACATAATTAGCACAGACACAAAACACACAATACAGCTATAGAAAACAACCAAATACAGAAACCTAAATTAGTTCAAACACAAAAAAAATCTACTTTGTAACCTAAGAGGTTTTAGTTGTACTCATCAGTTTTGCTTTTTGTATCAGGCACAAACAGCGGTCTTAATTTCATAAGCAAGCCGAGTGTCCAGACATCTCTCCGACCCTCTTTTGGTTTTAAAGGTTCATCTGTCAAGTGATATTGACAAGTAATTTTCCAAGACCAGAGCTCTGCAAAATCTGTTGTTTTTTTAAGATAAGATGAGATAATATATTCCTTTATTAGTCCCACAATTGGGAAATTTGCAATGTTACAGCAGCAAGTGGAGATAATATTGTTATTGCACATACTAAAGTGAAGGAAAAAAAAGATTTTATATATGTATATTGCACAGTTGAATTGAAATTGGTATTATACATGAAATACTAATATTGCACAACATTGGACATTAAAAGTGCAGTGTGTCAAATTGTTCAGGTTGGGGGTTTGAGGGTTAGGGTTAGGGTGACAGCTGCAGGGAGGAAGGACCTGCGATATCCCTCCTTCACACATTTTGGGTGAAGGAGTCTGTCGCTGAAGGAGCTCTCCAGTGCAGTCAGGGTGTCTTTCATGGGGTGGGAGTCGTTATTCATTAGAGAAGACATCTTGGCCATCATTCTCCTCTCACCTACCACCTCCACCGGGTCCAGGGGGCATCCCAGGACAGAGCTGGCCTTTTTTATGAGTTTGTCCAGTCTCTTTCCGTCCGCAGCCGAGATGCCGCTGCCCAAGCAGGCCACCCCATAAAAGATGGCTGATGCTAACAGTGTCAAAGACGGTCATCAGGAGTGCCCCCTGCACTCCAAAAGACCTCAGTCTTCAGAGCAGGTAGAGTCTGAAAATCCACCACCAGCTCTTTGGTCTTCCCCGCGTTGATCTGGAGGTGGTTCCTCAGGCACCAGTCTACAAAGTCCTGTGTCAGTTCTCTGTACTCTCTGTCCTCCCCATCAGTGATGAGGCAGACGATCGCAGAGTCATCAGAGAACTTCTGCAGGTGACAGGTGGGTGTGTTGTGTGTGAAGTCTACAGTGTAGAGGGTGAAGAGGAACGGAGCCAGGACCGCTCCATGCAGGTTCCCGTACTGCAGACAACTGTGCCTGACACGAAGTCCTGAGACCTCACATACTGTGGACGGTTTGTGAGGTAGTCCAGTATCCAATAAGTGAGGTGCTGGTCCACTCCTGTGTGCTCCAGCTTGTCTCTCAGGAACACAGGTTGTATAGTGTGGAAAGCAGTGGAGAAATCAAAAAACATGATCCTCACAGTGCTTCCAGTCTTCTCCAGGTGAGAAAATGCTCCGTGCAGGAGGAAGATGACGGCATCATCCACCCCGATGCCACACTGGAAGGCGAACTGTAATGGGTCCATTGATTGGCCCACCAGGAGGCGGAGATGGACAAGGACCAGCCTCTCCAGGGTCTTCATCAGGTGGGATGTTATTGCCATTGGCCTGTAGCTGCTGAGGTCCTTGGGGTGCGGAGTCTTGGGCACAGGTACCACGCAGGATGTTTTCCACAGCCGTGGCAATCTCCCCAGCTTCAGGCTCAGGCTGAAGATGTGCTCAACTATCCCGCACAGCTGGTCCGCACAGGATTTCAGGAGCCTGGAGCTGATGCCGTCAAGACCCGCCACCTTCTTCACCTTTATCCTCTGGAGCTGGTTCCTCACCTAGAGTGTTGTGAGGGACAGGTTGGAGCAGGGGGGCTCTGTGGTGGGGGATGGGGGTGGAGGTGTTGTGTATGGGGTGGGGTAACATACTGGAGGTGCCAATGAGGGGGGTTGCAGCAGTGATAAATGGACCGGGGGAGGGGCAGATGTCTGCTCAAACCTGTTGAAGAATGAGTTCAGATCATTCACCCACTGTTGGTCCACCCAGCCTGGGAGTTGGGTTCCCTATGGCCAGAGATGGTTTTGAGGCCTCTCCAAACGCCGCTGATGTTGCTCTGCTGCAGCTGATCCTCCATCTTCCTCCTGTAGTTACTTTTCCCCTCCCTGATCTTTCTTCTCAGCTCCCTCTGCTCCTCCTTGTTTCCTGACCTAGGCTCTCTTCTTCTCCTTAGGGAGAGCCTTTATGTCAGGGTTAATCCACGGTTTGTTATTGGAAAAACATTGTATGGTCTTGGTGGGTACAGTGTTTTCCACACAAAAGTTAATGTAGTCAGTGATGCAGCTTGTGAGGCTGTCGATGTCCTCCCCATGAGGATCACATAGTTCCTCCCACACTGTTGTATCGAAACAGTCCTTCAGAGCCTCATCACCTTTGTCAGACCATCTCTTAACAGTGCGGGTGATGGCTGGTTGCCTGTGTACAAGAGGTTTGTACACAGGCAGGAGGTGAACCAGGTTGTGGTCTGATCTTCCCAGGGGAGGCAGGGGTGATGAATTGTATGCCTCCTTAGTGTTGGCATAAAACAAGTCAAGTGTTTTATTGTCTCTGGTGTGGCATGTCACATACTTAGTGAATGCGGGCAGTGTGGAGGATGGAGAGGCATGATTAAAATCCCAAGAGATAAGGAGCAGGGCCTGTGGGTGCTGTGTCTGCAGCCTGCTACGTTTCCCTTAATGATGGACGGTCATGGGAGGACGGGTCTATGTCGTCTCCTCCCGGCATGGCTGCCC